>NC_073303.1:210034771-210381646 GCF_027595985.1 Sorex araneus
AGTTGTAAAGAGGTGAGTCTTAATGTGTCAAGGTGACAAGTGAAGCAAGATAAGATGACCCCTACCATGTAGAAAGGAAGTGTGTGAGTTGAAGGAAAAGGGAGCACCTGAATTTACCCAGAGATAAAACTCTCCTAAAGTGTTTTCAACATGGTGCCCTTTCTAGAGAGGGACCTGAGCAGAGTGTCTTGCTTGCAATTATTTAGCAAGGTTATTGAGCTTCCTCTTACACAGTGTCAGCACGGACCAGGTACATAGGAAGATGTTGCACTTCCTGACTCCTGCCCCCTGCTCTTTTCTATGTTTGCCAAAAGGGGAAAGTCTGCACTTTATAATTACTTTTATTTACATTAATTTAATTAAGATTAGACACTCATGGCACATACATATTAGTCATCTGTATCTCTATGTGTGTGCATTTCTTGTTCTGAAAGTTTTGCTCATTCTTCTACTGTAGTACAATACTTTTCAATGTTCATTTTGAAATCTTGTTTTCCAATATCGACCCATATTTTAAAATTTCAATATGGAATGCCTTAAACAATGTAGGGGAAATAAATATATAGACACATTTGCATGGGGAAAAAACAGGATTGCCTAGTCATTTTATGGAAGCAGTATATTTCCTAAGCATTAATGAACCTTCCTTTAAATATCTCCTTCAATTTAACCTTTTATGTTAAGCATGGACTGAAGCAATAGCACAGCGGGTAGGGCATTTGCCTTGCGCACAACCTACCCGGGTTCAATTTCTCTGTCCCTCTTGGAAAGCCCAGCAAGCTACCGAGAGTATTCTGCCCACACGGCAGAGCCTGGCAAGCTACCTGTGGTGTACTCAATATGCCAAAAACAGTAACAACAAGTCTCACAATGGAGATGTTACAGGTACCCACTCGAGCAAATCGATGAACAACGGGAAGACAGTGCTATGTTAAGCATAATAGCCTCTATCCAAGACTTAATGACCAGATCATAACAAAGCTGGTAGAGTAAGCTTTACTGGTAGAATACCCACCAGTACTATTTAGAATGAAATTGAAGAATAGCCTGTGTATATGAAGAGCACCTAGAAGACCCATTTTTGTGGTCATAATCAATTCATTAGATTTCTTAATAATTCTAGATGTCCTTAGTACTTTGAGTTACCAAATAAAATTAGTAACTGACACAACAGAAAAGCAAAAATTCTCAAACTTCAGCTTTTTTTGCCATTTTGGGTTCAGTGGCAGAGAACTCATTTATGTTGCTACCTTATGTCTTTATGTTTGGTATAAATTCTTCAGATCTCTTTGGACAACCAGAAAACTCATAACCTGGATGCTAAGTTGTCTCTTCTTTGTGTCATTTTTGCTTTGTGTCATTTTGGTGAAATGAAAGTCATCCTTTCCTTTCTATTCTTGAAGGAGTATATAAAAAAGGTCATCTTGAATAATGAATACAGCACACAAATATCCCCGTATCATAAAAAATTTTGCTGTGAAAAGGATAATCCTTAATTCAGATACCTCTTTTCTTGCTAGAATGGAGAGAGGAGAAATGAACATGCTTAGAATACCACAAAGCTCTAATCTGTCAAAACAAGTAAAGAATTAAAGGAAAGAAACTTTGATCTGAAATGACACTCCTTTCCTTCTCTCAGTACAGTATTTCTTCTCTTTTTATGTATTCTATCCATCTAAAATTCTTGTCACTAAAAGGACACTTATGTTGAACTATGCAACTAACATCCATTGGACATTAGGGAGGTTACTCTAATTTTATAGAAATTATATTTGTGCTTGAATATATATAATATATTTAAAATAGATACCTATAAAATATACATAAATAAACTGGTGTCCGTTTGAGCAAATCGATGAGCAATGGGATGACAGTGATACAGTGAAACATATACTATATGATGATCTATCTAATTGGTCATACTTGATTAGAAATTAGCACTGTAGCACTGTTGTCCCGTTGTTCATTGGTTTGCTCAAGCAGGCACCAGTAACATCTCCATTGTGAAACTTGTTGTTACTGTTTTTAGCATATCGAATATGCTACGGGTAGCTTGCCAGGCTCTGCCATGGGGCAGCATACCCTCGGTAGCTTGCCAGGATCTCCAAAAGGGACAGAGGAATTTAACCCTGCTTAGCTGCATGCAAGGGAAATGCCCTACCCACTGTGCTATTGCTCCAGTCCTGAAATGATATTATCTAATATTTATAATTAAAAAATTGCTCATCTCCAAATTTTACTATATTTTTGTGAGTATTTTCTAAACAAAAATATAATTAAGCATGTTAAAAGTAATTAAGATTTGTCTGGCCACAGATAAAAGTACAAATACTTTTTGTGGGATGCCTCTAATAAACTGGATCTAAATTTAATATGATACGGGTTGTATTTTGCTTTAAGGGGGACCCATATTCCACATCATCTCATCCCAGGATTTAGAAAGTAAAAGAATGATTGTATGTATTTCAAATATGCATTCAGAGTTAAAACAAAGTTAATGTAAATGCAACCAGTTTTTTAAATAAATAATATATCTATATTATTTGCAAAATATAAGATGTATATTATGTGTCTTAGAATAAAAAGAAATGTATGCCAATTTTACATTTAGTTTTATTCCATTAGCCAATAACAGCACAAAAGAAAGCTTTCCTGCTTCTTATCGTATATAATCAATGTATATTCTCTCCAATTAAACTTCACCTTCCCTGAAACAATAAAGCTCTTGAGGATTTTCCTTGTCATCTTTCAAGGCCATTGAAGCATCTTCCGAAGCTATTATTAAAATTGCTGAAGATGTCCTCTGGCATCCTTTCACAGATTCAAAGCCTCATTTCCCTTTCCTGGAGACTGGTTCCTTATTTGGAAGCACTCAATAAGAAACAAAGCAGGAAGCAGCAAAGGCATGCTGCCTCTCAAAAGATGGAGCAGTACTCAGTCTGATGGCAAAAAGTAAATAAAATTATGCGGGTGATGAGACATTACTTACATATACAGCCAGGAAGCAGAGAAAGGCCATCCACTCCAAGACTTCATAACAAGCCGTATATTAATGTCTCTTTCCTTCTAAAAGGAAGGGGTAACCTCATTTAGCATCAGTTACGCATGAGAGATGTGTGGCTTGAAGAGTATATTCATGGTCCCATATGGTATCTGGATATCTCCATATCTTTATGTCATTAGATCATAAAGCAAGACATTCCAGTATCATATCAGCAATGCCTGGAAGATTCTTTGAGACTCAGAGCCAGTATTTACAGAGTTCTTAGCCAGTGTTTATGCCTCTCCTAATTTTGCCCCTAGATAGGGACTCACTTCAGTTCTTCTTAAGACAGCCTCTTGCTTCTTCTTTGACATTTATGACAAATAATAGGCCTTTCTACCCACAAAACCTGCTATCTGGGTCTCACCACTCCCTTATCCTCATGACTTCTTCCCGAAAGAACTGAAAGTTCAAATAGTTGAGCAATTTCTTGATATTTCTTTTGGACAAGTGTCCCAAAGTGTCCGTAAGGCAAGTGTCTGAAGGAGAAAAAAAAAATCCAAGGGAAGGAAGAGGAAGAGATCCACTCTCTGGGGCTTAAAGCAGAGTTTACCATACCTGCTCATTCTGGCCGCTGCAGACTGGACCTAAATTCAACAGGGGACAGTGACTTGATCTTTTGGGGAACCAGAACTCTCGAGGGACAAGTTGGAGAATAATAGAGTGTGGGATTTCCAGGGTTATCCTTAAGCATTCAAGTTCCCCTTCTTTTATCACCCGCCTTTGCTGTGATCCAGGAAATGTCCCCAGCCTTGGTATCTCTTCCGGGAAACAGAGAACTAAAGGTGTTAGTGAAAAAAGTCTTGAGTTCTTCCCAGAAGAAGAGGACAAAACCGTTTATCTGCTTTCTTGTAAGAAACCCAGGAAGGATTGCTCTGCTTGCAGCTGACCCAGATTCAATGCCAGACACCACATCTGGTCCTCTAAAACCACCAGGAGTGATCTCTGAGCACAAAGTCAGGAATAACTCCTGAGAACTTACAGGTATGGACCCCAAATCAATTTTTTTTAAAAAAAAGTATTAGTAAGATGAAAATAAATTCACAGATGAGAACTAAATTTGACTTACTTTAAATCAAGATCATTCTGGGAGAAATATGGTAGCTTCTCTCTTAAATAAAGACAAGATCAACAAAGTCAAAGCAAAAAATACATATATCTCTTTCTTAAGAAGCAGAATTAAAACAATGCTCTTTAATTTATATATTTATGCTAAGTTAAATATCCTTATATAATTAGTTATAGACTTCACATCCTTAATATCAATTTTTTTCAATCCTTTAAGTTTCAATATAATTAACTTTAAGGTCAAGTTTACTTACTGTGAACCCTAGACGGAAAAACAGTTGCACTTAATTTAATACTAAACTGTCTTTAACTGTGAAGTCTCACTAAAGCAGGTAATTTTATGCACCATTATTGTATAAATATACTGATTTATGTGCTTAATCTGTTTCCCATAGAGCACTATCCACCACAATAAAGAGAAGTTGACTAAGCTGATATAGATTGGAAATGATTGGTAATAACAAATGAATGATACTTTAAATTAAAATATTAAACCGCAGAACAGTAGCCACTGCATTTTGGATGAATAGTAAGCCTTTCTGAACTGTATTTACATGCAACAAAAAAGATGGTGAAAGTTTTTTTTAAAAAATGTTTCTATTAATATTACATGGTTTATGCAATTCTCCTAATATTCAATATATTTTGAACAAGGTTGTGTTCACTACAGATTTTTCACTAGAAATATAAAATTAACCATGATAGATTGGTAACTAGAAATTATCAGCCATCTTACAAGACTTATTATAAATAAACTTATTTATATGTACATCTACTATAGCCTCTCTTAGTATTGACAATAATACCATTTTATTGCCTAACAAAAGGAGGAAACATCTCATTGAAAGAATTTTTAATGAGTTACTTCAAGAAGGATATTAATATTGTCACCCAAAACCAGGATATAAATTCACTCTATAGATTAACTTCTTTTTTGTTAGGTTAGTCTCAAAGAAAAGTCACAAAAATAAAAGGTGGAAAAATATCAATTACAAAAAAAAAAAGAGAGGGGCCGGAGCGATAGCCCAGTGGGTAGGGCGTTTGCCTTACATGCGGCCAACCCAGGTTCAATTCCCGGCATCCCATATGGTCCCCCAAGCACCGCCAGGAGTAATTCCTGAGTGCAAAGCCAGGAGTAACCCCTGAGCATCGCTGGGTCTGACCCAAAAAGCAAAAAAAAAAAAAAAACCTCTGAGCATCGCCAGGTGTGGCCCCAAAGCAAACAAACAAAACAAAAAATTAAAAAAAAAAAAAGAAACCCAGGAAGTGCTGCAATGTAAAGATTTGAAGAGACACTTGGATGGGAAATGTGAGATTATAATGAGTATGACTCCATTTTTAGATGTTAAAAAAAAAAAAACTATGCAGTCTCCCTCTTTATTCTGCCCCACCAATGAGCAAGCAAATAGGATCTGTATCCCTTTTAGTGACTCAGTGGAAAATTCAAGTCAATATAAACCACTGCCCTCTTCAAGAAATCTCACCCTGCTTCTCCTTCCAGCAATCATCGATGTCTAGCCAATCTCTTTCTATGCTCTCTCAAGTAACTTTACAACCAGCTTTGGGGGGAGGGGGAAGTCTCGATTATATAAAAATCAAATATTTTATATCATTTTGATGTCTACAAGTCTTCACCAGTGTGAAGATGCAGTAAATGTTAACATTAGTTATTTCCAAATAATGTAGAATTGTGAGCACAGGGTTTGAAGTACTGAGCTCATTCTTTGGAAAGAGTTACCTCTCTTTATCCATACGCTTGTTTCATTATATGCTTTTCTAGAGGAGACAAAGATTGTCCACTCCTCACTTCCTGGTCTTCTATGGCCTTTGTAGTGTTGGATCTGTAGGTACTAGCAGGTGAGATGCAGTAATTGAATGCGGAGAGCACGGAGTCTAAAGCCAATGGTCAATGTTCAAAATCCAGTCTCTTCCACTGATTACTGTGGAGAATTAAACATCTTCACTTAGCAGTTAAGTCTCTGTTCCTTAATTTCTCATCTGAGAAATGCAGCCGCGTGATATCTTATAACCTACTTCTCCCACTGGGAGAAACTGGCAAGCTACTGAGAGTTTCCTGCCCACATGGGAGAGCCTCGCAAGCTTCCCATGGTGAATTCATATGCTAAATCCAGTAACAAGCTGGTTCTCATTCCCCTGACCCTGAAAGAGCCTCCAATGTGGCATCATTGGGAAGGCCAAATAAAGAGAGGCTTCTAAGATCTCAGGGATAGGACGAATGGAGACATTACTGAGACCGCTCGAGAAATTCGACGATCAACCAGATGATGATGATGATGATGATGATGATGATGATGATGATGATGATGAATGCGGAAGATAACTTATCTCAGTTGTGGGGATTTTTTGAGAATAATATGTTGTGAAAATATATTGAACATATAAAGCACTTTCAAATATGCATGTCACACAAACTACAACATTAGCATTTTCTATTTTGTAGCACACATTTGAGTCAGATCTAATCAACTCAGTAAATTGATTTGGGAATCATTCAGATGGGTAGGGATTTTTTTTTCTCAACCTGTGTGCTTTCTGAATCCCACTTAGGCTTAGACCTCTCCAAAGAAAGAGGGACAATGGAGTAGAAACTGCTAGCATGTTACTTCTGCACATTTTGAATGGCTGGCTTGATCTACCTACCAGAGTAGATTTATTTCATATAGTGTTTGAATTAGATACACAATCCAAATTTCAAAGTATTTAGAATCCAGAAGTGTTAAACTAATCAGAACATTTGTGAAGAGGAATAAGCAAAAAATGTCCCAGACAAAGTTAGACATATACTTTTTATCAACCCTATTTATCACTGATTTGAAGTTTGGCATATTCTAGGATCATGATAATAATTGGGCTGAGGCGATAGCACAGCGTTTGCCTTGCACGCAGCCACCCGGGTTCAATTCCTCCACCCCTCTCGGAGAGCCTGGCAAGCTACGGAGAATATCTCTACTGCACAGCAGAGCCTGGCAAGCTCCCCGTGGCATATTTGATATGCCAAAAACAGCAGCAAGTCTTACAATGGAGACATTACTGGTGCCCACTTGAGCAAATTGATGAGCAATGGGATGACAGTGACAGTGATACAGTGATAATAATTATCACCAGGGTGTCTTTTTAAGCTCTTCACAGTTACCAGGCAAATTTATTTACATATTGTTTAGGTAGTGTTAGTGTATTTGTTGTTAACTCCTTTTCACAAATAGATTTTTTGCTTTTTTCATGCTAAAGATGAGGCAATGGCTGTATACTGATGTGCGAAAATTACACTAATAGTAAATATTTGCATTCTTACTCTTCTGCCTTAAGATTACAATTCTACTTATTTCCAGTGACCTCCCAGTTTCTCAACATCTTAAATAATTTTTGGCAACTATTTGGTAGAACTCTCTGGATCTTTTTGTTTTCTTTTTGTTTGGGAACCACACTTAGCAGTGCTCAGGGCTTACTCCTGGCTCTGCACTCAGGGATCACTTCTGGCAGGGCTGGGGGTCATATGGGGTCACAAGGATCAAACTCAGAACGGTCATGTAGCAAAACAAGCTCCGTACCCTCTAAAGCTCCAGCCTCTGAAAGATGGAAATTTGAACTATGGGTCTTCTGTAAAGTAGCTGTGAGATCTAGTCCAAGTCTTACCATATTTTTATATAGGGGTCTCGTCAGTTGTGTTTGGGTACACAAGAGACAGCTATATTCAACCTGGTTGTCTATTAAAACTGCCCTTTGGGTGCCAATCGGAAACTCAGGGCTTGTGTGTGCAAGTAACACACTCCACTCCTGAGGGCTATCTCCCCATCTTCCTGACCCCTCTATCAATCTTTAGACCACCGAGTCCATCTTGTCAATGCTCTAGAAATGTGAGGCTTTTTTCATTTGTGAAATGGAAATAATAACACTTGCATATTTTTTCACAAAAGAGTTTAGCATATGGTAAATGCCTGAAATAGCAGTGAATGTCATAACTCTATTAAACATAACCATAAACCTAGATTGATCTTTGATCTAGGTTAATAAATATATGAATTATCAGCAACTGGAAGGCCCTATAGGAGAACATTCTGTGCCTTCCTGTCTAAAAATATACCCTCTACTTGCATGAGTATGCAAAGATACATCCTCAAGGATTTTTATCATGACATCATTTGTAAATGCAGAACACAGCATATATTTCAATTTGGGTAACTGATAATGTTGTCTCAAGCACTGATATAGCAACTATATGGGCAATCTGCTTACTCGGTGTAAGATGAAACTTAGGGTTTGGGATCCAAAAGTCTGATTGAATTATCACAACAGAAATTTTCTGCTCAATGATTAAATTCTGCACCCGGACCAGAATACAGACTCACACCCTGACTAAGGTAGAGTTGGACAATTTCGAACAGTGTTTCTCAATGTTTTGCTGATGTGGCTCCCTTCTGACCTTGTTTCCTTACTGTATCTGCCTGCCCCTGGGCCTACTGCTTGGGCCTCGGACTAGTGTTGTGTTCTTTCCCCCACTTGTGCCATTTTTACCTGTGACCCCTTGGAATTTCCTGAGCAACCTCAGGGGATCATATGGTCCCTGTCATCACTGTCATCACTGTCATCCCATTTCTCATGCATTTGCTCCAGCAGGCACCAGTAATGTCTCCATTGTGAGACTTGTTGTGACTGTTTTTGGCATATCGAATACACCATGGGGAGCTTGGCAGGCTCTGCCCTCCAGGTGGGATACTCTTGGTACCTTGCCGGGCTCCCCGAGAGGGACGGAGGAATTGAACCCGGGTCAACCACGTGCAAGACAAATGCCCAACCCGCTGTGCTATTGCTCCAGTCCACCCAAAACAGCACTGTGTTATATTGTACTTCAATTATACCTCAATAAAACTAAAATAACAGCAAAATAAGTAGCAGTTAACATCAATTTGTATGTTAATAAAAATAAATGTGTAACTCAGGGTACAAATACCAAGCTTTAGAAAACTATGATTACTTTAGCTTTCTATTCTCTTGCATGCAGAATATTGGTATAAATTAGGGTTGGAATAAAGATAGCTGCATGTTGGCCAGAGAGATCACTCAAAGGTTGTAAAGCACCACATATGGGAGGCCTCAGTGTCAGCCTATTACAATATGTTCCCCCAGGTCCCTCTAGATATGACCACCAATAACAACCATAAAAAGATAGTTTCACTGGGGCTGGAACGATAGCACAGCGGGCATTTGCCTTGCACGCGGTCAACCCGGGTTAGATTCCCAGCATCCCATATGGTCCCCTGAGCAGCGCCAGGAGTGATTCCTGAGTGCAGAGCCAGGAGTAACCCCTGTGCATCTCCAGGTGTGACCCAAAAAGCAAAAAAAAAAAAAGATAGTTTCACCTTATTAGGTGTAAAGGAGAATTTTCCAATGTTCTGATTTGAAAAATAAGTGTGGCTAAAAGAGTGAGATGGAGCTGCATTGGCAGGAGATGCACTGTGCTGATGGGTGTTGCCTTGACTTTGCTAAGCTATTGCATTACTGTGTCTCCCAGAATTCTCTTCACTCTCTAATTTTGAATTAGGGCTGACCAAAAGAGAAATCGACAGAATATTTGGAAGGGAACGTTCAGCGGCAGCATCTCTCATGCTTTAAAGGTGGTCACGGGACCCTGAGGCTGTCATAGGTGCCACTGTTGATCAATCAGTCTACACTGAAAGTTCTTCCTGCGCTCGCTGGATTTGCTCCTGCATTTTTAAGGTCTTGCATTTAGTTCTCCGCATGAATGTGCTAAGTTCTCCATGCCTCTTATATCCCCAGCATTACAGTAAAATTACGAGCCAATCATGAGTTCCAGGCTTTAGTCTCTTAGCTCATGTCCTAATTATTTTTTCCAGCTGTTATTATATCTGAACTTTAGTAACTTCAGCTCAACCCCAGGTCAAATGGCTTTACTAAACCTTTGTCACCATCTTCCACAATGGTGTAAAGTTTGAACCCTGTTAAAATCCTTTATTCTCTCCCTCCCCAAGTCAACCTACTTTTCTGACATACTATGGTTTTGTTTTTTTGTTGAAATGTGTCATATATTTATCCAGATTTTTATGAAGAAGATTTTGTCACAGCCCAAGGCCAATGTGGCTGGAGATGAGTAATAGCTTCTCCCTGGGATAAACTAGGTTCTTTATGGGTTGCTGAAATCCCTATCTGCCTATCATCTCTCTACATTTTAGACTGGTCACCCCCCAAACATCTAGAGTTGTGAGTTCTAGCCAGGATGCGTTGTTAAAAGAACAGATCTGATGCTGGAGAGACAGCACGGCATCTATCTCTGTACTATGGGTGTTTGCCTTGTATGAGATGGAACCCTGTTTGATCTCCAGAATCCCAAACGGTCCCCTGAACCCTCCAGCTGAAGTGATTCCTGAGCACAAAGCCAGGAGTAAGCCCTGAGCATCTCTGGGTATTGCCCAACCCTCCCATCTTCCCAAAATGGACAGATTTAATTTCTGTTTGGGGTCACATCTCATGATGCCTTTACTATTCCTGGTTCTGTGCTCAGACATGAGCCCTGGCTAGGCTCAGGTGGTGCTGACAGGGGTGGGAGTTGGGGAAGTGGAACCAGGGTCGGCCACACGTAACCTTACCCTTGAACCATCTCTGACCCTAGAATAGAAGTTTCATAATAGGTGGAAAGTGCCTGGCAGGAAGCATACCAAGGAATGAACAGGGAGAACAAGTTCATCTTCCTCACCCAGTCTCAGAGCGGCTGCAGAGGCATCCCACTCACTGCCTCAACTTTCTCTGCTGCAGGGGGGCATCCGAGTCTGCCCGAGTCAGCCTCATCCCCCTGTTGTGCTTGGGGCTGAACTTGGATTCCCGAATTTGTTGCTTGCCCTGGATTCTGTACAAGATCGGGGTTCTTCTGGGCAGTTTGTGGCAAACTCCCAGGGAAGTGTTTCATTAGAGTTTTGAGGACTGCAAGGTAGCAGTGAAATGCCAGAAGGCTCATAGTGGATGGCTGGAATCAGTGCGTCCATGCCCGAATTCTCCAGCTGACCTCAAAGCTCCAGATACCAAGAGTGACCTCTTCTCTACTCAGCAACTCATATCCCAAAGGGTGCCGGGCCATCTTCATGTGATGTGACCAGGATACTTTCTGTAGACCTTCCATCCTTTAGACCTACTGAAATAGGCTATAATCACAGAAGTGTCACAAAAGGAATTATAATGGAAATTATAACTGGGTGAAATAAAGGCCACCTTGGTTATACTTGAGTCACACTAAAACAAACAAACAAAAAATGTGATGGCTTCATTATTGTCTAACATGAGCCAAATGTAAGTTGGCTAAGTGGCAAAAGTTTTAGCATGTCATTAAAATAATAATTTATTCCTCTTTAATATTTTCATTTATAGCACATTCTGTGGGGCTGGAGCAATAGCACCGTGGGTAGGGCGTTTGCCTTGCATGCAGCTGACCGGGGTTTGATTCCTCTGCCCCTCTCAGAGAGCCTGGCAAGCTACCGAGAGTATCTCACCTGCACGGCAGAATATGGCAAGCTCCCTGTGGCATATTCGATATGCCAAAAGCAGTAACAACAAGTCTCAGGATGAAGACGTTACCGGTGCCCACTTGAGAAAATCGATGAGCAATGGGATGACAGTGACAGTGAAAGCATATTCTGTGCCTCTCTTATTACACACACACACACATACACATACATATGTCTCTCTCTATATATATATGAATATATATATTCATATCTCAGGTACTTTCCTCAGAAAGAGACTACAAGCATGATGAGCTTAAATTCTTCCAGAAGCTGCTAAGTGGGAAGAAACTTGAGACAAAACATTGTTGAGAGGAGTTCACACTTTGCTACACCAATATCCAGGTTCCTGAAAACTCTTCTGGGACCAGAGATGGATCTATGGGTTCAGGAAGTAACATCCCTCTTCCACATGCAACCAGAGAAATCTGTAGAATGTTGGGTTTCTGTCGACTTTTTCCGTAATGGCAGGACCTTGCCCGACCCTGTCATTAAATAGGTGAGGAAATTTAAGGACAAAGTGTCCTCACCAACAACCAACGTAAGTACAATAAAATCTCAGGATTTCACTTATACACATAGCATCTCAGATTGGTTGTGTCACAAGAACTCAGATTATACTAGGAACAAGATGGATGTGGGTGGTCAAACTGAAAGGGGCTAACCTGGTTGCTGTTGATTACTTCTGAGCTGTGCAAGAACACTTAAACACTTTGAAGTTTCTATACCACGCCCGGAGTGAATAAGTTAAGATAGATCCAGAAGCTATCTCTCTATTCAATTGGCAGCTTTTCTTCTTAAACAGAAGCATCTTGTTCTCTTTAAATCCACTTATACCAAAACTAAATGCTCTTAACAGAAGCTGTGCGATATACATCTCAGGTTTTTTTTTTTTTTTATGGGAGATTTTCATTTTGTCACATGCAGTTTGAACCACCAGCTTAATTTAATTACAATTAATGAATCACCATTTATCCTGAGGCAAAACTAGGTTTTCTTGTTTAAGATGTGTTCAGTGCATAGCATTCAAATTCATGACCTAGACCTCAAATTAATGGGTTGTCCATTAAGAATGAATGAGTGGCTGTGAAGACTGCATTTATTGGTTGTTAGCTGTCCGTGGTTGTCTCTTGCAGTCCCCAGCAGTGCTTCTGGAAGAGACAATCACAATGGTGCAAAGGGAATATCAGGGGCTCATAGTGTCAGATGAGGTTTCATTAAAGAAAAACTTTGTCTCTGCAGGGGTAAGGTCCAGGAAGTAATATTTAGTTCTGGCTTGCAAGAAAAGACTATCTCAGCAGTATGAGTTTCTGCATCAGAATGAAATCTACCCGCTGCAAATTTTGATCCTTTGCACAGAATGGGGTGATTTTATTCTGCATTTGGTCCCTGGGGTTATATTGGTGAGCCAAAGTTAAGGGAACCCCAATTCAATCAGTGAACATTTGGTATCACTGTCTATACCTGAATCTTAAGATATTTAGAAAATAATGCCAAGAAGTAGGATATTACATGTGAGCAAAAAGGTTAATCTATAGTGTAATGCTTTCCAGAATCAATTATTTAATTGTTCAAGAATCAATTATTTAATTGTTCAAGAATCAATTATTTAATTGTCCAGTTGTTCAGTTGTTTAATTGATGGCTTATGATTTCTTCCATTGCTTCCTTGACCACAGAAGGAACTGTTCCACGAGAGAAAGAGGCTGATTCTGGGGAGAGATCACAGGAGCCATGCTTCCTACTAGAACCCGGAAGATGCAAGATTCGGAGACTGATGTAATTTATGGGTCACCCTGAAAGGTGAGAAGGTCTGCAGGTTAGCATTTCTGGAACTGACCTCAGGAGGTGTACAAAAATCACCCACAACTAGGCCTGTGAGCATGCTAGAACAGTGCTTGGCCTGTAGAAACAGAATCCCTTTGGAAATGAGCAAGGATAGCAGCTGGTTCAGTATCCCCAGCCTTTGCACTCTCCCCATCTGCAGAAATCACTGGGCGGCTCTGAGAACTGTGACTGCTTTGATGGAGAGCCCTCTTCTCATACTTGGCTGTCGCAGTTCTTTCCCTTCTGTTCACTGCAGTGACGAGGCCCTACAATTCTATGCCCCATACATAGGCTTTAGAGGTACCTGTGACCTTCACCATGTCTTTTAATAGCTCATAGTTCCTGGATCCCTAGCTAAGCTTTAATTTTGCCAGCTTTCTTAAAGCAGAGTTGCAATAGATCTTTCGGTGTACCGAAATAATTTTGCATTTCTTCACATAACGAGAGCCCTTCAAACTGTATCAATTCCAGTCCCAGAAAATTCGGAAGTTATCATTCATTCACTAAATATTCTTATGGAAGAAACTCACAAAAATCTCAGGAGGTAAATTCTCTTTGAATGCATCAAGAGTTTCAAAGAGGTTAGGTGGCCTGCTGAAGGTCACACAACAAGTTGACATGTATATAATTTCTATAAAAGTGTTTCAGTGCAGAGAGAAGATGTTCTTATAAATTATCCAAGATTGAAGTCATTTCATTTCCTCTCCCAGAGAGTGAGAATAAGAACACTGCTTTAAGTAACATTATGTTCTTTCAAAGCTACCCTCTGCCTGTAAGGTGAGAAGCCTGGGGTTGCGGTTCCGAACTAGCCGGACTCATGGGAGCAGGTTCCAAATGAAATTATGCAGTTGATTATTGGTGCTTAAAGCTTACTACATCCTTTACTTCAAACTATAATAACAAAGAGATGGAAAAGAATGTTAGAAAAGCTGACTTAATTTAAAGATTCAAGATACAACATCCAAACTGTTCATACTTTCTGTTTCCCTCAGAAAAGTAAATCATATTTAATAAAATGGTCCTTTCGTACAAGGAGGAAGGGTGCCAACATGCATTATTTTGTGATTACCTATCCAATCACACATCAAATATTTAGGAAGCCTATGTGGTGAGCCACTCACCATGCCAGGGGCTTCCCACGGCCTAGTTTGAGCTCTGTGGAATCACAGGCTATTCAGGAAACTCTCTTATTTACTCTTAGGACTCAGATCCCTTAAACAGAGGCCCTGTGAGAGGACAGAGATTGAGGTAGGTGAAGGGCATGTGTCAATATAAGAGGTGCATGTGGCTAGAGCCCCAAGATGTAGATTTTTGGTCCTTATTTAAAGTGAGTTTTAACATCAATTTTAGACATTCATAATACAGCTTGCAGTGTGTCCCTATCTTAGGCCATACAACTGTGAATGGATTGATTTCTTAAAATATATAACCTTCCATTAGCTTTAAGTAACAAAATACACGTGCATATCATAGGTGACACATTTGGTGACACTGTTCACTTTTACAATATAAATATTTGTACTTAACCACATTTCTTAGAACCCTTATATCTCATCATTATAGTCTGTCCCAGTAACACGGGCCTCTATAAATGTCTTTTTCAGAAGCCAATTATCAGAAATCTCTGTGGCTTCTGAAACTTGGCGCTATTAGCTCCCCATATCTTCTCCAGTTTTCTCCAGTATCAATTTCCCTTCTCTCTGGATCATTTCTACCACCCGATCAGTTTCTAGTGGACAACTGTATGTCATCCTAATGTCACAATGTAAACATCACTTCCTCAGAGATGGTTTTGGAACTTCCTACCATTTTAATTCTCCACTAAGCCCTAACAGCTTGGTAACACTGATCGCAAATACACTGACTATAGTTATATGTGTTTCTTTGTATGAAATGCCTTTATGGAATTTGACTCCATCTCATCTCCTGCAAATCCAATCAGCCATGGCCCTGCTCCTAATTCTTAACTTTCTACATAACGTACTCTTCCCAAGATTGTGTTCTGTCCCTAGTATTTCATAACCTTGATATAAACCAACTTTGCATCAAAATAATATCCATCTATTATTGGATCCTTGAGGTTTAATTTAGAACCTGATTGAAGTAGTGGAGAAAAAGATAATGCTAAAGCAGCAAATGACTGATTTGTCGAGGCTTCACTCTGTCATCTTTTTCCCTGACACTTAAATTTAATACAATTTGTAATTTTTTCCCACTGGGGGAGTGGAAAAAATAACAAATGATTCTAACCCTCAGCTTTATTCAGCCTAGCATCATCAAACATGTCAATGAATTTCCCTCAAAAAATACTTCACCTGTTTTCAGTGACTTTCCTCTACATCTATTGTCTCTTCGTATTTCCTGTGCATTTCAGATTTGAAGACAAACTCTTAGAGAGAACAGTGTTGTTGACTGTTAAACTTATAGTGCTTGTCTGTAATAAAACATTAAAAATAACTGTTGAATGAACAAATGAACAAATGAACACTCCTAGGATGGAGTATGAATGGCTTTTGGCAAGATATTGTGCTAAATGTTTTACATCAATCACATCAATTTGTGACAATGCCATGATTTAAGTTATTAGCTTTCTTGTTATCCCTGTTTTATAGAAAAGGAAATCAAGACTTTGTGAGATTTTTTAAAAATATATATCACCTTGTGTGTATTCACTGGAGCAGCCCTCAAACCTCTGACTGTCTGACTTCATAGCAAGAGCTTTAATTGGTTTCTTCTTTTGCTTGACTATTTTCTGGCATTGAGAACAACAGCAGTAGTAAAATAATTGCAAAGGCTATATCTATTGATTATGATGTCCTTTTACTGTGCATTAATTTTACTGTGCATTAATTATTTTACCGTGTACTTATCTTGAATGCTGCTAATGTGCATCCAATCCCTAGCACTGGGTATGTTCCCCCAAGCACCACCAGGATTGAGCTCAGATCCAGTATAAGCCATGAGCACCTCCAGGTGTGCCAAAAGTTTAGCTTACTTACTCTTACCAAAAGTCATAAAATAGTAATAATCAATGACTCCATCTTACAGATGAGGAAAATGAACCTCAGACTTGATCAACTAACTTCTGATGAGTTCTTAAGGTAATGTTGACTACAAATCAATAAAGTAGTCACTCAAAATCCCTATAACTTATTGCTCTTTCCAGATTTAAATTTTGTGCTCAGATCTTTGTAGATCTGAGATATTTTGAGAAGCTCTTTAGCCCAGAAGTATTGCTGGTGCCTCACAAATGTAAGCTTGTCTATTTCAGGAGGAGGGTTATGTAATTTCCAACAATTATTTTTCATTTCTCCCTGCAAAAGAAGCCAATAATTGGTGACTTCTCATCTAGTCACTTCCCCGGATGACAAATCATGTTACTTTGAATTCCCTATTGCTTTCTAACTTTCTCCAAGGTCAATGGTTGAACACAACAAATGAAACTTTGATCACCGGTGTTTATGACAGGATACTTGGCTTTCAAAGACCATTGATTGTTGATGACAAGCCCATATCTTCCAGTGGCCCTGGCTCCCTGGGGAAGCTCTGGCAATTTGGATCAGGCAAAGACAAGCAGTAAAGGTAGGGCTGTATTCATTTCCTATGACTGCCTTAACAAAGGGCTACACACTTTGAGGCTTACCAGAAATTTATTCAGAGAGTACTGGAAGTCAAAAGACTTTCTTACTTACTTACTTACTTCTTCTGGAAGTAAGTAAGTTCTTTGACTAGTGAATACATAGCCAAATACATAATACAATACATTATCTCTACTGCACTGTCATATGACTTCCTCCTCTTCTGCCTTATAGTACCACTAGTTCTTAGATTAAACACCCGCCCTGGTAATCTCAAATAGTTTTTTCTCATGCTTCTGAACATAATTATACCTAGATGATAGAAGGAGCCCTTTCCTCAAATAAAATCACACTCACAAATACTCAGGTAAGGATTAGATCATATCTTTAGGAGGCTTATTATTCAACCCACCATATGGTTCATGCACAATTCATTGTGCAGGATCCAGTTTTCAGCACTGGAATGGAAAGAGGCTATAGTGTGTTGTTTGAGTTACACATAATTCAGCTTTTAAATAACTTGGCAGTGACTTCTGTGTGTCTAAACTTCCCCGTGGCATATTCGATGTGCCAAAAATATTAACAAGTCTCACAATGGAGATGTTACTGGTTCCCGCTCGAGCAAATCAATGAACAACCAGACAGTGCTACAGTGTTACCCATCTGAAGTCATCTGTCAGCATGTGTATATATCTTCTTGGTGTTGTGAATAGAAACTTTGACAATGTGATTTACAGTCATTTACTAGGGTGGCTTTGTTATGGGCCCATTAGATTATAAGTTCCTTAAAGGCAGGGTTCCTTAAACCCCTCTCTCTTCGCATCTCACAGTCGTTAATTAGCCTTGTAGCGCTGTCGTTCCATTGTTCACTGATTTACTCACACTTCTGGAAACCAGAAGTTCAAGATCAAGACAGTACTCTCAAGTACCAAGAACACAGCAGTGCTCCCTCCACGGGCTTTCCTGGAGACTTCATCCTTACTTCTTCTGACAGAGCACATTTCTGTCTTGCACACAGAATAATGGGTTAGAATTAACCCTCATGTACCAAAATTTGGAATGAAGAGGTGAAGGTAAAAGTATGCCTGATTTCAAAATTCTCTAACAATCCCAGTGGCATGGGTCAATTTTGCTGCATCAAAGAATTCTATATTAAAAAAAACACAATACTTCCTTCAATAAGAGAGTATTAAAAGAATAAAGGAAAACAAGCTGTTCGCAACACTTATAATGTTGCTGATTAAGCTGGATGTGTCTTGTAGTGGAGAGCTGCTGAAAGAGAGACTTTTACTACCCTGAAATAAATGCCAACACAGTCACAGTGTTGTTGGGGAACTCTGCATTTAAAAATGCACATGTTGGGGCCAAAAGCAGTTCTGGGTAAGGTGCTTGCCATGCATGCAGTTGGTTTTGACCCTCAGCATGATGTACGGTCCCCTAAACATCGCCAAATGTGATTTATGAGCACAGAGCCAGGTGTAAGCCCTGAGCACTAGCAAATGTTGATCCAAATACCAGAGGAAAAAAATGTACGTGTTAGGGGCTTGTGAGATAGTAGAGCAGGTGAGGAATTTACTTCCCATGGAGCCTACCTGGATTTGCTCTCCAGTACCACATATGACCACATATGTCCCCTGAAGTCCAGCCAGTAGTGATCTTTGAGTGCAGAGTGAAGAGTAAACCCTGAACACTGCCGGGTGTGACCCAAAAATCGAACAAACAAAATGCTCACGTTTATTTACCATTTCTAAAAGTGCAAGGTCAGTTTATGTGAGTTGATGTAAGTTCAAAGACGCTGCTACTTCCTTGCCAAGTGCTACTGTAGCTAGTTTTTCTGACCCTATAGATAGTGTAGGAGAGAAGGGCATCTCCTCTTTATTGTTCTGATACAAAGGGCATTAGTAAATGTGGAAGAAAATATCGTGGAAGGGAAAAGTGAGGGATGGGAAGAGTAAGGTGTGCCATTTGTATAGGACTCACCACAGCCCTGAGCATGTAACTTTATACATAAGTCTATAGAGTTGCAGGATCCCTGGATAAATGCAGAATTCTTCCTTTTATGCCACACCCTCCTATCTGATTCTAATATCTGGTATAAAATTTCTGTTAAAAATGGATTATTGGGCACAAAATGCTTTCCTACTCAGCAGGAATGAGGGTCAGTGTTGAATTGAGCAGGCACCAGGGAAGAGACAGCATTTTGATCCCGAGATGACTGTTCAGCTGTCCCCTCAAGCACTTGAGGTCTTCCCAACCTCTGCCATCTCCCATCACCCAACACCAACACCGCAGAGCACTCCTAATGGCTTTGCAAAATGTGGCCTGGGAAACACGGCCACAGACTCTTGCTGCACATCTTGTTTTCTGCTTCTAGTCACCACAAGAAACCTATTCATCTGATTTTGTGTGCAATTTAGCAGTAAGGAAGAGTTTCCACTACATGGGTGAAATGCTGGTCAATGGGAGTTGAGAGCTGATAAGTAAATGTGTTAGTCTTCCTTCTCTAAGAACACACTTGTAAGATTAATTTCTTTTTTTGTTTTCATTTTGTGTCACACCCAATGGTGCTCAGAGCATACTCCCAACTCAGTGTTCCAGAGATGTGTTTGTTTTGGTTCCTCAGAGGATCCTTTGAGATTATTCCATCACCACTATACAATAATTTGTATAGTGGTGATGGAATAATGCAAACTTGATTGGAATTCCTCCATTTCTGCTCTGCTAATCCTAATCAGCTAAAGCTAATTAGCTTTACATACTTAATACTGAATAATGTGCACATGTATTTCCAGAGAATATAAGGTAATAAGATAGTCATAAAAGAAACCCTCGTGGGAAATTCCCTCTAGATCTACATTAAAATAGAACAGTTTTCCTACTGATCCAGTCTTTTTGTGAAGCAAAATGGACAGCCGAAGAAGCTAGGAATTGCCCCAGTGATTCCACTTCTTGGAATTTATCCTAAAGTTCCAAAAACTCTATTCAAAAAAGACATTTGCAGTCCAATATTTTGTTGTAGCACTATTCCTAATAGTCCAAATCTGGAAGCAACCCATGTGTCTAAGAACACTTGATTTGTTGACTGAATTAAGAAATGATGGAATATATACGCAATAGAATACTGCTTATCTTTGAGAAGATGAGATCATGCAGTTTGTTGTTACACAGATGAATCTGGAGCATATCACACTGTAGGATAACATTGGGTTTGTCCTTTCAGTCTTGTGGAAGGGAAGTCTATTGGGTTACACCCATCACAGTGCTCCCAAGTTACTCCCATTCCTTTGTCTGCAAACTCTTCTCTGCACCCTCCTTCCCAACCAGTTAATCACCTTTTGCTAATCAGATTCTGTTAGCTTGTAAGATCAGATCCTTCTAAGGACACTGAACTTGTATTGTAAGTTATGTCTTTTGCATAATTTACCTTAAAGCAACGTCCTTTCTGTATGGACATAGGAAGACAGTTAATATTATGCTCTTGTAACTTGGGAGTTGATTGACTCCAATTAATATTTACTCCTGGGCATCTGCTTTCTGAACTCAGTTGCCCTTAGTTCCTAGCACCCCAAAAGCAGGGCCCTGGCAAGGGACTGAATGGACCCAGCACAAGCTGTGAGCTACCCTGGCATTGAAATGGGCCAGGCCAAGGTCCCACAATACTCAACTATAAGTTGAGAGCATGGTCATGGACAAATGTTGTCATGATCCAAAAGTAACAACGAGACTAGGACCCTGATGGCGTTAGGAAGACTAACTTGACCTAAGGACTGTGGTCTGGAATATATAGTGAGATGATTTCAGGAAGAACCAAACTTTAAGTTTATATCTCTTACTGTGCTCATACAGAATGACATTGCTAGAAATATTAGAAGTAGATTTACTACAACTATTTAAGTGAATTGCTAGCTGAAGAAAGAGGAAAGTGACACACCCTCGTTGGGATCCCACCCTTGAGCAGATCTCCTAGTAATCTGGAGTAATCTCCTTAGATGAGATTTGTCCTTGAGTTAATCTCCTGGAGGAGTGATCTTACCTCTCTTTGTTTATTTGTTAATATTCGACCCTCCTTTGTGTCACCACCCTATGTGATTACTATATAAATCAAGACTGTAAGATCGGAGGGGAGCCTTCAAATTTATGCACTGAACAATCTTATATGCTCCTAAAAATCCAATTAAAAAAGTGTTTGCCAAGAACTAACAATGGGTCCAGAGACAGTACAGCAGGTAGGATATTTGCCTTGCACATGGCTGAGTAGGGTTCTATCTCTAGCACACCATACAGCCTCTTTATCCCTGCCCTGAGTGACCCCAAAGCACAGGCCAGGAATAAGCCCTGGGAATTATAGGGTGTGACTCCAAAACAAACAAAAACAAATAAACAACTGAATGGCTTTGTCTGTTCTTTTAAATAAAAGTTAATGCTAACACATGAAATTTGTTCCACTGGCACAGCCACGGATGTGTAAGAGGTCCCTCTAGATTTTATCTTCATCAATGAAAATATTTTCATTAGAAAATTCTTTGATATCCGATGACTATCTTTGAGCCTGAAGGTTTGGTTTGTCTGGTTGATTGTTTTGTTTTTAATTTTTAAATTTTATTTTCATAAGGGTGTTGATTGCATTCAATATTTTAACACCAATCCCACCAGCATTACACCTTCCCACCACCATTATTTTGAATTTTCCCACCACCACACAAGCTTACCTGCCCCAGGCAGATGTTAGATAATTTATTTTCTATTGCTTGTTATGAAAATCATGAGATGTCATGCGGTGGCTTTTGTGGCCACACGCACTTGGAATTCTAAAATTGTAAATAATTGGGATCCAGAGACATCTCTGTAGCGAATTAATCCATTCCGAGATTCATCTGTGAGTCTCTGGATCAGGGCCATTGTCATACTTAAATGGCACCCAGAGACAGTTCATGGGCATGACAGCCAGGACCCGAAGGGGCAGGAAGATGGGAAGGACGTGCCTGTTCTGCCACTACATGGCCTGGAGTCTTCAGTCCCTGGTCCCACTTACCTGGGCTTTACTTCTGTAAATTTGTGGTGGGAGGATTGGAGGGGGGCTCATGTGGAGTAGTCAGAGAGGAAACTCCTTGTTTCTTCTTCACAAACTGCCTCTGGGTGCTATTTAAGTGCATTAACAACTTTGATTGAGAGACTCAGGAATGAATTCCGGAAGACAGCAGCTCGCAGGAGATTTCTCCAGACCCCATGTTGAGCAGATTACACCAGAGTCTGAAGATTTTTGACTAAGTTGTCCATTAGTGGTGTGTTCAGAGTTTACACCTTTAAAAATTTTTGTTTTTAAAGTAGCATTGAGTCTAATGCTACTAACTCCATGAAATCTTCTAAGACATGTTCCCTAATTGTTGACTCAGTTTTGATAGAAACAAGAAAACCCTCTCAATTTGGTTTAGAAGGCAGTATCTGTCTTTCCCCATTTGATAGAGCTTGCACTTAACAAGCTCTGATGTATAATTGAATTTTTCTGCTTATGCATTTATCTCTCACTTGTTCCTTCCTTTCTTTACAAAAAGTTATTGAAAATTCCAAGCATGTACTACTTACTAAAACTAGTGGAGCAGATCACATAAAAATTATGGAAAATTTGGTCTAGAAAACTGCTTTGAAGCATGTTTTCACAAACTTGATCCATGAAGATTTCTTGTATTGAGGGACTGGAGTGATAATATAGTTGATAAGACATTTGCCTTGCACAGACTGACCAAAGTTTGATCCTTGGCATCCCATATGTCCTCTTCCCATCCCCTGCACTGCCAGGAGTAATTCCTGAGTGCAGATCCAGTAATAACCCCTGAGCACTACCAGTTGTGCCCCCAAAACAGAAACAAATAAAAATATGTGTACTGGGAAAATTGCACACTAATTATCCCCCTTAACATTCTCAACTACATTAGTCTTGAAGATTGTGATGTCTCTCACATGAGGCTGACAAGTAGATACAAGGGCCAGGAGGATTGCCCCATAGCTGGAAGCCTGCTTCATGAGCAGAGGGGAGAAGGCAGATGGAATAGAGAAGGAATCACTAAGAAAATGATGGCTGGAGGAATCAGTTGGGATGGGAGATGCATGCCAAAAGTAGATAATGGACCAAACATGATGACCTCTCAGTGTCTGTGTTGCAAGCCATAATGCCCCAAAGTAGAGAGAGAGTATGGGGAATATTGTCTGCCATGGAGGCAGAGGGAGGATGGAAGAGGGGGTCTATACTGGGGATACTGGTGGTGGGGATGTGCACTGGTGGAGGGATGGGAGTTTGATCATTGTGAGATTGTAACCCAAACATGAAAGCTTGTAACTATCTCACGGTGATTCAATAAAATTAAAAAAAAAAGATTGTGATGTCTCAGCTATAATGTTTAGCTCAGTGTTTCCCAAAAGTAAAGTTGTTATTATTTTGTCAGAGAAAGATGCAACCCGGTGGAGTCATTTTCCTGGGGGCTGGCAAGCTGGAGGCAGTTTGGGACAGAGATTTTACCATAATGGCACTGCAAGACCCTAATGCCTGGATACTCCCACAGATTGGCTTTGGTGTTTTGGGACGGCAGCCACTCATGCAGCCACCCATCATATCCTATTTCCCCCATCATATCCTATTCAGAAAAGAAGAGACCACCACTCACCAAGTTTCCCCAGGCAGTGAAGGGGAGACACTGATTGTGTACTAGAGACAACTGCCCCCAGAGCACCATGGGAGGCACCATGGGGAAACAGCTCAGAAAACAACCATCAGAAGTGGATGAAAAGAGGAGCCATGAAGCCTCAAAAAAGGAATGCCTACATACGTAATCTCTCTGCTAAAGAATTCAGAGATGAAACAGTGAGGATGTTTAGTGAGCTCTAAGAAACAGTGGAATGACCCACCAATAAAATACAGGAGGAAATGGGAGCAGAAATAAGAAAATTACAAACAGAAATGGAATTAATTAAAAATTCAGTAGATGAAATGAAAAACTCTATGGATGCTCTTAACAGGAGAGTAACAACGGCTGAAAACAAATCAGTGAACTTGAGGATGAGATGCAGAAAACCTCCAGGGAGCAGCAAAAGATGGAGAAAGAACTCAAAATAACTCAAGGCGAGAACAAAGAGCTATGGGATGAATTCAAGAGCAACAACATAAGAATCACTGGGAGTCCCAGAGGAACAGGGAGGCAATTCCAATAAGACAGTGACAGTTAAAGACATCATTGCTGAAAGATTCCCGGAGCTGGGGAATGCGGCATCCTGATTCAAGAAGCCCAAAGGGTACCAGCTGTTTTAGAGTCTCTTTTCAAATTTTTCAGACTCAAGAAAATGCTAAGAGCACTGGAACACTGAAACAGTGGCTCTCATTGAGCCCCCTTGGTGGGGCCCTATTGATTTTAATCTCTGGGATATTTTTCCCAATTTCCCCACACACCCAGACATCCATTGGCCAGGACCAAGTCCCTTTGTCCGATCTCTTCAAATAAGAATGAATCATTGGAAACTGATACATGACCGTCTGACTAGCCGTTTTCATGAGACTCACACTGTAGTAAGTGCCACTCATAGACTGTTTCCTTATTCCTTCAAGCAAACCTCAGGTATGTGTGCTTGCTCTCATTCAGAGATGTTAAAAAATGGGAAGAACAGTTGAATCACTTTTTTCTTCTTTTTGGGTCACAAAAAGAAAAACCCCTGATGATACTCAGGGGTTAGTCCAGGCTCTGCACACAGAAATTGCTCCTGGTGATGTCAAGGGACCATATGCGATGCTGGGGATTGAACCCGGGTCGAACACATGCAAGGCAAATGCCCTCCCCGCTGTGCTATTGCTCCAACCCTGCATCACTTGCTGAGGACATTAAAATAATAAATTGCTTGTCTGACTCCAGTGTTAAACCAATTACCCATAAACCAGAGATTTCTGTTATCTAAATTGACTTTAATTGTTACTTTAATAGTCACTTTTAAATAGATATTCATTATAGTGAATAATACCAAAGTATAACAACTAAACTTGTGTATTTCTTTTATAAATACATTCTACAAGGAAAAAAGTAATTATATTTGAAGAAAAATGTTATGCAAGTAGGAATAGTCAGGAGCAGGAGGAGAGGGAAAGGGGAAATACAGAGGGAGGAAGAGATAGATATATTTGTGAAGCAAAAATTAGAAGGAGCCTGAAACACTGTGCATTAAGTCCAACTATTTCCTGTTTATCTCAATCCTGTCTGTGTCTAGGTGAAAGTCCACACACCTGTTGTCCACTTTAAGTTCACTCCTGTGTGCCATGTATTATGGATACACATCTGTGTGTTCATGGTATTCTGCATAAACTTTCCTGGTAGTCATGAACTCCAGAAGGTCTGAAATTTTCTTAATTTTGTATATTGATTTGTAATGCAATATTTAAAGTATTTTACCTATTATAAGTGAATATGTCTTCACTCTAACCAGCATTTGAAAAATATTTTATGTGTTTTTATTACTTAAGTTAGAATTTCTCTTAAAATGGGGAAATATATAATTCACTGTATCATGTCATCCTGTTGCTCATTGATTTGCTCAAGCGGGCACCAGTAACATCTCCATTGTGAGACTTGTTACTATTTTTGGCATATAGAATATGCCATGGGTAGCTTGCCAGGCTCTGTTGTGTGAGCGAGATACTCTCGGTAGCTTGCCAGACTCTCCAAGAGGGATTGGCTGTGTGCAAGGCAAATGCCCTGCCCCTGTGCTATTGCTCCAGCCCAATATAAGCATAAATGATCTTGAGTTGTAAGGCATTAAATTCTAAAGATAGGTAAAATCGTTTTTTTTTTCTTAAAGGAGAGATAAGAATCTGGAATAAAAATACAAATTCCATTTCAGTGAATAGCTCAAGAGGTATAAATGGGGAGAGAGAGAAAGAGAAAGAGAGAGAGAGAGAGAGAGAGAGAGAGAGAGAGAGAGAGAGAGAGAGAATTGTAAGCATGAAAGTTTGCAAGTCTGTAACTGTACCTCATGGTGGTGATTCATTTAAAAATAAGAAAAATAAAATAAAAATAAAAAATAAAAAGTAGGGTCTATTTCTCTGGATCAGAAGAACATCAATCTTTCAAGATGAGAAACCAAGGCTACCATTTGCTCTGTGAGTGCCAAGGAGACTTTACAAAACGGTTCTGTCCCTTTGGACCTTTAGAACTTCCAAGTTGGAATGGGCCTGAGGATTGATGTCGGGATTCCACTGCTCATTTAATTCTTTGGGGTAAGCTGGAGGAGACAGCAGAAAGTTCGAAACATTTAAAGGTCTTTGTTCAGTGCCTCCACCCTGTGTGTGTGTTTGGGCAGAGTGGATAGGCAAGAAATAATAAGGATTTTTAAACCCTTTTTATTTCCTTCCTAACTGAAGCAGTAGGAGTGGCAGCAGATAGGAACTCTGTGCCAAAAGGGTCCTTGGCACTGACTCTGGTAAGTGACAAGGAGCAACACACTATAGCAACAGTTATAACATAATGAAACATCAATAACAGTAACAATGTGAGAATTTCTGTTGAGTAGACACACTCCACGCTTCCACTGCTATTTGTTTTCTAAAGTTCAATGTTAAGTAATTCTCAAAACAAAAATGGCACTGCCACTCTGCACCTTTATAACTTCCGGGCTGAAGTGGGACCAACCAGCGAGAGTCAAGTTCCCTCTCAACCAACTCGAGGTCGAGAGGGAAGTTAACATATGTCACCCAGAGGTAAATTGGTTCACTTAGACCACATAAACTCCCGAGACCCATTAGAGGACGTAGATGAGCCTTTGTTTTGTGGGTTGTTAGAGTTTAGAGCAGTTAAGGGGTGGTGAATATTTCGAGAAGATGCTTTCTGGAATCCCAGACTCGATGATCTGTCAAAGTGACCTCTTCATCAGGTGCTGTACTAGGCACTTTTGACAGAATAACAGCACAGGCAGAACCCACCCCTTAAAGGAGGCAGAGTGATTGGACTGATCTGAAACTAACCATAGCAAAGAGGTTGATCATGAGTTACCGAAGCCAGGTGGAATTGCAGAATAAAGGATTATTGCAAAAGGAAGGTTTTATTTGAGATTTAGGATCACAGGCCCTATGATTGCCCTCCTAAGAACTAGGAGAATTGGGTGTCCCAGTTTCCCAGGGTGGGAATATTTCCATGCACAAAATAAGGCAGGCTAAGGTCACCCTGAGGTCAGTTTTATACCAATGATGGTTCTCATTACCGCAGTTCTGACTGGTGAGAAGTCTCACAAGTGGTGACTGTTTAAGTTCCCATTCTTTGTGCTCTCTCTGGGATGGTTTTGGTTCAGTTTCTTCTTGGTGATGTGTGTGTGTGTGTGTGGTGTGAGTGTGTGTATGTGGTGTGAGTGTGTGTGTGTGTGTGCGGTGTGAGTGTGTGTGTGGGGGGGGGCTGTCTGAGCCTGAATTTTCAATAGACTTCCCAGTTTTGCTATCCAGACTTCAATGACTTTCAGGTTTTTTTCACATTATTTGTCAATCTTTTATATGACACGTTACATTGGAAGCTAGGAACAAACCTAATCCAAATAAGGCCTGTTTTATTTGATATTTATCAAATATTTTACAGTGATTACATATGCAAAGTAATATGTTCCTGCCTAAAGTAACATCAAGAAAGTCAAAGCAAGGGAGGACCAGAAAGCCAGTACTTAAGCATTAAAATAGCACAGCCTCTTTTTAATTGGGTGGCTTATCGTTAGTGTTTTGCTCCCCGGAATGGGTCCGTGATGATCACCTTCACCTTCACTGCCTGTGAAGAAACAACAGACTCAGGTAGGGAATAGGCCAGTTCCTCTCCAATATAAAGTATAGAAATAAGAAAACAATATATTTTTTTAAATCATTGGGTTCAAATTGCAGTTTTCCTATTGCTTCATCAGGAGATTTAAATGGAGGTATGAGTGTGACCTTCTGATATCTCCCTAAGGACAAATTGCAGTTAAAACATTTTGTTGTAACTGAGACTTGGATTTTTTTTTAAAGTCATTTATAAGATAGTCAAGAAGACTTCAAGATATAGCCCACATCTTATTTTCTTCTTTGTTGAAGTCTACCTCCTGCTAAAGTCTACCTCCTGATAAAAAGATTTATAGAACTTTCTTCCAGAACTTTCTTCTTTCTTTGTTCTTTCCTCTTCTTCATCTACATTTTTCTCCATAGGCAATTGTTTCTCATTTTCTCATTATTTTTTTCTGCTTTAAGTACCACCTATCAGTTTTTAAATATTAGCCCCTCCCCACATACACACACTTATATCTCTAACCCAGACATTTCTAATCAGTTCTAGACTTGTTTATCTGACTGCCTAATTAATTTATCTACTTGAATATCTAGCAAATTTTAAAGCAGGTAATGAAGTTCTTAACAAGTCTTCCCAAGTCTCTTACTTTTATGTCCCAAATTTCTCATCTCCATAAATGGCACCCCAACACATAAACCCATCTTCTCAACTCAAAAGCCTAACTCATCCTTGGGCCTACCCCTTGCTATCACTTACTAATGAAATACAGACTGAAGCAAGGGGCATAAACCAAGATTAGTATATGTAAATAAGAAATCCCAGGCTCACCTTTGCAATCTCACTTTTCTGAACCTTTCAGAATAGTGGTTCTTGTCTCTGATATAACTCACAGATAACTTTGATTTTTAAAAACGTGTATTTCTATTTAAAAGAGAAACCTGCCTTTCAGTAAGTTCACAATCCAGTTTACTTAGAGAAATTAATTCCTAAAGTTTAGTGCTAATGTGTGGGTCATCTTGCACAGATATGCCCAGTCGCATCATATGGCTGATAGAGATAGTGTGCCAACATCTGTTTCCAGCTTAAATGTTAAATTTCTGTGACCCTTCCAGGTGCATCTATTTTGTAGGCTGAGACCTGTTTTTTTTTCAATATTTCTTCTATTGACTTGGATTGATAACTGCTTTATTGATTAATTTCAACCTCGGATTATTATTTTCTCTCTCAAGTACAATGACACTAAAAAATTATAAGTCAACCATTGAATGCTTTCAAGTACATATTCGCCAAAACTAGAATTATTTTTTACTTGTAGGTCTCATTAGGGCCTCTGGTAGCCATAATCCCTTTAGGATTATGCTACTACTTCAAAAGGCTAATGATCTTGAATGATCCACAGTAAGACTTAAAGTTGATCTACAAGGCTAACATGAAAGAGATCTTTTCCAGTCTACATAGTTTTATTAGACACAATTACAGTCAGCCAATGAGATATCTATTGACCCATGCATAGTTGATTCAATTCAATTGCGGTGGTGCCTGAAATAGCATTAGTTCAATTGATGATTTTACCATTAATGACAGCAAGCCCTGATGAGGACAAAATAATAAAGAGGTATTTGATTAGTAAATTTTCAACAGTGCAGAATTTTTCAAAAGTCTGCAATTTTCATGGCAGACTTATAAACGTGGCACAGATGGTTCCAAGGAAGATATTTCCTTTGCTTAATTCCAAAAGATGATCCTGACACTGCAGGTAGTCTCCTAAGCCCCACCAGAAGCAATCCCAGGACACAGAACCAAGAGTAAGACTTAAGCATTGCTAGATGTGCCCCAACCCCCACACCACCCCCAAGACTTAGTATACCTTCACCACCACCAAGTTCCCAACACCTTCTGCCACTGACCTTTCACTTCTTAATGATTTCAACTTGACAAACTTGACTACTGTAGTGGTACTGTAGTAGCACTATAGTAGTACTATCGTTCCCGTTGTTCATCAATTTGCTTGAGCGGGCACCAGTAATATCTCCATTGTGAGACTTGTTATTACTGTTTTTGGCATATCCAATATGCCAGGGGTAGCTTGCCAGGCTCTGCCATGCGGGTGGGATACTCTCAGTAGGTTGCTGGGCTCTCGGAGAGGGACGGAGGAATTGAACTCAGGTCGGCCGCATGCAAGACAAATGCCCTACCCGCTGTACTATCACTCCAGTCCAAACTTGACCATAACAAAAGTAATATCTGATTTTCACCACAAGGTAACAAATGTTGGCGTTGTCATTGAATGACACTTTTATAATGAATGGAAGAGTTTTGGTTTAGATGAAATATTTTATTTAAAAAACCAAATAAGTTTAAGTATCAACTGATATTTACTGCTTTCAAAGTGGAGAATGTTGTCTTTGTGCTACATTTTGCTCTGTAATTACAAAATAACAACGGGCTCTGGAATATTTCATGTTTTAGAGAAATGTTTGGGATGGAAGGTAACTGTCCTATTTACAAAATACATTGTAGCTCAAAGTGACCAAATTGAAGAAGGCAGTGTCTTTGTTCCAGTAAGTTTGCATTGGATCCACCTAAACTAGAACCCCAGTTCTGTTCTTTGAGTTATTTCCATTTATACCAAGCCTTCATATTTACTGGCTGTATACTTATTGGAGGTGGAATTAATTTCATCTGGTCTAAGTTTTCTTGTCTGGAAAATGAGGATTCAAGGGTTGTTTAGTGGTCTAAAACTATCCATTCTGTTTGGCATGCTCTTGAAGAATGTCTGGGTGTTCCTGGTACCTTTCAAACACTCTTTGGTGTACCCAGATTTAATAAACTTCAGAGTACGGCAACAATTTATCACTTGTTCTGTGACGTTGAATCAATGACTGTCATGCATTGTTGACTGTGGGGGAAGGAAGGTAGTTGCAACACCCACTTTTCCTCTTCCAATAAATCTTTCAATGTGCAAGTGCCTACGAATGAAGTTTCTAGTAGCATTACTTTAAATTAAAGACAAATTTAAAGAAAATAACAACAAAACTTGGCATTTTATTTTATATTTTGGTTTTGGGTCACACCCAGCAGTGCTCAGGAGTCACTTTTGGAAGTGCTCAGGGAACCATATATAGTTCTGAGGATCAAACCCAAGTCAGTGCGTGCAGGATCAGCATCTTACCCGTTGTGATAATTCTGTGGCCTTGACATTATATTTAACCTGATGAATTACTTCTTACCAATATAAATGTCCAATTAGAATATATAAGCATCTTGCAAGGCTATAAAATGGAAATGCAGGACTTCAGTAATAAACAACAAATTGTTCTTTTTACATGTAATAAATCCCAGAAAACTTATTATGGAAAGAGCTGGAGCAATAGTACATGCAACTGATCCAGGTTCAATCTTTGGCATCATATATGGTTCCATGAGTCCCCTCCAAAACCCAATTTTCTCTTGAACGCAATGCCAGAATTAATCCCTGAGCATTGTTCGATGTGGCCCCCAAACAAACAAAACCCCCTAAATGAAAGCAGCAACGAACAACAGAACAAAACTTTTTAGGAAAAATAGCTGATGCAAAAAAATGAGTATTGCATTTATGTATAGTTTGAAAAAAAGCAGAACTAATAGTGAGAAAAATCTGTCATTTAGTTCTCATGACATTGTTAGAATTCTAATTACTATTCCTTGGTAACTGATGAGATAGCCCCAATAAATCAATTTAGTCATAGTCTATGGATGTAGTGCTAGAAACGGTTTTCCAAATGCAGAATTTTGATTTCAGAATGCATTCTACTTCAAGGCAGGATGTTCTTATTATAGAGCCCATTGTGAGTGGGGTAAGTTGTTCATGGTTTTAGAGTTTCAGCTTTATTTCACTTGACTTCCAAATTCTTATTCTATCTGGGAGTATTGATTTGTGTGTTCCACCTCCCCTTTAGTTCTTGTCCTTCTTCCCTCAAATCAACCCACCAAGAAAACACATACATACATACAGACAGACAGACACACACACACACACACACACACACACACACTCACACACACACACACAAAACCCTTCCCTTACAATCTCATAAGAATTTTAACCTAAAGTACAGTTGTACAATCGCAGAGACCTTCTTTATTCCTGGGTGAGTGGAGAGATGCATTTGTAGGATTTCCTGACTCTGTCCTGTTGATTATTTTTAAATACAACGCTGTCCATCTTTTCCATCCTTACTGCACTTTGACTTGCTGTCACCCCAACAGAGACTGGTTTCCTAAACTGGGTTCACTATCTGTGGCCCTGTTCACTTGATTGGGATTTCACCTGGAAAATGCCTTCTGAGGAATGTATCCCAGCACTGGAGGCAGCTCCCCGTAGAACAAACTGCCATTTGTGATGACTCCTTCAGGTTAAACATTTTAGATTAATCAATAAGTAAATGGCAAATAAATGGGATGAGCCCCATGTTCAATATAAATGAAATCAATCGAAGAAGCAGAAAAGGGCACTTTGGCCTGGTCCAATATGCCTTGAGCAGCGTTGCCTTCAGCTCTGTCCACTTGAGGTGAAATATCCAGGTGAAAATTGAGCAATGAAGTGAATCATCCAGATGTTTTAGAACATCAGGGCATCTGGTGTCCTTTACCTTAATATACCAACTTCATTTTGGGATGACAGAGGTGCCATTGCTCTGAATCTCTGTCACCCAGAAAGAGGGTCGTGACTGTGGTGAGATGTTCTTTGTCCTCCGATATAAATCTACCCAGTCAGTCTTGGAAAACAGTCGGCTGAAAATGCACTACAAACATAGCCCCAGTGCTAGCTAGCTTGGAGAATTTGCCAAATACTGCATCCAATACGTGTTTTTCATAAGTAATTCCATTCATTTCTCCCAATTCTCTCTGCTAATTTGCTTCAGTTACACTTTTCAGATGTGTAATATCTCATTTTTGAGTGAAAATATGCCGAAGCAGAAAGAGCTGACCTTTGTGTGTTTTCAGACTCCCTGCTATGTACCTGACAAATGAGGCACCCAGGCCTTCCCATATTCTGTTTGGGGGTCTATTGGCTGAGGAATCCTTGGTCAGCCCACCTGCCTGGCACCTAGGATCATGATGAATTGTCTCCAACTCTAGCCTCAGATTGTTTTTTAACATTTAATTTAGTTTCTTCCTGTGCTTGGATGAACATGGCCATGTTATGGATTTCTGCTCTAATGTACACCAGCAGGCTGGAAGAACAAGCCTCAGCAAGCTGTGGAAATTAGAGAGGCTGGATCAATAGCCAAGGTCACGACCCCCTGGCTCCGATTCGGTATACTGTCCTGAAATTCTCGCCCCTGAAAATCCTCCTGCTGCTTCGGCTGTGAATCCCTGTGCATTCCCAGAGAGTAATTTATGTAAACAAGTTTACCCCAACCTCACACAGCCCAGGAAGGGATATTCATGATCACAAACACTGGAAAATTTGTGTAAACAGCAGTCTGTGAATACAAATATGTTGGCAGTTGCTTCATCTGTAGTGCGTGAACTCTTCTATCTGAAGACCCTTCAGAGGGAGGACAAATAGATGAAGACAAAGAGAAAGGACACTTACCAATTCTGGAGTAAACCTCTAGGAAATTAGCCTGTGAAATACACAGACCTCAGACAAAGGGATACAGTCCTCGGAGGCCACACCTTAAGAATACAGAATTGTAAAAGTTGATCTGATTTAAAGCCTAAGAGATTTCTTTAGGCTCAATGAAATAGGGTGGGGGTAGGGGAAGAGGTTTTGAGAATACTTTAAAAGACAGAAGATGCTAATAATGCTATAAATGTATATCTTGTCAACAAAGCCCGATATTTCAAAAACAAAGTGATTTTCTTTGTAATTCTCAATATTACTAGTGGCCGTCTGGATATCGAGAAGTTGATATTTTAGAGTTATCATTTTCCTAGGTCAAAACAACTAATGCATCAAAACTTCAACCCTGCAAAAGCAAACCAGCCACTGGTAATTTATCATATTCACTAATAACTGGTTTCAAAATGATCTGACACCAAATGATCAATTTATGGGGGAAAAAAACACCTTAAAGATCTGTCTTTGGAGAAGCTTACGAGTGTGCAAAAAATGGGAGCAGAGGGAGATGTGGGTCAAGAGAGGCAGGTCCCAAAGGGAGGACGCTCCAATAAAGCCTTCTCCTTTGGAATGTGGGGACTGTTTCGCTTTGTAAATATGAGAAGTAGGTTCTTTTTATCTGGGGAGCAAACTTAGTATGTGATAAGGAATAGTACCGGGGTTAGGGTCCTTGGCTTTAATGCTGCTGATCTGGGTCTGATCCCAGCACACATATATCCCCTGAGCACTACTAGGAGTGATCTCTGAGCACAGATCTATGTGTAAGCCCTGAGCACTGCCTACCTCGTGTTTGCTCTCCCCCCCCCCACCCCAATTAAATATATGTACCAAGGCAAATCCTTATCTAAATACCTTATATAAGAACAATCACAAGCTTTTCAATGGCCTAGTAAGTCTATGATGTTACATAGGCTTGCTTCAAAATTTACATTATAGGACTGCAATCAGAAGAGGCCCTATTCTTCTTTATTTTTGACAAATCACATAGCTAATATTCTACTTTTCTATTAGATGATAGACTTTTCTTTTTCGCTTTTGGGTCACACCCAGCGATGCACAGGGCGTACTCCTGGCTCTGCACTCAGGAATCACTCCTGGCAGTTCTGGGGGGCCCTGCGGGATGCTGGGAATCAAATCCAGGTCGGCCGCATGCAAGGCAAATGCTCTACCTGCTGTGCTATCGCTCCAGCCCCAAGCAATAGATTTTAAGCAAAATAACATTATTATAAATCTCCAAAAGAAGACAGTTTATTGAGAACATTGCTTTGTACTCTAGAAAAGTAGATATTTGCTAGCAAACGATAATGTCTGCAAGAACTCAAGAACATTGGAATTTTACTATGCACCACAGGACTAGTTACAAAAGAGGGTCTTTATGTGCCTTTGCCAGAACTTGATTATGAAAGGAAAGTATACACCCCAAAGTATTTTATTTTCTTTATTCTTTCTTTTATTGCCATGGCTGGAGAACTCTAGGCCATACCCACTGACATTCAGGGATTATTCCTAACTTTCTGCTCAGGGAATACTCCCAGATATGCTTGGGTGGGTGCATGTAATGTTAGGACTCAAACCAGGATCAGCCAAATCAGAAATATAGTACAGGGATAAATGTACTTACCTTATATGCAGCCAGATACTATTTTTTCCCCAGCACTGCACGTGGGACACCTAGCACTGCAAGGAGCTGTCGCTAAGCATAGAGTCAGATTTAATCCCCAAACACTTTTATTTGTGGACCACTCTCTCCCTCAGTCAAAAATTCCCAAAGATATTTAGATAAACAGGATAAGGATGAAGATTGCTGAAAGGGTAGTTTAGAAGACACACACACACACACACACACACACAAATGGTGAGTGATAAGGATTTTTTTACTAGTCATAGTTCTGTTTTTATAATCCATTTTACCATGGAAGCTTTCAGTTCAGAAATAAATCATTAACAGTCTTGAATCAGGTTACAATGAGTATTTTAAATAAATAAATGGCAATGTAGAATCATAGAAACTATAGTGTGAGCTAATCTTATCTCAACCCAGAATATGTCCTTTTCAGTAAAATAAACAAAGCGTTTATTTTGTCAGTATTTCCGATGTAGCATCCCGAGACAACTATAGGATCAAGATCTCCCAGCTAGGGAGTTACTAACAATAGGCATGGCTGGAACCACGAGTTTGATTCCTCCACTGTCTTGGAGAGTATCTCGCCTGCACAGCAGAGCCTGGCATGCTACCCGTGACGTATTCGATATGCCCAAAACAGTTACAACAAGTCTCACAATGGAGACATTACTGGTGCCCGCTTGAGCAAATCGATGAGCAACGGGATGACAGTGATGCAGTGAAAATGCACAGAATCTGAGAGTCAAAAGAGGCCTCGGGGATAATTTCCTCATACCTTGTAGCCATGGTAGGATTCTCTCTGATTAGTATGGGTGAGTGTTGGTCATTCAGCTTCAGTTAAATGAATGACCCACTTCAAATTTCACTGTTTCACAAAGCAGCCCATTCCAGCTGATTGTGTGTCCCTCAATGACCACAACTGATCATCTTTATCCCAACTTTGCTTCCTTGACAATGTGACTTTGAGGCTGCTGCCACTCCTCAACTCTTCTACTTGAGTACACACAGCACTGAGATTGTTGAAAACAATCAGATTCTGTGACTTGTGATATCAGCCCACAAGAGACGATCACTTCCAGCTTTCTCATGCTTTAAATTTTGTTTTGGGAAAACCAACCCTCATGCTGCAAGGAAGACCAAATTCATTACACAATGGGGCTACAGGGAAACCCCTCTAGAGAGAAAGACTTCTCCATATCCAGTGACACCCATCAGAGATATGAATCAATGATACTTCAGATGACTCAAGCACCTAGCCTCAGAGCAGAATTGCCCATCCAAGCAGAATTGCTGTTTGTCTCTTTCATTCATAAAGCTTTATTTCAAGGGGACCGATTCTCCAAGAGCTGAAAATGGGGAGACCACACTAGGAAAGCTACCTGCTCATTGTAATCTAATACAGATGATGAAATGTTGGTCTTGAAACTGATGTCTCAATGAAATGAGACTTGGAAGAATTCTGGGAAGAATAATATGTTTGCATGGGAGGTAGACTTCTGTCATTAGAAAGATTATTACAGATGGCATTTTCCTACATGCAACAACATCTCCAATTACATTTAGTTATCTGATGATTTTATTTAACCCTAATCTCACTAAACATGAGGTTCTGGACAGGATTTATGATAACTTCAACCAACAGTAAGATAGGAAGGATGGTAGGTGAGTTCCAGTGATCTACTTTGTAGGGGGCATTAGCTATACTCTCTTAGAGGGCAGAGGAATCAAACCTGGATCGGCCAGGTGCAAGGCAAATGCCCTACTGGTTGTGCTATCACTCCAGCCCCTCTGTGCATTATTTCAAGGTTAATTGAACCTAGGCAAACCGAAGATTTCATGGAGCTAAAGTATATCCATGTAGCTTATAAGAAAAGGGACTGGAGAAAGGAATTCTATTGATAAATTGAAAGTGCCAGAAATACAGTTAGTTAGGACAGCCTGTGTCCAAATGCTTGGCCCCTGTCTGCTACCAAGAGTAAAGAGTTAAAGTTAAGATGTGCACTCAGCAGGCAAATGAGGAAAATTACAGTTTATACAGGAGTTTATATCAAGTCCTCAAACCGAAACAAGGGAATCTCAAAGTCTGCACTACAAAGGGCTTGTAGTTCTGCTATCCCAGAGTATAGGCACACATACAAAGCCATGAGACTTCAAATGAATAAAAGTTAAATGTGCCTATGTTCAAAAAGACTTTATAAGCTACAGAGACATGTCAAAGTTGTTTATTGTATTGAGACTTCTATCCACATAGAGTCTTTTGGGGAATAAAACTGAACTCTCTCCATACCTCTCCACACATAGATTGCCCAGCCCATGACAGATAGGCTTTCTGTAAAGTGGCTCATTTCTCTGAACTTCCTGTAAGATCATTTCTTAACTTTCTTAGTCAATTGCTCAGTTTGGTTAAAATGTTGGCTCAGAACCAATGATTTTGTCAGTGGACTTTAGAGCGTGTTGCTTCGAGTCTGCTTGTCATCTCTTATCATATCCTTCTTGCATCAGTTACTCAACACCAGACGCTCCTGCTGCCTGTCACTGGGCTGGCTTCCAGAACTATCCAGCATTGGGACAGAATTATACTGACAAATGAATAATTTAGTACTTTGTGCTCTGCCTATATTAGCTGTGGCACCAAATGCAGGAATGACACAACAGTGAGCCTTTTGCTTAGAAAGTGTTTTTCCTGAGGGAAGCTAAACATTCAGACCAATTTATAGCTTCTTTGCATAGTAGATAAGTATTGTAATAGTCTTTTAATAGATGACTCAACAGAAATATATACATTGTAAAGTCAATGTCAATGAAAATTATTACAACAGGTACAATTCAAGGGTCCTAACTCTCATCTAACTTTATGACTAGATTGTATATAGTACTTAGTAGGTATTTAAAAATTTCCATGGAGGTTTATTATATTATCATAGGCAATTACATAAAATGCAACTTCAAGGATTTTAAAATAATCCAATACTGACTTAAGATAAATCCATTCAACTGTTTTGAAAATCCCTGGCAGAATAATAACCATTAATTTTTTATCATTTGATTAAATATGGCTGCCAGATAATGTCTCACAAACTGAATACTATAATTTTTACTTGCTCTTCTTAGTCTAGTTTAAGATGTAGAAATAAAGCTATAGTGATAAGCATTTAGTTTTCATACCTGAAAGTTAAATATATTTTACAAAGTAGAAATATTCATCAATCTATTCATTCACAGAAATACCCTGGGTGATTTGTTGGGATAGATATTATTGACATTAAATAGAGAGAGGACTCAAAAGACTATAAATGTTTCGTTGGAAATTAGAGCCAACTCTCCGGCTTAAACATTGTATTACACGGTGATGTTAGTTTAAAAATTAATAACAAGTGGCCAGAGAGGTAAGATGTTGGGCAGAGAGCTTGCCTTGCATGTGACTGACTCAGATTGGATCCCCAGCATTGCATATGGTGTCCCAAGCCCTGACAGGAGTAATTCCAGAACAAAGATAGAGTAAATCCTGAGCACTGCCAGGTATGGCCCAGTAGCGAGATTAAAAAAATAATAACAACTACAATCATATTAACAATTTCTATTAAGTTTTTTTATTTTTGTATTTTAGGCTGTGTGCTCAACATTTTACCCACATTGTCTGGTGTCATCTTCTGTGGTTCCCTCAACGGAGACACTATTATATCATTTTACAAATGAATATACTCAGGCTGAAATGACTTTGGTAACTTTGTAACAAAGTTCTATCACTGTCACTGTCATCCTGTTGTTCATTGATTTGCTCGAGTGGCCTCCCGTAACATCTCCATTCGTCCCTGTCATATTCTAGTGTAGCCCAATGGCGTCTGCTCACTCCAAGAACACGAGGAGACAGATTTTATCAGCCTCTCCTTACTCGTCCATCCCAACGCTGCTGCATTGGGGGCTCTTCCAGAGTCAAGGGGATAAGGCTCATTACTATTACTGTTTTTGGCATATCAAATACATCATGGGTAGCTTGCCAGGCTCTGCTGTGTGGGCGGGATACTCTCAGTAGCTTGCCAGGCTCTCTGAGAGGAAAAACTGCTTAGCTCTATTCAGGGAGCTTTGTTTTATAGTCTCTGGATCTTGGCTGTTGATGAGATTACAAGGCGCCAGGGCAGTTTGTGGGTGTGGCTGCCAAGCTACTGGAAAACTGGGGATCTGGGTGGAGGAGGCCCAGTCCCAATCTAAGCAGGCTTGGAGATCTCAGCCCTAGAGTCCCGCACACCTGGCTTCCTCTGCCGGTTCCTTCATGCGTAAGGCTCGTCCGAGCATGTGGAGAGTGGCCTTGAGCATGGCTGTGGCTGGATTCCAGAGGTTTTCAGCTGCCAGGCCTCTGCTCAGGGTGGGGAGGGAAACTCAACCTACCTCCCTCCAATGGGCCCAGGTGAAGACAGCCTGGTACGGAGGCAGGAGATTCTGTGACAAAGTTCTAAGGTAAGGAATTAAAGGAGATAAGATTTTAAAACTGAACAAAAGTTTACCGTTTGCTATATAATTTTTGTGCCAGATACCACAGACAGAACTGGAAATGATGGGGAAGAGGACTGAAAGAACTGGAACATTGAAAAAAAAAAGCATGCTAAGTTCTAAAATTAAGATTTAAAATTATACAAATGAAACTCTGAATCGCTTCCCATTAGAATTACACACCTGCCTACATTCAAGTAGAAAGGAAAGGGATTCAAAGCGTATTCATATTTTATAAGATGAAATAGGTCATTTTCACGGCCCGCTCACCCAGTCCTGTTCTCCTCCTGTCTCCTGGTAACATCTAAGTGTCTGTCTGCTCAAGGATATCATCTAACTTAGACAGACTGGCCTGTGAAACCTATACTTTCCAGTTGTCTGGTTATCATTACTAATGTATTAGGATGCTCTCTAAGAATTTTTGTACCTTTTTCCGCCCAGTGAACTAGAATTTTCCTATTATTCTTATTTCTAAAAGTGAAGCTTCTTGTTTGATGTTATAGTTCTCTTCTGCCTCGTGCTGCTCCAGCACGGGTTATACTTCAACCATTTTAATTGTTGTTAAAGGGAGTAATAAAATCTGTAAACTTATGTGTATATATTCTATATATTCCATACATATTGTATATTGCATATCACTGTGTCACTGTCATCCTGTTGTTCATCGATTTACACGAGTGGGCACCAGTAACATCTGTATTCCTCCCAGTCCTGAGATTTTAGCAGCCTCTCCTTATTCGTCTTTCCCAACAACTGGAGGCTCTTTCAGGGTCAGGGGAATGAGACCTATCGTTACTGTTTTTGGCATATCAAATACGTCATGGGTAGCTTGCCAGGCTCTGCCCCTGTGGGCGGGATACTCTCGGTAGCTTGCCAAGCTATATTACTCTATGATTTGTTGCTTCCTACCCATTTTCCATATTACATACATATTTTAGATATAGGTCACACTCAGCACTACTCAGAGTTTACAACTGCCTGTGCTCAGGAATCACTTAGCAGTGTTTGAGATGCTGGGGAATCAAAACTAGGTTGGCAGAATGTGGGACAAGCCCCTGGAGAAATCTTAAGAAAGTTTTCACTTAAAGGCGCTTCATTCCAATTTTCCTTAATAAGTCAAAATTTGTATAAATGTCATATGAGTCCATAAATTTAAGTCAGTCTGACTCTGAGAGGTAAAGTTTTATTAAAGATCTTGATCCAAGAATCAAGTTGAGGGGCTGGAGCTATAGCACAGTGGGTAGGGCATTTGCCTTGTATGCGGCCAACCCAGGTTTGAATCCCAGCATCCCATATGGTCCCCTGAGCACAGCCAGGAGTAATTCCTGAATGCAGAGCCAAGAGTAACCCCTGTGCATTGCCAGATGTGACCCAAAAAGCAAAAAAAAAAAAAAAAAAGAATCAAGTTGAGCAACAAATAGACAAAATTCTCATGTTCTGCCATTATAATGCTCTGTCCCCCTTAACTTCCCATTATAGTGAGAAAACATTGATTTTAGGAATAGGACTTTTCACCTCTTCAAATGTCTGATATTATATCATAGTCGCCATCAAAATTTCCATTCCTTTCTAGCACCATGTGGTCAGTCCTCCCTACTAGTTCCTCTTGCCTAACCATGCTAACCATTTGCTCTGTTCTCTCAGTCGAAAGAATTTTTTCGTTTACCTATTTTTGTTTTGTTTCTTTATATTCCATAAAAAACGTAAATCATAGGCCATTTGTCTTTCTCCTTTAAATTTATTTCACTTCGTATAATCACCTCACATGCCAGGTATGTGTCCACAAGTGACAAGATTTCACTTTTTAAAAAATTGCATGCCTGAATTGTATTATATTGTGAATATGCACCTAGCATTATTATTCTATTTTCTGTTATTGGGCACTTAGAATATTTCCATATCTTCGCTTGTTGTAAAAACTGTTGCAGTGAATATGAAGGTGCATGCATCTTTGTCCTTTTATTAAGTAAATAATTTTATTCACAGGGATTGAAACCGAAACTTCACACGTGTAGGGTATCTGCTCTACCACTGAGTCACACCTCCAATTTACATATGTCTGTTTTGATTTGTGTTATCATTTATTTATTTATTTTTGCATTCCCTCTTGTCAATAGGGGCTGTATTGCTTAGTGCTCAATGGGCCTGGCCCTGAGAGACATGTCTGACCACGTTTAGCCCAACAGCGTGGAGATGCAGGGGTGGAGGGTAGAGGGCAGGCAGTGCTTTGGAGTGAACTCAGGGATTTTCCAGGCATGTGCTCCAGCACTTGGTGCCAAATTCCTCACACTTTGGCTAGAAACCAAATTTGGAATGGCTAGTCATGAGGCGTTTTTGGTTTTGTTAGTTTTGTTCTTTTTGTAAGGATTTTTGCAGTGTATTCCATATGTGAGCATTCCTTTATTTTATTACCCACCCTGAATAGGGTTCCTTTACCTCTACACTTTCCACTATTTGTTTCTTATCATTTTGGTATAGGCTATTCTTATAAATATGGGACAATATCTTAGTGTGGCTTTGATTGTATTCTCTTAATAATAAGTGAAGAAATGAAAAATATTTTAATGCAATCTATTTTTCACATGTTATTTCTAATAGAAAGATAATCATATCTTATTCTGAAATTCTTCTTACCTTAGAGTCTGATAGATAGTATAGGAACTAAGTTGCTTACCATGTAGTGTTGAACTTCATTCAATCCCTGGCACCAAATATGGTCCCCCCCAAACACACTCATTCACTGATCCTCTCTTTTCAGTCTGTCCATTGAGTTCTCCATACTGCCTACCATAACACACACAACCTCTAAGTGGCCTTAGACTCCACTGAGTGCATTATTTAATTTTTTGCATTACCTGTAAAATGCAAGCTCCCCGTGTCGTATTCATATGCCAAAAACAGTAACAATGATGGGTCTCATTCCCCTGACCCTGAAGAGCCTCTAATATGGCACCATTGGGAAGGATGAGTAAGGAGAGGCTGCTAAAATCTCAGGGTTAGGATGAATGGAGACGTTACTGAGACCGCTCGAGCAAATTGATGATCAATGGGATGACAGTGATACAGTGATACCTGTAAAATACGTTTTCCTGAAGACACCAACAACTCTAAAAGTACTTTAAAATTTGTCTTTATTTTTCTTATATTCCAAATATCTCACTCCCAAAATGCACAGCTTCCCAAATATGATACTCATGTCTTTGTATAAAAGTTCCCGGTCCTCAAAAAAAAATACTCATATTTGACAAGGGTCAAATACCACTCTTTTAAATTCCTGCTTTTAACTTCCTTCATTTACTAAAGATTTTTAACCTAGACCACTTAATTAGATCTTTGGCCTGGGCTCTCCCATTATTTGAAGAGTCTTAAGAATTCTTTAGAACCATTTATCCTTGTCAATCTATTTCTTGATCTCTTATAATCTAGCAACCTTTACCACTCTTTCGCCATTCATTCCTGAGGGTAATCTGGGCCTTTCCACCTCTGTTATTCTGCATTCAAATATCCAGGGGGAAAAGTGTGAAAAATTTTAAAGCAAAATTAGAGACAAAGTGACCAGAATGTATTGCATGATCCCAGAATATCTGACTCCACAGGAAACAGTTGTTCTTGCTTATACGTTCTGCTTAGCAAAAGTCAATCATGTGTGCTCATGACAGATACCCGCACTGTCTCTGATTACAAGTTCAGTCCCAATTTCCACCCCCAATTAATTACTCTAAACTCCGTTTGCCATCACTTCTATCTGTGAAATCTGTTTTTTTCTCTTTAGCCCCACAGTCGGTATACAAATAATCTTTCTTTTGTATTATATCTGACCTATAATCATTCTTTCCCCAACAGATAACCCTATACCTAACAAACCCAATCCCTTACATCTTCAAGGACATCTTTATTACATGTATGACAATCATGTTTCTTCTCTGCTTAAAATCTTTTGAGAGCTTCCCATTGCTGTGGTAGTAATGTTTCTCTTAATTTTTCCTTAAGGACCCATTGCTGCTTACCTTGGTAACTTTACCTAGTAAGATGCCAAATTATCCTTTCCCCCCATGCACCCAACGCACATTCATCCTAATGTTGTGCTGACATACTTTGTTTTGAAAAATAAGTTTTTCTGGCATTGTCACCTTCTAATGTTTCTAACTGCTATTATCTAGCAATGGTTCACAAGTTTACTTACTGGATGATACAATATATCCTTCACATGTTAGCTTAACTATTACTTTTTTTCTGAAAAAAAACTTCCTCTGTTTTTCATCTTGCCCCTTTTCCTCATCATTGAGGAAGTTTCCTGTTTCACAGAACAACCTGTACTTATATCTGCTCTAACATTTGTTACACTCTACTGCAAGTGTCTCCTTAGTGACCTCTTCAGCTACTTTGTAAATGTGAAAAAACTTAGCGTTTATTCTTAAAACTTTAAGTCTCAATGCATGAGTTAGCAATTTTTACCAAAGCAACAAAATAGCTAACTATAACTTTATGCTCCTAAATCAGTCCTCCTCGAAGCTGAAGCATAGCACAGCGTGGCTGACTCAGGTTTGATTCCCAGCATCCCATATGGTCCCCTGAGCATCTCCAGGGATAAGTCCTGAGTGCAGAGCGAGGAGTAACCCCTGTGCATCACCAGGTGTGACCTAAAAAGCAAACAAACAAACAAACAAAAACCTCCCTTTCTCTTATATATGTACTAAGGTCAAAACCCTTTATATAGAATAAAGAAGCTCCTACCCTTTCCAAATAAAAAAAAATTTCCTTTTTCTCCTGAAAAATATACTTCAAGATTTCCTTATGGTAGATGCTTTACTTCTGATGATTGATAAACAACAAATAAACTCTCATAAATTTCTTACTGCTTTAAAATAAATTTATTATTTGATCACCCAGATGCAATTTAAATTTTTATTGAAAAAATGTCACTGTATCACTGTCATCCCGCAACTCATCCATTTACTTGAACGGGCACCAATAATGTCTCCATTCTGAGATGTGTTGTTACTGTTTTTGGCATGTCTAATACACCACGGGGAGCTTGTCAGGCTCTGCTGTGTGGGCAGAATACTCTCAGGAGCTTGCGGGGTCTCTGAGGGGGACGGAGGAATCAAAACTGGAGTTGGCCACGTGCAAGGCAAAAGCCCTACCCACTGTGCTATAGCTCCAGCCCTCGAAAAAAATATAGTACCTATAAAACTAAGGATGTGTGAACCTGCAAACTTATAATAACTGCAGTGCCTTTTAGGCTTGAGAACCATCCTCAGTTTAAGAACTCTTTAGTTAGAATAATACTAGGGAAAAAAATAACACATTCTACTGCTAACATTCTCTCTGACTCTGTTAGTTTTGGTAGCTTCCATTCTCTGATGAGAGATTCTTTTCTTCTCTTTTTCCAAATTTTATTTTGTTAAACCACTGTGAGTTACAAAGTTATTCATAGTTGTGTTTTTTTTAATTTATGCTCTTTGACATTTTTTTATTTTATTATTATTATTATTTTTTATTGAATCACCATGTGGAAAGTTACAAAGCTTTCAGGCTTAAGTCTCAGTTACATAATGCTCGAACACCCATCCCTTCACCAGTGCACATATTCCACCACCAAGAACCACAGTAAACCTCCCGCCCACCCCCCACTTCCCCAGCCTCCCACCCCACTTGTGTAGCTTATAAATTTCACTTTACTTTCACTTTACTTTGATTACATTCAAATAAAAAACTCACTATTATTGCTTGGAGTCCCCCCCCCACCCCACCAGAGTTGGATCCGCTGGAAAGGAAGCATTTGATAATTTGTTTCCATTGCTGAGAATGAAGAGATATGAGGTTGTGTGGCCACAATAGCGTCCACAAGGTAAGATCATACACCATGACCAAGTGGCATTTATCCCCGGGATAAGGATTGTTTAACATTCAGAAATCAATCAGCATAATCCATCATATCAACAAAAGAAAAGATAAGAACATATGATCATATCAATAGATGCAGAGAAAGCATTTGACAAGATCCAGCATAGTTGTGTTTTTGACGTACAATATTCTAGCACTAATTCTGCCCCCAGTCAACTTCCCTCCACCAGTGTTCCCAGGCTCCCTCTCCTACGTTCCCTCATCCCCATCCTTCACCCCAGCCCTGGCCTACCATCAGGATAGTCACCTTTTATGTTTTGTCATTAAAGTTTGGGCTTCATGATTTCAGTGTGGTGGACTCTGTGGTTTGGATAGTCAGCCCTATTATTCCTTAGCACCACCCATGTCCCCGAGTCCCCTGAACCCCAGCCACCATTACTTCTAGATGGCAGATCCTTACATTCATCAATTTAGCATTTTCTAAATTGTGTATCATTTGGGATCTAATTGTTGATTGAGTAAATACTGATGGGAAATTTATATAATAATTTCTTCTTGGCAGCTGGAGCGATAGTATGATAGACAGGACACTTGCCTTGCTGATGACCTACCTGGCTTTTATTCCTGCACCCGAAATAGTCCCAAAAGCCCCATCAGAAGTAATCCCTAAGCACAGAGCCAGAAGTAAGCCACGTGCAGAGCAGATATGGTCCAAAAGCATAACTAAATATCTATCTATATACAGATGCATATATGGATATATAGTATATATATTATATTGTTTTCTTGGAGATGTCTGAGCAATAATAAATTATTTATTTATTTTTAAATGAATCACCATGAGATACAGTTACAGACTTACAAACTTTCATGATAACGTTTCAGTCATACAATCATCGAGTACCCATCTCTCCACCAGTGCCCATTTTCCACCACCAACATTCCCAGTTTCTCTCCTGCCTGCCACTGCCACCTCTTCCCAGCCTCTGCCCTCTGTGGCAGGCAATACCCTCTTATTCTCTCTCTCCTTTTGGATGTAATGGTTTGCAATACAGGTACTAAGCAGCTGTCATCAGCACACATCTCCCATCCTGAGTGAGCCCTCCAACCATCATTTACTTAGTGGTCCCTTCTCTATCCCAGCTACCTTTTCCCCCAGCACATGATACTCTCCATGTCAATCCACTTACATGCAAATTTCATGACTTCATCTCTTCTAACAGCTGCATAGTATTCCACTGTGTAGATGTACCAGAGTTTCTTCATCCAGTCATCTTTTCACATGCACTGAGGTTTTTTCCAGATTCTGGCTACTGTAAAAAGTACTGCAATAAACATACAAATGCATGTGTCATTTCTACTGTATTTTTTTCATCTCTGGAGTATATTCTCAGAAATGGTATTGCTGGGTCAAATAAGAATTTGACAAAAAACTATTTCCAAAAATAGTTTTTTGGAAAACGTCCATATTGTTTTCCAAAAAGGCAGGACCTGTCGGCATTCCCACCAGCAGTGAAGTAGAGTCCCTTTCTTCCCACATCCGTGCCAACACCAGTTGCTTTTGTTCTTTTGGATGTGTGCCAGTCTCTGTGGTGTGAGATAATATCTCATTGTTGTTTTGATCTGCAACTACCTGATAATTAGGACGAAAAGCATTTTTTCATGTGCCTTTCAGCCATTCTGATTTCTTCTTTGAGAAAATTTCTATTCATTTCATCACCTTATTTGCTGATAGGATTGGGTGTTTTCTTCTTGTAGAGTTCAACCAATGCCTTATATATCCTCTATATTAACGCCTAATCAGAAGGGTATTGGGTGAATATCTTTTCCCAATCTCTAGACTGTCTTTGTATTCTGATTACTGTTTCTCTTGAGATGCAGAAGATTCTTAGTTTAAGATAATCCCATTTTTTATCTCTGCTTCCACTTGTTTGGTGAATGGCATTTTATCTTTGAAGATACCTTTAGCTTCAATGTCGTGGAGAGTTTTGCTGACCTTTTCTTCAATGTGCCTTATGGATTCTGGTCTGATGTTTATATATCTTTTTAAATTAAAAAAATTGTAATGAATCACTGTGCGGTACAATTACATACTTAAAAGCTTTCATGCTTACAGTTCAGTCATACAATGATCAAGTACCCATCCCTTGACCAGTGCCCATTCTCCACCACCAATGTTTCCCAGTGTCCCTCCCCTTACCCCCTCCCCATCCCCAACCCCGCCTCTGTGGCAGGCACATTCCCTTTTACTCTCTCTCCTTTTGGGTGTTGTGGTTTGCAATGCAGGTATTAAGTGGCCATTATGTTCTGTCTATAGTCTACTTTCAGCACGCATCTCCCATCCTGAGCAGGCCCTCCAAGCATCCTTTACTTGGTGGTCCCTTCTCTATCTGAGCTGCCTTTTCCCCTAGTATGTGAGTCCGGCTTCCAAGCCATGGCACAATCCTCCTGCTCCTTATCTCTGCTATCGTTGGGTGTTAGTCTCCCATTCTGTTAGTTTATATTCTACAAATGAGTGCAGTCCTTCTATGTCTGTCCCTCTCTTTCTGACTCATTTCACTAAGCATGATACTCTCCACATTGATCCACTTATATGCGAATTTCATGACTTCATCTCTCCTAACAGCTGCATAGTATTCCATTGTGTAGATGTATCAAAGTTTCTTTAACCAGTCATCTGTTCTCGGGCACTCCGTTTTTTTTTTTTTTCCAGATTCTGGCAATTGTAAACAGTGCTGCAATGAACATACAAGTGCAGATGTCATTTCTGATGTTGAGGTTTTTAATCCATTTTGATCTGACTTTTGTGCATGGTGTTAGGTAGAGGTCTGAGCCCATCTTTTCCCATGTAGCTGTCCAGTTTTGCCAGCACCATTCGTTAAAGAGGCTTTCCTTGCTACACTTTTTATTTCTTGCTCCCTTGTCAAATATTAGATGATCACATATTTGAGGGTGTGTGTAAGGATATTCAACCCTATTCCATTCGTATGTATATCTATTTTTGTTCCAATACCATGCTGTTTTAATTATTTCTACTTTGTAGTACAGTTTGAGGTTGGAGAAGGTGATGCCTCCCATCTTTCCCCCCCAAGAATTGCTTTAGCTCTTTGTTGGGGGTTGTTGTTCCATATGAATTTCAGGAGTGTTTGATAAATTTCTTTGAAGAATGTCATGGGTCCCCTTCTAGGGATCATATTGAATCTGTAAAATGCTTTGGGGAGTGTTGCCATTTTGACAATATTAATTCTCCCAATCCATGAACAGGGGATGTGTTTTCATTTCCTCATGTTAAGAGTCAAAAAATAGTAAAAGAGTCAAATAGTAAGGGAAGATTTTTGGCATTACTTAATTCAGCATTTTCAAAAGCTATTTGTCCACAGAAGTGTTGACCCTCTCTATGTGGGTCACCTATTAACATATCAGAGGACACTCATCTGAGCAGTTGACAAATACTTCACTAGTGAATAGGGCATTATCAGCCCAGGGGACTAAAGGTTCAATATCAAATATCAAATATCACATATCATTCATTATCACAGGCATGAGGTTTTCATCAGACTGAGGCAGAGGAGATATACATGGCCATCTAGAAGACTTTGATCCGGAGATGTGACCACCCATGCAAATGACATATTCACTGAATCCAAATTTGGGATCCTAAAGAATTCATTTGACTTTTTGGCTTACAATGCAGTTGCAACTGTTTTTTACCTAAAGATAAAACCATGTTCTACAATTTCTTAGATGTTGACTCTTAAGAAATACAATTCACACAAGGAGTTTTATGCTACCCTGGAAGAGAGAAGTACCACTGCTCTAAGAGAATGGCATACTTTTCTTTAACTGCAGTGGAGTTTATTTCCTGAACACATACCCACATCTTTCTTGATATTCCAACACATATTAATTTACTGAATTGGCTGGACTAAATATGAAGTGCCTCAGTCATGTTTCTGGCTTAGCACAGACAGTTCAATATCCAAGGTAGCTGGGAAGGGATATGAGGAAATTCTTCTGGGCACACTTGTAAGGTAAACAAATTGGAAAAAAGCCACAACTCACCCTTGGGAAGGATTACATATGCTGGCATCCTCCAAATTGATTTACCTAGATCAAACCACATGCTAATGAGGCATGCTAGTTACTATTCTAAATATAGGGGACTTTCTCATTAAAGAGGCGGTTCCATAGATGCAAATGAATGTCACTCACTTGTGGCTTGACATTCATTCCATATGACCAGTGTCTTCAGAAACATTTGTAATTGCTGTCACCTATACCTCACTGAAAAGAATAGGACATTCAAAACGCATAGCTCCCAAGAAAAGAAATAGCTTTTCTTAAGCCTATTACTTAAACCTCTGATAGAAAAGGAAAGGGATGCTCTTACCTGACACAATGTAAGCACTTAGATTTCTCCTGGGTGCAGACATTTCTGAGTACTCAAAGAATTTTTACCATTTGAAGGATCCTCTTGAAAATGCCTCACTCACTTTTCAAAGCTGACTCCTCCATAACACTAAAACAACTTGTGCCAAGAGTTACAAATCTCAACTTGTCTCAAGAGTTACAGATCTCAAGTTTGTTGAAACTGTAAATTAGAAAGAAGGATATTTTTTGGTGGATTCACACTAAAAATGAACTTTATCTGCATCTAAAGCAATATTTATTGATAAATTTATTTGATAACTTTGAATAAACATCTAATAAGTATCTCTAATAGATAAAGGGATGTTTATGTTATGTTTACAAACTGGATAGTCAACACTTTACAAACCTGTGTGTCATATGGTCTCTTACAGATTTTCAATCTACCATTGTAACGGAAAGAAAGCTGGAGATATTGGGGACGTGTATGTGGCAACTGTAGATTGTTCGTGTGCAATGTGTTTGAGAGTGGCAGTATTTCAACAGATTCTTACGCAGGAACTACTAAAGCCTTACTTTCACATTTCTGTCATGTAAGAATACTCTTTAAGAGAATTTTTTTGAGAATATAAAAATCCAAAAATTATTCTTAGCTGAAATATTATATTTGATTGTGTGTGTTTTTTTATGTGTATGTGTTGGGGGGACGGTGAGGGGACATACCCAACTGTGCTGAGGGCTTTCTCCTAGTTCCACACTCAGGAATCATTCCTGGCATGCTAGGAAGACCCTATGGAGTGTCAGAGATCAAACCTGGGTCAGTTGTCCCCTCACTCCTGCCCTGAAGGGCCACATTCGAATAAGCTACCTTTGGTGCACTACTCATAGGGGACTGACCTCATCTTTTAACTAAAACATTTTACCTATCACATACATTTTGTTTTCAAGTTCTTTATCAACGAGAGCTTGTTCCACCTGATTCAATGAGAAGACCAGTGAAACAAAGTACATGAAGAACAGTTATCACTGTGAAAAATAATTATAGTATTTGAAATATATTTTCACAGAGTTAGTAGAATATCCCAAGAAGAAAAATCAGCAGATATCAACACCGCTTTCCTAACAATATGCATTCTGAGAAAGATTGCAATGTGTTTTTTTTTTGTACTTTTGCAACTCTAGAGTTATTTATTTCCCAGAAGAAGGTACTCCTCAATTAAGAATGAATTGTGATTTTTTTTTGCATCTGCAAATAAATATTTATCTTCACTGTTTCAAAGAAAACCCTCCTAGTAAAACTTACTTTTTCTTAACACCAAGTTATATTTTACTTATTTATGTTCGACCCCCTGACATAAATACATAAAATACATCAGAGTCCAGATTTCTGCCAATTCAAGAAGCAGTGTGGTTTAAGAACGAGATTTTTTTAAAAAATCTTCTTTCGGGCTGGAGCGATAACACAGCAGGTAGGGCATTTGCCTGGCATGCAGCTGACCCGGGTTTGAGTCCCAGAATCCTATATGGTCCCCTGAGCACTACCAGGAGTAATTCCTGAGTGCAGAGCCAGGAACAACCCCTGTGCAGTGCCGGGTGTGACCCAAAGAGAAAAAAAAAACTTCTTTCTATATCCATTATAATAAGTTTTTCTATTGGCCAATCAAATGTCTGGCTATTTGGCCAGGAAGCTTACAGTTTAACCCTGTGTGTATTGATTCAGGGAGAAGCCAAGGTCTCTCATTCTAAATATTTGTTGGTAAATGTTGCTCCATCAGCACTTGGAAATCAGTTTCCACCAGATTAGGCAAAGCCAGCTAACCAAACAAAACAGCAACCTGGATTCCTGGCAGAAAACAGACTCTGCTCTTATTCTACTCCTGTGCTGTGTCAATTTCCTCCTTGCTTCCAGGTTCCTATTCTCTTCTTCCTTCTGTCCAAAATGCATTGGGTGTGTAAAGCTATGCCAGTGAGTTTATGACTGTTTGTAACAAGCTTCCTATGAGTTGCTGGTCCATATACGTGTTCATTGTTTGCAAAGGTCCCACCTCTGTGTACCTTAGTCCCTTGGATTGGTGGCAGGTACCTCAAAGCAGCCCCCTGGGGTTTTCCTTTCATGGGAATATGAACACAAGTAGTGGAGTCATGGACTGACAGTGCTGTCTTAGAGCAAATGTAGCTCTTTAAAGACAAATAACAATTCTTTGCCTTCAAATCCCTCTCTCCTGTCCCCAACCCACACCCCCCAAAATGAGACGAGCCAGATGTTTGTGAAAACTGCCATTTCCGCAATCAAAAGTACAACATTTACTATAGCTTTTATCAAAGATTTCAATTCCCCTCATCTTAAGGAAAATGACCCCTTTATTTTGTTGTGGACATAAAATTATGGCTCTGGGAAAATTGGAAGCATTTCTGTTGAAGGAAATCAATTTTCTCACTGCCATATATGATCAACATGTCACAGCCATCACCCAGATAATCATAGTAAAGTACAAGTAAAATGGTTGGTAATACAGCCTTTAAAGGTAGAAAGGGATAGAAGTAAGATAACACTAGCCTCTCCCCCCCACCCCCCTTTTAAGTATGTTTGCAAAAAGGACAAAAGAGCAGAAAAACCTCTAAGGGTTATTTTTGTTTCTTCACTTTCTTTCTCCACTCCCCACCGGCTTCCCTTGGCCAGCGCTTTCTAAAGTTGAAGGATTTTTTATTTTGTCTACTAATACGGCCAAAGCATTAATGAACCCGGGGAGATATGCGTTCTTCCTGGAAGAGAGTAAGCACTTTATGTGTAAACCACTCTGGCTCCTTTTCAATCATCCTGTTAATGGGTGACTAATTGTCAAAAGATGTGACAAGAGTGAGATGACCCAAGAGTGTGTTTAGGTGGCCGGCCACAGGGAAAGTACAGAAGCAGCTTCTTAATTTGGATCCTGCAAACAAAAGGAAACATCAGATCTGACCTCGCTGCTGGAGTGTTAATGGCTTTCTACCCATCACCCCCTGCCACTTAGCATCTTTTGTGCCCCACCCTGGGAAGCTTCCCGGCAGAACTATGCATTAGCAGAACGCTACAGTTACAAAATGCTGCTTACTACAGACAAGGAGAAAAAACCTTCAGAGTGATTTAATGTTCTTCACACAAACACATCCACAGCCATAAAAGTGCCATTTTTTGTTTCGGAATCGTTTCTCAGTGAGGTGCTTGCTGGGACCACCAGCATAAAGCAGTATTGTCCCCAGAAAAAGAAAAAAAAAAGCAATGGATATTTTCAAAGAAGATGTGAACATTATCTCTCTTTATGAGAAGAAGGTGGCTGTACACCGGAATATAGGAATACAGAGCAGCAATAATTCAGGCCCAAACCAGAACTGAGAAAAGGACCGATGAGTTTAACAAAATGTGAGATATTTAAAAGTTAATCCTTTGCAGAAGCAACAAGCAAAACAAAACCCAATTCTCACAAAAGTAAATCTGAAAAAAAAAAAGCCAATAATTTATTTTAGATAAGTGAGAGAGGGAAGAGAAGAAATTAACTAGGCTAAGGGAAAAATACACCCGAAGGGAATCTCCGATGTGCCCAACGTGTCTGCAGAAAGATGTTAATGGAAGTATTATTTATCATTGAAAATAAGCTACATGCTTAGCAATAAAGGATTTTATAAAGGTAAACTACAGCTTAGTTATTTGATAGCATATTTTACAATGCCAGAAATACTAGATTGGAAAAACAAAATAGTGGCTAAAGAAATATGGGAAAAGGTATATATCCTACATTGTCATATTTAGTAAAAACGATAAATTGAACAAACTTTGTTGCTCCTAGTTGTTCTTCATTTTCTTTGGAAGAAATTGATTATTGTGCAATTTAAAAAAATAAATCCTATTAAAAACAGGAAGAGATGCTCAAGAGATAATACACCAGAGAGAGCGCGTTTACGCAGCTACATGGTCCACGGGGGGCCCATCAGTTTCTCCGGGTACTTCCAGGAGTGATTTCTAAGTGCTTAACCTGAAGCAAGCCCTAAGCAATGCTGGGTGTGGTCCCAAAACAAAACAAAAAGTTATGCAAAAACATATGCATAATTAGCAATGTAGAGCATTTTTTCATGGCCTTTTGGCCATTTGTATTTTTTCTTTGAGGAAATTTCTGTTTATTTCTTCTCGCCATTTTTGATGGGTTTGGAGGTCTTTTTTTTTTCTGCTTTATGAAGTTCTACCTGTGTCCTAAATATCTTGGATATAGCCCCTTATCCAACTGGTATTATTACCCAATACCTAATGGGTATTGAGTAAATAATTTTTCCCATTCTGTGGGCTGTCTCTGTATCTTGATTACTGTTTCTTTTGAGGTGCAGAAATTTCTTAGTAAAAACAACAATGAAATATCACCTTATACCACAGAGACTGGCACATATCAAAAAGAATAAGAATAACCAGCACTGGTGCAGAAGAGGAGAGAAAGGGACTCTCATTTATTGTTGGTGGGAATGCCAACTGGTCCATCCTTTTTGGTAAATAATATGGGGTTTCCTAAAAAAAAAAACTAGAAATTGAGCTTCTATATGAATCAGCAATGCCACTTCTGGAAAGATCCCCAGGATGCAAAAACACACAGCAGAAATGACATCTGCACTTGTATGTGCATGGCAACACTGTTTCCAATAGACAGAATCTGGAAACAGCTGGAGAACCTGAGAGCATACAACTGGATAAAGAAACTACGTTTACACAATGGAATACTATGCAGCTGTTAGAAAAAATAAAGTTATGAAATTCACTTGTAAATGGATGGACAGGGAGAGTGTCATGCTGACTGGAATGAGTCAGACATAGAATGACTGCATTCATTTGCGGGATATAAAAAAAAATGTAATGTGAGACTAACACCCCAAGGACAGTAGAATCAAAGTCCAGGAGTTGGAAGTCTGTCTCTTGGACTGGGGAAGAGAGCAGTTGAAATAGCAGTATTGCAAACCATAATGCCCAAAAGAGGAGAGAGAGAGAGAGAGAGAGAGAGAGAGAGAGAGAGAGAGAGAGAGAGAGAGAGAGAGAGAGAGAGAGAGAGAGAGAGAGAGAGAGAGAGGGAGGGAGGGAGGGAGAGGGAGAGGGAGAGGGAGAGGGAGAGGGAGGGAGAGGGAAGGAGAGAGAGAGAGAGGGAGGAAGACAGACAGACAGACAGACAGACAGGCAGGCAGGCAGGCAGGCAGGCAGGCAGACAGAATACCTGTCGCAGAGAAAGCCTGAGAGGTGGGGGAGATGGCAGGACGGATATGGGGGATATAGATGGTGGGAAAGGTTCACTAGTGGAGGAATCGGTGTTGGAACATTGTATGCCTGAAACCTCATCATGAAAGCTTTCTAAATGTATCTCACCATGATTCAATTAAAAATAAATAAATAAGAAGGGCTGGAGTGATAGCACAGTGGGTAAGGTGTTTGCCTTGCACGAGGCCGACCCGGGTTCGATTCCCAGCATCCCATATGGTCCCCTGAGCACCGACAGGAGTCATTCCTGAGTGCATGAGCCAAGAGGAACCCCTGTACATCTCGGGGTGTGACCCAAAAAGCCAAGAAAAAGATACATAAGAAAACATTGCAAAAGGAATGTTACAATTAAATACAATTGTATTGCAATTGCAGTATTGTGGATGAAATAGGGTTCAATTCTTTTTGTTTGTTTGTTTGTGGCTGCACACAGTAATGCTCAAGGTTTACTCCTGGCTCTGTAATTAGGGGTCACTCCTGAAGTGGCCAGAGGGCCATATGCATTGCTGGCCATAGAGCCTGGGTAGGCTGCACACAAATCAAGTGCCTTACCCCCGTACTATCTTTCGGGCCTCTGTTTCGATTCTATAGCAATTCGTAGTGATTTCGATATTGTATCAAATTAAAAGAGGAAGAAGCCCTTAAGAAGCAATTTCCGGCCCGATTTTGTTAGGATTTGTTAATACCACATTCGTTTAGTGTTTAGATGGAAAGTTAAGAATCAGATGATGAAGTGGACTCTTTCCAGCTCAAAGGAAACAGCTATGCCTCTGCTCAGAACAATTATTGTCCCAGTGCCTTCTCAACCCAGACTGCACATGACTGTAAGCTTCTGTGTTGCTGTGCTGAGTTCAAGTGTGGATCCTGATCTATCTCTATTCATTTTAAAACCCTTCCTGAACACAATCTTGCTTTCTTATATACTGGCTATTTGAATAATACATCTATTATTAGATGTAATAATAATACATCTATTATTATTAGTCAATTTCTAATCAAATCACTGTTTTTAAATGAAGCGTTGTTTGAGATATTTATATTCCAGTTTAAGCAGTTATACTATTTAAAATGCATGAAAGTTCTGCATCCGAACTGTATGCTGAGACCAATGGTGGACATTTGGGTGTGTTTTGGCCCATTTAGCACTGAGACTCGACTTTCCAGACAGCAGGATGAACATTGTGTTGGGAGAGATCAAGCTCAGAGGTTTATTGGAGTGGAATGGTTGGGAGAGAGGTGTTCAAAGAACATTTCCTGTCAGTTAGTAAAAGCACATCAATAAAAATAAATCAATGCCCACTTGTTTTCTAGGAATCTGCTTCATATTCAGCAAAGACGCCGATTACGCTGCATTTATGATCAAGTAGCCCAGAGAAGATGTGTTTTGTGCTAGAGTGAAATATCTTAACTGACAAGATTTATCTGAGAACTGGAATTTCCCATTGTGCACCCAAATGTAAAGCACAGATAAACCCAGCTATAACCACATGAACATGTTATATGGCTTACTGGGAAGAGGGATTGTGAAGGAATTGCCTTGGACTGGATAACTTAATTTTGATTCTTAACTTATTCATTGACTTTCTGCATGCCTTTAATTGTCTTCCCTTTTTAGAACCATTATTTCATTAATTGCAAGGAAAAGAAAAAGATTAAACTGGGGTCAAATTAGATCAGGAGATTTTACATGGCATATACCTTGCCAGTCATCTATCGAGGACTCTACTAGACTTTGCTAATCATTTAGGATACTTTTCTGCTGAAACAGATTGAGGCCTGAAAAACCTTCATTTGGCAGTGTTGCTGGCAGTTATTATTAATTGATATCTCAAAATACGATGGATAAAACTTTGCCCTTACAGGTCAAAATGTATTCCTAATTCTTTGACCCTGGATGACCCCACATGCTCTTTCGTGATATTCAACCAAAGAGAATAAAGGCCTCTTCTGTTAGATATCTGGATTCTCAAGTTCATGGAATCTCTGGGTCTCCAGATGAACTTTGCTCCAAAATTACGTCTAAGTGAATCTGTCTTTTAAGAGTCATTGTACTGAAAGTGCCAATTTAACCAGATGCTGTTTCCATTTTTAGAAAACCAATTTCTACCTTTCACAATAGTAAGTCCTCCTTTGTCGGGCATAAGTACCTGTCATTCCCACAGCTATCCTACACACTATAGAAAGAAGATATACATCAATTCTTCTCAGTGCTAGGCAATATGTACTAGTTCACAATTTTAATGGTTGTCATGCAACATTATGCAAAGCTTTTATCTGTAAATATTAAAAAAAAATATTAAACCCTCACCTGGCAGTATCTCGCCCGCCCCGCAGAGCCTGGCGAGCTCCCTGTGGCATATTTGATATGCCAAAAACAGTAACAATAATGGGCCTCATTACCCTGACCCCTAAAGAGGCCCCAATACTGCAGCTTTGGGAAGGACAGGTATGAATGAAGATGTTATCGGCACCCACTTGAGCAAATGGATGAGCAACGGGACAACAAGTGATACAAACCCTCTCCATGGGTGTAACTTATACATTTCAAAATTCAGTTGAATGGCAGCTTTATATCCTAAACTCTGAAAATATATATCAGATTTCTTTTTTAAAGCCTGAAGTCAGCCAATCCCTCCTTGGGTCTAGCCTCATTGTTTGAGGCCTCGTTACTTATTATTAGTTGGGTTCATCTGTGTCCCTGTGTCTTACGATTTTCTTTCACATTGTCACACAATTAAAGACACCTGGAAAATGAAGAAACTGGGGTGCAAATCTAAAGAGGCATGTTTTCAGTCGCCCACTTCTTTAATTTAACTTCTGGCCTTGCTTTATGTAAAACATATAACTGATATAACAACTTTAACTGCTTGTCAGCTCTTGAAGTTAATATCAAATAATCCTAACTTTATTCTCCCAGTCTTTGAAAGGTTTGTATTTTTCATTTCTGTAGTCATCCTTTTTTTTTATTCATGCAAATCTGAGTTTCAGTAAAGTTCTAATAGGATTGTGTGAGTTAGATCTTGAGAATCTAAGCAAAATGTTCTCTGTAGTAAAATGAGACTATAAACCCCCTTTCTGTGCTCTGTGATAAGGCATGCTCCTTCTTTCTTTAAACTCCACGTTTTAACTAACGTTTCAGTTACAATTTGTTCGATAATTTTTCTATATCCAATCATGCATTTGTTTTGTTTCTCTTTATTTCTTGTGCCTCCTCCCATTCCACTTGCTTTCTTAAGAGGAGGGATGGGTGTTTGAGCATTGTGTGATTGTAACCCAAACATGAAAGCTGTAACTATCTCATAGTTGATTCAATAAAATTAAAAAAATAAAATAAAATACAAAAATTTTAAAAAAGAGAGAATAGATAGATGATTCTTGGGATATGGAAAAAATTTTTAGAAAATTTCTTGTTTATGGAGCCTGCATTTGCCAATGGACTTTGCTACTGCCAGATTTACATAATAGCAAAGTTTTAATAGATGAGGAAATGGAGTGATAAGGAATTTTGATGAAAACTAGCATTTATCGAGGACATCGATGTTGCAAGCAAGTTGCATGCAACATTTTCTTGTATTTCATAACAACCCAATGGGCTAGTGATTTTTACTCATACCTTAAAGTTGATAAAAGGAAACATTGTGGGGAAATGGCAGACCACATTTTAATGTCAGGGTCGTCATTTAAAACCTAGGTCTGACTCCTAAAACCCAAGCATCTGAGTATGATAGTCCGGAACAACAGAACCACTGAGGAGTCAAGTTAAAAGCTGGGCTTAACATTCCTGCCTACACTCGGGTGACCACTTTCATTGTGCTACCTGCTTTCCACTTTCACAAAAGAGTGTAGACATACAGTAATATTTTCTTTTTAAGTGAAATATTACATTAAAAATAATTTTAGTCCATGTTTGCCATCGTGATTGATTGACACATAATACTTGAAATTAAAGCTCAAGTAGAAATATTTTCAGCCTCAATACCTGCTACTCTTTATTATGGACTGGAGCAATAGCACAGCGGGTAGGGCATTTGCCTTGCACTTGGCCAACCTGGGTTCAATTCCTCTGTCCCTCTGGGAGAGCCCAGCAAGCTACCAAGAGTATCCCGCCTGCACAGCAGAGCCTGGCAGGCTACCCGTGGTGTATTCTATATGCCAAAAACAGTAACAACAAGTCTCACCATGGAGACATTACTGGTGCCCACTTGAGCAAATTGATAAAAAAATGGGAGGACAGTGCTACAGTGCTTTATTATGGAACGGATATAGTACCTTTAGAGAATGGAGTAGTGTAGCCCTTATGTCTGTGCATTGCAGTTCAGAAGCACAAATAGGCATAGTGGAGAGGTGGTGGGTTTCTAAGAGTGTAAAGGAAGTGGAGTGCAGGAATAGGATAGCACAAGAAGAGCAAATAAACAACATAACCAATTTATACCAGTCTTCACTCATGTGGGACTTGGTAGTGGCCTCACAATTCTTCTAACCCAGAATTCTGAGCAGTTACTGTCCTTTCATCTGGACTGGGTCTAGATAGGGACATGTTTAACATACTCAATTTTAAACATCATTTTTAAAGTCTAGAGAGCTAGTATAGGGCTTAAGAACCGTATTGGATCCAGCCAACCCAAGTTCAATTTAATATGCAGCATGGCATATGGTCACCTGAAAACTACCAGGAGTAATTCCTGAAAGTGTTGGATGTTGCACCCCCATGCCCGACAGCGGAAGCCCCCAAAGAGAATTTCAAAACCTGAATGTGCTAATTCTTGGATGAGCAATCCTCAGCAAACTATTTGATATTAAAGATCCTCTATCACCTCAATGCTAAATAGATTTGATGTTAATATCTTTTTTTCCCCAGAGTTGTTGTGAGGGATACGATGAGATACAGATAGCACAAGAACCGAGAAGCCATTAATTCTTGAAAAGAAAATAAGGACATGGCCTTTTTTAATTCCCCCATCATAAAATCACTCAAAAAAAGAAAAATTGTGTTTTAAAAGTTTAATACCCCTCCCACAAACCTTTATTTTTCTGAGTTTAAACAGCATAATTCTGAATCTTTACAGTTATTAATGATTGTTTTAGATTTTTGTATCTAATTGCCTTTTGGGTCACTCCCCAGCGATGCACAGCAGTTACTCCTGGCTCTGCACTCAGGAATTACTCCTGGTGGTGCTCAGGGGACCCTATGGGATGCTGGGAATCGAACCCGGGTCAGCCGTGTGCAAGGCAAACATCCTACCCGCTGTACTATCGCTCCAGCCCCAATGTATTTAAAGAATCGAAAGCTATTGGACTTTTGGAATCAGCTAGATCTAGATTTGCATGATCATTTCTGCCATGTAATTAGTGTTTTGGTAAATTGCTTCACTTTCAGAGCTTCAGTTACCTTGTTTATAAAATGGAATCATATTACTTGCACTGAAACATAATGGAGAGAGTCAAGGAACACAAGACACATAAATCATTTGGTAAAGACTCATCGTAGGACTCCCAGCCTACCAGGTCTCCAAGCAGCCGTGAGCAGGCAGTGAAAGGAGGCGTTTGGTCGTGACACTGCACTTTGAGCTTGTCTTGTCAGCATGGCCACTGTGCTCGCTGCTGTTTACTGAACTCTGATGGACTGACTCCGCTTTGTCCTTGGCTACTTCCTGGTCCTTGTGCAATACCTCCTGGTCGGAGGCTTGATCCCTGCAGATCACAGACCCTGATCACAGCACAAGTGGTTATGCTTTAACTCCCCTTTGTACTCAAACTTATGAGCCATCAAATGGAAAGAAACTGACAGGACATGGGTAGGGGTCAGAGGAGGAGACTCTCAGAGTTCCTGTTCTACCTGATCCTTAGCATTTGAATCAATAATTATGGATTGCCTGAGCAGATAAATAGGACATACCCCCGTCTGAGGCAGCTTTGGAGCCTGATGATGCAGTGACTAAGATTCAATTTACATAAATACACAAAACTTAGTTGGACATAACTAGTGATACCTTTAAAAAAAAAGATGCTCAAATATGTACATACTAACTTTAAGGAAAATGTAAGCATGTTTAGTTTTAAAACATCCCTATGAATTTAAAAGGAAAAAATAGATCATCCATTGAGAAAGAATAGAATTAAAAGCTAAGAGCATATGTGAATTTTTACTTGTATGTGTATATAACTTTTACTAAAAATATATCACTGTATCACTGTATCACATACCATAGCTATAGAGTCACTGTATCACATACCATAGCTATAGAGTTCCGTGAGCTTTTGTCAATTGGCCATACTTCTAAACCAAAATCAAGATCAAGAAAGAATCTTTTCATATTCAGAAGCTACATACACATCTGTTCTAGGCCTTACCCCAGGTAACCAAAGTGTTGCATTCTAAATCAATGACTTACTTTTGAAAATGAAATCTGTAGGGTTCAGAGTGGAAGTATAATGGGTAAGGTGCTTGACATATGGTCCTCTGAGCCCACCCGGAGTGATCCCTAAACATAGGGTCAAGTATAATCCCTGAACAGAGCTGGCTGTATACAAATATATATATATATATATATATGTGTGTGTGTGTGTGTGTGTGTGTGTGTGTGTGTGTGTATACTTTACACAGATAGAATCTTATGGCATAGTGTATAGTGTTCAAAGATACTTTCCCATCAAATTTCAATTCATTGTCTGATGGTTACTTTATTAAAGCTGATCTATTCTGAGGCGTAGGCTTAGCATAAAGTATTCTCACGTCAACATAAAAACCAGGAAGATATTGGCAATTTAGTGGTGGATGTGGTATAATAACACTGTACTTCTAAAACATATTGTCACTTAGAATCTTAGAACCCTATTGCATCAAGCATCCTGTTGTTGAAGTCACCAACTTTTTTCTACACAGGATTATTCCTTCATACCTGGATGTCCCAATCATGGAGTCTACACTTAAGAATGTGAATTCGGGGCCGGAGCGATAGCACAGCGGGTAGGGCGTTTGCCTTGCACGCGGCCGACCTGGGTTCGATCCCCGGCATCCCATATGGTCCCCCAAGCACCGCCAGGGGTGATTCCTGAGTGCAAAGCCAGGAGTAACCCCTGAGCATTGCTGGGTGTGACCCAAAAAAAAAATGCAAAAAAAAAAAAAAAAAAAAAGAATGTGAATTCATTCATTAGAAAATGCTTTATTTGCTTGAGGCCAGGTATTTGCCTCCCAGCAACACAGCTTAAGTAAATGCCCAACTCAGACAGTCAACAATACTGTCTCAAAATCTTTCTTTCTGACATATTATCACACATTTGTCATTTGAGAACTGCATATGCACATATGTCCATAAATATTTGGTCTAGGCAGACCCAGATTGACCTGCTTCAGAATTGGGGGGGAGGGATATCTTATCTCTGTCCTTGGAAAACATAACAATTAAATGAAGGGAAAGTTTGAATGTGGCCTCTGAGAGACTTTGTTTCCATGAAACAAAAATCATTTTACTCTAGTCAATCAATAACTCTGCATGGTAAATGTGAATCTTAGGCTCAGAAAGAGGTTATCAGCCATAACATTTCTTAACACTTTCATAATGTTATCAGGAATTAAAAGGTAACATTTATCAAATATTTACAAGGTGCGTGGGACAGAGTACAGTGTAAACATAGGAATCTGATAATATCCAAGCTGCAGTTTTCAAAGAGATGCAAAAAAAAAAAAATCTCAAAAATGTTTGCTCATCAATGATGTATTCTCCATCATGTAAAAATTTAACTACTGACATGCTCTAATGACACATGGAATGATCACACACAAGGAGGGACGTAACTTCAGTGAAAGGTCAGCATCAACACAGATGAAAGAGATAATGGTAGGTAGGCAAATGCCAAGCAGGAAGAACGCGTTTCCAAATTAACACAGAAAAATATTATATAATGTAAGATGTGAGGAAAATTATATTTATTTTGGTTAATGATGCATGAAAAGCATGTACTAAAACATACCAATAAGGAAATGTCTGATATTCCTGGGGTCTATTTATTCTCATTTCATTGTCTATAAAGTCATTTATTCATGATATATGAGGGCAGATATTTTATTTCTCTTTGGCCCTCCTTGTAGCTAGGTTCTCTGGCTTCTATAACTGCCTCCCTTGTAGTGAATCATCATTCTACTAATTAAAGGAGAAGTAGGAAGAGGGAAGAGGAAGAAGCTTGGAGGCAATAAATTAAAATAGAACAATAGTTTGCAAAGAGGCACACAACCTAACAACCAAATCTTCACATCTTTTCTCTCCTCCTATAGAACATCATGGTCCCAGGACACTCCAATCCACTGTTATTTCTACAGCTTTTACCCTTTTGAGCATGTTAGGACATGGTTAGGACTATGGGGCATTTGTCATGAAAGTATAGTCAGCATAGTTTGAGGCTATAGAACAATGAGATAGCACTTTCTTCAGAAGAAAATAAAGTAGAATTTTGCGGTAGAGCATTTGTTTAATTTTCAGACTTGACAATGTTTTACATCGTAATCTTCTTAGTCTAAACTTTGAGAATTGTGGGGGGTAGGGCGTTCGCCTTGCACTCAGCTGACCCGGGTTTGATTCCCAGCATCCCATATGGTCCCCTGAGCACCGCCAGGAGTAATTCCTGAGTGCAAAGCCAGAAGTAATCACTATGCATCACCGGGTGTGACCTCAAAATAAATAAATAAATAAATTAAATCTGCGCTGAGAATTGTATCAAATTCTACAGTGATGGTATGGATATAAACCTACATTCAAGATTTTATTGAAAACTTTCTTCTTAAAGTATCAGTGAGGACTTTTATCAAGTATGAGACAAGGAATTGAGGGGTTAAGAGAATCGAAATTTGAACATCAAGAGACAATATGCTTCTATAAACACTATGTGCATTTTAAAAATGAGTACTTTGTTGTATATTATAGACATCTCCAGTTTTATAATGTGATTCATTTATTTGCATTGCATACATGACTAGTGGAATAAAGAATATTACAAGCTTTTCAAATTAAATTACAGAATATAAATCATACACCAATATTTAACATCGAATCTTTAATTGACATTCACCCAGAATAAATATGGGTGGAAAAAAGAAAAGCTTTAAAACAAATTGACTTACTGCCCCAGGCACCAAGCATATTTTCCCAACTCCAGATTTGTTCCCTCCAGGATACTACTGCCAAAATGATCAATACTGGGTCCCAAAATAACAATTTATTTTGCCCAAAGGACATCATGTCCCCAGTCTCCTCACCAGATGAATTGGCACAATTACATCCTTCTCTCTTGCTTTCTCCCTCAGGATATGCTGGGTGTCAGGGCTTTACATGTTACGATGATTCAGTGCAAAAAATCTGCTAAGAGAAAGGACAGTGCGACAAACATCTTCTTAGAATCTTCCGTTCAAACTGATGGGGCGAAACACAAATCCTCCATTGGTTTTCTCCCTTCAAACCTTCACTCCCCTCAGGCGCAGCCCCAGATCAAGTGGAGAGCTAAATCCTTCCTTGACTCCTGACACAAATGTATTGGCATTAACCAACAAAGGCACCAAATTAGCCAATTTCAAGCCGTCTTCCACCTGCCCTTTCCCCCCTAGAGTTAGTGACTTAAAGACCGTTGTGCAAATACCACTTTAATCTATTGAGAGTTCTCCCCCCGAAACAATAGATGGGGAGGGAAACACTTATTTCTGGTTTAGGAAACAAAACTGTTCAACATCGTTTCTTAATGACCATCTCTTATTTGTTTTCCTTTTTTTTTTTGACCTAACTCTTCTCTGTACTTAAATTTGCACAGAATTGGCCTTTTTAATTATGATTTTTTTTCTCAGTTGGGTTGACTGAATTCTGCATGAAAAAATAGTTTCATCAGGAAACCCCAAACTCACCTTAGGGATGTTGAGACACAGGTGTCTCTCTGCTGCTAAAGTTTTGAATTTTTTGTTTTTTGGGTTGGTTTTTTTTTTTTTTTGCTTTTTGGGTCACACCCGGCGATGCACAGGGGTTACTCCTGCCTCTGCACTCAGGAATTACTCCTGGTGGTGCTCAGGGGACCATATGGGATACTGGGAATCGAACCTGGGTAGGCGGAGTGCAAGGCAAATGCCCTACCTGCTATGCTATTGCTCCAGCCCCTGCAAGGTTTACTTCCACCTTGAGGAAGCAAACTCAAGGTGGGACCTTAACAAAGAACTGGGAAAATGAAAGAGGTCTGGGGACCATTTCCTCACGTGCTCAAAATTCTGGGGCTGGAGGCTTCCACTATCCACTGCCAAGAATTATAATGGTGACTATAATCCCCAAACAGGTTGGTGAATAACCAGTGCTTTCTACTATCAAAAGCATCAAAACCATATTAACTGCTGCCATTTTAAAACAAAAATGTCATTACACGGTAGAAAAAAAAGGCCTGGATAAAAGTAAAGGATCAAGGAAATCACTCTCAACAAAAATTTAAAAACTAGCATTTATATTAGAATGCTGCAGTAGTTCTTTAAGATGAATATGCATCTTATTTGTCAATATTAAAAAAACATAAATAGGCCACATTTATTCACTATACATCATTGGGACACTTACCAATAAAGAGAAACATAGCTTCTATTGCACTATGAATTATATGTGTGTGTGTTTGTGTGTGTGTGAGTGGGTGTATTTTAAAGCCACCTCTGATAGTGGCTCAGGGATCACTTCTAATGGGACTCAGAGGAATATATGTGGTGCAGGGGATCGAATCCAGGTTGGCGACATGGCAGAGCAAGCCCCCTCCCCACTGTACATTTTAATGAGAATTAATTAGAAGTAGTTTGAAGAATTGCTTTCATTCCCTTTTGTTTTTCTTGTGCATTTATTTGCTCAGTAATAATTATTGAATACCAACTATCTACCCTATGTGGTGGTAAGTAAAGGAGATTCAATAGCAAGCCACAGAATCATCTCTCCTTCTCTATGCACTTGATATAAAGAAAGTTAATCATTGAGTTATACAAATAAACATTAAAGTACCAAGCCTTCTGATTAGAAAGGCATGGGGTTATTTAAATCGATGGCAGTTTTGTTGGACTAATCAGGAAGATTAGGGAATACTTACCTGAGCAAATGTCCATTGAGTATAAATATGAGGAAAGAGTATTCATTAAAACTGTGGGAAAATTTGCATATAAATGGATCAACATGGAAACTATCGTGCTAAAGTGAAATGAGTCAGAAAGAGAAGGACAGACATAGAAAGATTGCACTTATCTGTGGAATATAAAGTAACAGAATGGGAGATTAACACCCAATAACAGTTGAGATAAGTACCAGAAGTTTTGATCCACAGCTTGGAAGCTGGCCTCACATGTTGGGGGAAAAGACAGCTCAGATAGAGAAGGGAACACTTTTTTGGAAGGTTTTTGGAGGACCCACCTGGGATGGGAGATGCATGCTGAAAATAGACTATAGACTGAACAATACGATAGCCACTCAATACCTCTATTGCAAACCACAACACCCAAAAGAAGAGAGAGAGCAAAAGGGAATGCCCTGCCACAGAGGTAGGGTGGGGTGGTGGGAGGGATACTGGGATCATTGGTGGTGGAGAATGGGCACTGGTGGAGGGACAGGTACTTGGTCATTGTATAACTGGAATGTAAGCACGAAAATTTGGTCTTGTTGTACCTCATGGTGATTGTACCTCATGGTGATTCACCAATAAAAAATGAAAAAAAAAAACTAAGTGGGAAAAAAACCCCACCAGAATGTCAATGGGAGCAGCATAGCTCACTCAGAGATCTGAAGGTGTCACTGAATTGGAAATAGTAGGTCAGGGAAGAAGCTGTGGCATAAATAGACTTTTGGGGACAGGATTATGTGGATGTTCATTGCAGGTCATATAGAGGTTTGGGCTTTATTCAAGGAGTACTGGAAAATCACTGAAGTATTTTATACAGAGTAAGGGGTAGGATAGGATAGGGTAGGGTGGGATAGGAAATAAAATATCATGTGCTGTATGACATAATCTTATCATGTGGGTTTCTTTGGCTTTATCACATTGATGCTGGCATATACAGGCAAACTATCAATCTGTGTTTTTTATTTGCTTTTGAGGTCACACCTGGCGATGTACAGGGGTAACTCCTGGTTCTGCACTCAGAAATTACCCCTGGCAGTGCTCAGGAGACCACATGGGATGCTGGGAATCAAACCTGGGTAGGCTGCATGCAAGACAAACGACCTACCTGCAGTGCTATTGCTCCAGCCCCATCAATCTACGTTTTAAAAAAGAACAGGAAACTGGGTGTTAGAGGTTAGTTCAATCAGAATTCATTATAGAATAAGTAAATAATTGGTAATTATGAGGTAAATCAGATCCAGGTTTTTTGCCTTATTATATAATTCTAGCGAAGACTATTTAGCTTTCCCCCTTCCCTCTAGAATACCCTTTATTCTATAGAGGATTTTATCTACAACTATCAACTAAAACTGTAGGATAACATTGCCACAGGAAGCTTAGGTTTATTTGGGTTACTCCCATCACAGTGCTCCCAATCCTCTGTGTTTATTTGTAACTTCTTTCTTTGTGTCTGTTAACTTGTAAATATTGTTTATCTCTTCTCCTTAAGTCCTTTGCATAGTTAATTCAGAGCAATGTTCTTTCTGTATGGGTACAAGAAGACAGTTAATGTTATGCTTTTGTAACATGAGAGTTAATTGACTCCAAATGATATTTGGAGGCATCTGTTCTCTCAACATAAGCCTCAGTTGCCCTAACCTCCTAGTACCCCCAAAAGCAGGGTCCCCATGAGGGACTGAATGGACCCAGGGGAAGTGGGGAGCTATGTCTACCCTGGCATCGAGATGGGCTTTGCCAAAGTGCTATAATGCTTAAGTTAAGAACTTGGTCATGGACAAATTCTGTCATGATCCCAAAAGTAATAATTAGATTCATACCTTGCTTAGGGTTAGGAATGATTAATCTGGCCTGAGCACTGTAGTCTGAGTCTGTGGCAAGAGCATCTAAAGATGCTCTAGAAACCTCAATATATCTCTTACTGTATCCATACAAAAAAAAAAACTAATAGTAAAAAGTACAATTAAGATGTTAATTAAGTTAATGGACTAAGGAAAGGAGAAAAACACCTTCAGTGGTATTTTGCCCATCAGCAAAGGAAGGGCTTGCTTATGTTGATTTTGCTACCAGACTGGGGCTGGGTGGAGTTGGCCCAGAGTGCTAGCGGTAGAGAGGGTAGAGAGAGTTGGAGTTGTTGGGAGACAGGGCAGGGAGCAAGATGGAGCACGGAGAGATGAGCGGGAGAGACAGGAGGAGACGGGAATGAGGAGCACTGTGAGACTAGAATGGCGAGCTCAGAGTGACTGGAACAGGCATGTGGGGAGAGTGGAATAGACGGCCACTGATCAACCAACCGGCTTGGCCCTCGTTTCCTCCTCCATCTGCCCCATGACTCAGGCTGCCCTGGCTGGGCAAGTGGCCCAAGACCAACTCCCCCAACCCGGGAGGCGAGGGGGAGAGCTGTCGGGGCCTTAGTCAACTTGTCTTGGGATATTCATCTGTAAAATGGCTAGTTAAAATATCTAGCTTTTCCTCACGGAATTCCTAATTTTGTATTGAATCTGACTCAATCTATCTAAATAAATACATGTGAATTTGACTCGTATACTAGAATACGTGTAGTGTAAAGAATAATTTTTTTTTGTAAACACTGACTCCACCAAGACAATAATTAGTAATATAAATAGAAGCGCAAAACAGTGGCAGGGCTAATGAAGGAACTGGGTGACTTTATCCTAGTAGTGACTGACTATACATCAACCCATCCACATGCCAAAGTTTACTCCTACTCTTTATTTGTTATGATAATGATGATGATAAGAGGAGAACTATAATACTCAAACTTATGGGAGCGGAGAGTAGAACTGTTAGCAGGGACAGAGATGGCAGCAGGGGAGGGGGAGAGGGATGCTGAAAGGTCTTAATTAGTCAAGGTATACAAAGATTCCTTTTTTTTTTTTGCTTTTTGGGTCACACCTGGCGATGCACAGGGGTTACTCCTGGCTCTGTACTCAGGAATTACCCCTGGTGGTGCTCAGGGGACCATATGGGATGTTGGGAATTGAACCCGGGTGGGCCACGTGCAAGGCAAACGCCCTCCCCACTGTGCTATTGCTCCAGCCCCCAAAGATTCCGTTTTTCAAGATGAAGGAATCCTAGCAATCTACAGTTCAGCATAATGTCTATTGTTAGCAAAACCATGTTGCATACTTAAGAATTTTGGGGCTGGAGCAATAGCAGTGGGTAGGGTGTTTGCCTTGCATGCGGCTGACCAAGGTTCGATTCTCAGCATCCTATATGGTCCTCTGAGCACCATCAGGGGTAATTCCTGAGTGCAGAGCCAGGGTGTGACCCAAAAAGCAAAAAAAAAAAAATTTTCCCATAGTGAATGTTAAGTGTTTTCCTCTTCTTATCAGTCCTAATATATTAGTACTCTGCCATTGTTGATTTTTGTTTGTTTGTTTGTTTTGTTTTTTTTTTTTTGCTTTTTGGGTCACACCCAGCAATGCTCAGGGGTCATTCCTGGCTATGCACTCAGGAATGACCCCTGGCCGTACTCAGGGGACCATATGGGATGCTGGGAATCGAACTCGGGTCGGCCGCGTGCAAGCAAATGCCCTACCTGCTGTGCTATCACTCCAGCCCATGCCATTGTTGTTTTATGTGACTTTAATTACTACTTAAGCACTTAGACCCAAATATAGTCATATTCAAAGTTAGGCTTCAGGATATAAATTTGGTGGGAGAGATAGTTCACTCTTGGTAATAGGTAACATTATATATTTCTAGTTTTCTTTCATTGAAAAATGATTTTTATTTGAGGTGAAGTTGGTTTTTAATAATAGCAGGGCTTATATTTTAGGAGCACAATGTTATTATAGTAAAGTACCCGGATCTTACACTGCCCTTTACTGATATCCTAAATTTGGTCAAAAGTCCAAAATTTTTCTCTTAATTATCCAAGGATTAAACAAGAAACATGCTGTTTCTGGAAAGCAAAAAAAAAAAAAAAAAGTTCTCCCTCTTTCATATATTATGGAAAGTAAAATTGCAAGAATTTAAAGTTCTTTTTCTTTTAACCATTCCTACACCTGTTGGTAATCACAAACTAAGAACTCTAACTTCACTTCTATAAGGTACCGCTCCGGTAGCTGCTCATGTTTTGAGATATATTTACTGTAAGGTTTTTGCCACATTTTTAAAGTAGGTATTTTAATTAGCTTTAGTTAATCTACTACACACAAATACACAACATGATAAAAAAAAACTTTTAAAATGAACTGGATGGTAAACTGAAAGAACATAGTAAAACAAAATTTGATAACTAAATTAAACATTTTTTCCTTTTTTTGTTTTTGTTTTTTTGTTTTTGTTTTTGGGCCACACCCGGAGAGAGATGCTCAGGGGTTACTCCTGGTTCAGCACTCAGGGATAAGGCAGTTTTGTGGGGAGCAAACCTAGATTAGCCACGTGAAAGGCAAGTGCCCTACCCGCTGCATTATTTCTCTGGCACGTTTTTCCCTTTTCTGCTACAATATATTCTGTCCTCATACAGGTATGAGTTTAAAAATATGTTGGATGAAAGTTGTAAAATAAGATGAAACACTTATTTACAAGTGTTTGTTTCTACACTATTATATGTTCTTGGCATGTTACATATCTTTCATAGAAGCAACAAATCAGGATCTCTTTCATCTCCAATTTTTGTATTTTGAAATAAGAAATTAACTCTTGGAACAAAGCGCTATGATATGTCAACAGTTGCTGACCAGAAGAAACTCTAATTGGTAATGTCCTTAATGTTCCTGTTAAGTTTGCCATCTATTTGATAAATTTGATAGAGAGCATTTGAAAAATAAGAGAAATGGCCATTGCATCTTCATTAACTGGAGAATTGATCATTAATATTCTTGAAGATTATTGTGATTCACTAGTTACCTCTTTTAAAACTGGCATCACCTGGTAAATTTGGGGTTTCAGTGAGTGGGAGAGATGACCGTACTCACTGGAAGATTTGTGCATTGACATGTTCTCATTTACTAGAGTAGTATGCAATCTGATTCGACACTATGATTTCACAATTCAAGGGAGTTTTTGCATAATATTTACAATCAAATCAACATACATTGTTGATATCATGCTCTACTTAAGACGTCCAGGCCTGCTGTCACTCTATAGACCAAACTTGGAACAAAACGGTTAAAGCAAACTGATAACTATCTTTACCTTCATGGAAAAGTGTTTCACGGTATGTGGCAAAAGTATCAGTGGTGGGTATGCTACAGCATTGAACAGCTGTCTGTGCCTCCAGCTCGGGCCTGGCTGGATCTTGATCACCAGTGAGAGGAGAGTCTCAGCTGAGGCATGGAAGCTCTGAAGGAGAATGTGGGGGCCAGGTTCTTCCTGTGTTGAGGTCCTGTCAGGGCAGAGGCTCCGGTAAAACTCTTTGAGTAGCTAGAAGCTAAATTTTACCTCAGGTTGAGAGGGAATGCAGAGAATGAGGGTTTTCATGGAGAACTCATCCAAGCCATTCAAGAAGGTTGACTTTTGCAATATTTTGTTTCTGATTTAAAGACAACCACTGGACTAGAGCTGTTACTGACTGGATTCCGTGGGACGTCAGACGACCGCGTGGCCACCCACCTACGAGATGGTCAGACTTCTTCATCAAGACCCTGAATGAGGGGCTGGAGAGATAGCACAGCGGGTAGGGCGTTTGCCTTGCACGCGGCCGACCCGGGTTCAAATCCCAGCATCCCATATGGTCCCCTGAGCACGGCCAGGGGTAATTCCTGAGTGCAGAGCCAGGAGTAACCCTTGTGCATCCCCAGGTGTGACCCAAAAAGAAAAAAAAAAAAAAAAAAAAAAAAAAAAAAGACCCTGAATGAACGGTTCCTGGAGCGAGCATATGTCATTGGGCTACACTAGCACGTGACAGGGACAAATGGAGATGTTACTGGTGCCCACTCAAACAAATTGATGAACAACGGGACGACAAGGACAAGTGATACAAGTGATTTTTATAGGCTTGATTTTCTCTAATTTTCTTTGTTTTTATATTTTTTTGGTATCAGACCTGACTGTGCTCAGGATTTTCTATTCACTCTGTACTCAGGGTTTAATCCTGGCTGTGCCTGAGGGAACTTATGTGGTCCTTGAATCAAACGAAGATTGAGCACATGTAAAGCAAACACTTTTCCCTACTGCACTATCTCTCTGGTGCCCTAACTTGACTTACTTAATAACTTAATTCTCCCATTAATTTCTCCATCCTACTCTCTAGGATGGCTCTGTGTAGTATTTGGGGAAAATGTTTGTAATTGATGTGACAGACTTTCATAAAGTGTCATAAAAGGGGAACCTATACCTGGTTATGAGAATGCATGGTTGAATGGTTCATTAAACACCATTTTCATCTTTCCATTCCATCTTTCTAGATCCAATTTAGATATCTGGAAATTGACTTGCCCTTAGAGCGATAAGAAGAAAACATGAACATCATCTTATCACTTGGAGTCTCCTTACCAACGTCTTTGCATTAGAAATGTAAATCAAAGTGATACCTGAATTTAACAGCTAATGATTGAATAAGTTAACATGTTCTCTCTTAAATTCATCTGTAACAGAAGCCTGTTTTAATGCAAGATGGCTACTGTAGCACTGTAGCACTATTGTCCCATTGTTCATTGATTTGTTCAAGTGGGCACCGGCACCAGTAACATCTCCATTGTGAGACTTGTTGTTACTGTTTTTGGCATATCGAATATGCCACGGGTAGCTTGCCTGGCTCTGCTGTGCGGGCGGGATACTGTCCATGGCTTGCTGGGCTCTCCAAGAGGGACAGAGGAATCAAACCCAGGTCAGTCGCATGCAAGGCAAACACCTTACCCTCTGTGCTATGACTCCAGTTCAAGACGACTACTAGTGAGTAAATATTTGTCTCATGAGATGCTAACACATCATTTTCTTCTAGGTCCAAATTTAATTGAATAGTTTTTCTGCACTTGGAGAATTTACATAGCACATTTTTAAATTTCAAGGAATATGTAAATCAGGAAGAAATCACACTCCTAAACATATACACATCCAATGAAAGGCCAGCAAAATATTTAAAACAACTGCTAATAGATTTAAAGGAGGGCATTGGTAGCAACACAATAGTAGTCAGAGACTTTAGCTCCTCCTTATCACCTCTTGATAGATCAACAAGATTAAAACTCAGCATGGAAGTATTGGATTTGAAGGAAGAAATGGAAGAGAGAGGTCTAGTAGATGTATACAGGCTTTCATGCCTCCCAAACCAAATACACATTCTTTCCAGTGCACGTGGAACATTCTCAAAGAAATACTATATGCTGGGCCATAAAACATACCTCAATAGATTCAGGAAGATAGAAATTGTATCAACTATCGTTTTCAGACCATGATATAATAAAGATAAAAGTTAATCACACAGAAACAGAAAATCAAATCAAACATCTGAAAATTAAACAGCTCTATGTTGAACAACCAGTGGTTTATCAAGGAAGAAATCAAAAGATTCCTGAAAACAAATGAGAATGAAGACACGAGCTACCAGAACTTGTGCTACACAGTGAAAGCAGTGTTAAGTGGAAAACTTACAGCTCTGCAAGTATTTCTCAGGAAGGAAAAAAAAAAGGCTCACATAAATAACTTGACTTCACAGCTTATGATCTTAGAAGATTACCAACAAAAGGAGCCCAAACCAGGAAGGAGGAAAGAAATAATACAACTTAGAGCAGAAATCAACAAGCTGGATTCCCACCGCCTGCACCCCCAAAATCTAAAAGACCAATGAAACCAAGAGCTGGTTCTGATAAAATAAACAAGATTGATAAACCACTAGCAAGACTCAAAAAGGAAGAGAGAGAGAAAAAAAAGAAAACCCTAATAAAATGAATCAGAAATGAAAAGGGGAACATTACAACAGAAATCAAAGAAATTCAAAGAGATCATCAGAGATTACTTTGAAAATCTGTATGCCACAATACAAGAGAGCCTAGAAAAAATGGATATATTCCTGGATTCCTATAACCTCCTAAGGTTGAGCCAAGATTTGGAATACCTGAGTAGACCTATCACTATCAAGGAAATTGAAACAGTAACCAACAGTCTTCCCCAAAACAAAAGTCCAGGTCCAGATAGATTTACCAGAGGTTTCTATCAACCTTTTTAAGAGGACCTACTGTCAGTCATTTTCAAGCTTTTGCAGAAAACTGAAGAAACAAAAACACTCCCATAAAGTTTTTATGAGGCACGTATCACCCTAATACCAAAAGGCAGACAGAGACACTACAAAAAAAGAAAAGTATAACCTGATATCTCTGATGAACACAGATGCAAAGATCCTCAACAAATATTAGGAAAAATAAAATTCAACAACTCATCAAAAAGATCATACACCATGACCAAGTGGGATTCATCCCAGGGATGGAAGGTTGGCTTAACACTTGCAAGTCAATAAACATAATCCATCATATCAATTAAAGAAAAGGAAAAAAGCATATGATCATGTCAATAGATACAGAAAAAGCATTTGACAAGATCCAGCACTCGTGTATGACAATTCCCATTCTCAGCAAATAGGAATTGGAGGATCTTTCCTCAATATAGTCAAAGTCATCTAACACAAGCCTGTGGCAAGCATTGTCTTCCAAGGGAAAACACTAAAAGCCTTCCCTCTAAGATCAGGGACAAGACAAGGATGCCCACTCTTGCCACTTCTATTCAATATAGTACTGGAAATACTTGCCATAGCAGTTAGGGAAGAAAGAGATATTAAGGACATCAGATAGAAAAGAAAGAATTGAAGCTCTCACTATTTGCAGATAATATGAGGCTATAATTAGAGAACCCTAAAGCCTCTACCAAGAAGCTCCTAGAAACAATAGACTTATTTAATAAAGTCACAGGCTATAAATCAATACACAAAAGTCCATAGCTTTCTTATGAGTAAATAATGAGAGAGAAAAAAGTGATATGAAAAAACAATCCTGTTCACAATCATGCCTCAGAAAATCAGTACTTCAGAATCAGTTTAACTAAGGAGGTAAAAGACCTGTACAAAGAGTACAAAAAAATCCTACTTCAAGACATAAAATAGGACATGAGGAAATGGAAGCATGTGCACTGCTCATGGATTGGGAAAATTGACACTGTCAAAATGACAATAATCCCCAAAGCATTGTACAGATTCAATGCGATCCCTAAGGATATCTATGACATAAGGCTATCCATAAGGATATCTATGACATTTTTCAAAGAAATTGATCAAAGACTCCTGAAATTCATTTGGAGCAATAAGCTTCCCTAAATAGATAAAACAATTTTTGGGGGGGAGAAAGATGGCAGACATCATCTTCCCCAGCTTCAAACTGTACTACAAAGTAATAATAATTAAAACCTCATGGTATTAGAATAAAGACATATCCATGGACCAGTGAAATAGAATTGAATATCCTTACGCATACCCTCAAATATATGATCATTTAATCTTTGATAAGGGAGCAAGAAACATGAATTGGAGCAAGGAAGCCCTCTTTACCAAGTGTTTCTGACAAAACTAAACAACAACGTGTAAAAAACTGGGCTCAGACTTCTACCTAACACTATGCACAAAAGTCAGATCAAAATGAATTGAAGACCTCAACATCAGACCAGAATTTATAAGGTACGTTGAAGAAAATATCTACAAAACCCTCCATGACATTGAAGCTAAAGGTATCTTCAGAGATGACACACCACTGACCAAGTAAGTGGAAGCAAAGATAAACAAGTGGGATTATCTTAAACTAAGAAGATTCTGACCTCAAAGGAAAGAGTGAACAGGATCAAAGACAGCCTACAGAATGGGGAAGATACTCACTCCAATACCCTTCTGATAAGGGGTTAATATCAAAGATACACAAGGCACCGGTTGAACTCCAGAAAAAAAAATACAATCCCATCAGAAAATGAGGCGAAGAAATGAACAGAAACCTTCTCAAAGAAGAAATTTGAATGACTGAAGGGCACAGGAAAATGAGCTTCATCACTAATCATCAGGGAAATGCAGATCAAAACAACAATGTGATATCATCTCACACCACAGAAACGGGTACAAATCCAAAACAACAAAAGCAATCGGTGTTGGAGAGGATGTGGGGAGAAAGGGACTCTCCATTACTGCTGGTGAGAGTGCTGACTGGTCCAGTCTTTTTGGAAAACAAGATTAATATCCCTCAAAAAACTAAAAATTGAACTCTAATTTGACACAGGAATATACCCTGGAGCACCCCCCATAAAAAAGCAGAAACACCATCTGCAATTTTATGTTCACTGAAATACTATTCATCACAACCAGAATTATCAAAACAATCTGAGTGCCCAAGAACAGACAAATAAGAAAAAAAACTATGGCACATATATTCAATGGAATACTATGCAGTTGTTCCAAAAAAGTGAAGTCATTAAATTTTTCTATAATTAGATGAACATGAGAGTATCATGCTGAGTGAAATGAGTCAAAATGAGTGGGACAGATATAGAATAACTGCATTCATTTGTGTTGTATAAAAATGATATATGGTAGTAGACTAATATCCATGGTCAGGGAGTACAGGGGTTAGGAAAACTGGTCAATGGTTGGAACTAATTACAAGTGTATGGGGGGCTGAGAACAGATAAGATGGAGAAGAGACCAGTATGACAATAATAGTAGGGGATGATCACGCTGGACAAGAATTGAGTGTTAAAAGTAGGTGAAGGGATATTCTTGATAACTTTTCAGTATCAACATTGCAAACCACAATGCCCAAAAGGGGAGGGAAATAGAGAGACAGAGAGACAGAAAGACAGAGAGAAAGATGCAGAGAGAGACAGAGAGAGAGAGCATAAAGGCAGGCATGGGGTGGGGGTGGGGAATGATGGGAGGGAACCTGGGGACACTGGTGGTGCTGGGAAATGTGCACTGGTGGAGGGATAGTTGTTGGAATACTGTATGACTGAAATCAAATCATGAACAGCTTTTTAATGGCCTGTCTCACAGTGATTCAATAAAAAAGGTAAGAAAGAAAGAAAGAAAGAAAGAAAGAAAGAAAGAAAGAAAGAAAGAAAGAAAGAAAGAAAGAAAAGAAAGAAAGAAAGAGAGAGAAAGAGAGAAAGAGAGAAAGAAAGAAAGAAAGAAAGAAAGAAAGAAAGAAAGAAAGAAAGAAAGAAGAAAGAAAGAAAGAAAGAAAGAAAGAAAGAGAAGAAGAAAGAAAGAAAGAAAGAAAGAAAGAAAGAAAGAAAGAAAAGAAAGAAAGAAAGAAAAGAAAGAAAGAAAGAAAGAAAGAAAGAAAGAAAGAAAGAAAGAAAGAAAGAAAGAGAGAGAGAAAGAAAGAGGGAGGGAGGGAGGGAGGGAGGAAGGAAGGAAGGAAGGAGGAAAGAAATAAGGAAAAGAGAGAAAAAGAAAGAAATAGAGAGAAAGAGAAAGAGAGAGAGAGTATTTTTTTTTTTTGCTTTTTTGGGTCACACCCAGCGATGCTCAGGGGTTACTCCTGGCTTTGCACTCAGGAATTACTCCTGGCAGTGCTTGGGGGACCATATGGGATGCCGGGGGATCGAACTTGGGTCGGCCGCGTGCAAGGCAAATGCCCTACCCGCTGTGCTATCGCTCCGGCCCCGAGTATTCTTACAGTTCCTTCCACACAGTCAGGGCTGAGGATGGCGTGTGGCAGGAGGAAAACTGAGGACATTGGTGGTGGGAAATGTACACTGGTGGAGGGATGGGAGTTGGAACATTGTATGACTGAAACCTGATATTAAACATCTTTGTAAATATGTATCTTACGGTGATTCATTTTTTTAAAAAATAATTTTAAAAAGAAAAAGAAAAAAATAAAGGAACTTCTATTAAAGACAAGACAAACCTCACAAACATGTATAATATCTAAAAATTACCTCAATAAATTTTTTATCTCAATAATTTAACTCAATCTACTGGCCTGAAACTCACCAATCAAGAGACAAAGAGTCGCAAAATTGTACAGATCACTAAATCCAACTTTCAGCTACTTACAAGAGACACATCTGGATAGTCAGGCTCAAAATCAAAGGCTAAAAACAATCTTACAAGTTAACAATTCCCTTAAAAAAGGCTGAAGTGATGACATGTAGACAATGTAGATTTCAAACTTTAAAGATCTATAAGGGACAATTATGGTCATTTCTTTTCTTTCTTTCTCTCTTTCTCTTTCTTTCTTTCTTTCTTTCTTTCTTTCTTCTTTCTTTCTTTCTTTCTTTCTTTCTTTCTTTCTTCCTTCCTTCCTTCCTTCCTTCCTTCCTTCCTTCCTTCCTTCCTTCCTTTCTTTCTTTCTTTCTTTCTTTCTTTCTTTCTTTCTTTCTTTTCTTCTTTCTTTCTTTCTTTCTTTCTTTCTTTCTTTCTTTCTTTCTTTTTTTGCCTTTTTGGGTCACACCTGACGATGCACAGGGGTTATTCCTGGCTCTGCACTCAGGAATTACGGGTAGGGGCATTTACCTTGCGTGTGGCAGACCCGACCTGGGTTCGATCCCTCTGTCCCTTTTAGAGAGCCCAGCAAACTACTGAGAGTAGCTTGCCTGCACGGCAGAGCCTAGCAAGCTATCCGTGCCGTATTCGATATGCCAAAAACAGTAACAAGTCTCACAATGGAGACGTTACTGGTGCCCACTCGAGCAAATCAATGAACAGCGAGATGACAGTGACAGTGACAGTGATGATTATGGACTATCAAAATATTTAGAACAATTGTAGTAGATCTGAAAGATGCTACTGATAGCAACACAAAAGTGTTGGTTACTGTAACATTCCTTTGTCACTGCTGCATAGACAAAGATGGGAAACTTCAACTATGAAACACTGGTCTTAGGGATGTGAAATGAAAGAGACGGGCCTGGAAGACATGTCATTCTCTTTCTAGCCCCTCAAAATCAAATACATATTCTTCTGTGCTACATACGGAGCATTCTCCAAGATATACCACATACATGCTGGGTCAGAAAAAAAATCATAAGAGGAAAAATACAGAAATCATATCAAGAAAATAGAAATTACATCAGCCATTCTCTCAGACCACGTGGCTTTAAAAATGGAAATGGGTCACAAACAGAAACAGAGCAAACTCCAACACTTGGAAATTAACTTACCCATGGGTTAAAGAGGAAATTAGTCAAGAAATCAAAATATGTTTGGAAACAAATGAGAATGAAGACAAGAGTCGATGGAACACAAGGGACACAGCAAAGTTGGTGTTATAAAGGAAATTCACAGCGATGTAACACTCAGTTGAAGGCAAGAAAGGGCCCATATAAATAACCTAACTCATAGTTTAAGCTGCTAGATAAAAAATGAACAAAAGGACCCAAACCAAGCAGAAGGTAGAAAATAATTAAAGTTAGAGAAGAAATCACTGAAATGGAAACTGAAAAAAACAATTCAAAAGATCAATGAACCAAGAGCTGTTTTATTAAAAGAATAAACAAGATTGACAAACCATTAGCTAGGCTCAGAAAAAAAAGAGAGAAAACTCTATTAAACTGAATCAGAAATGAAAGGAAGATGTCACAACAAATACTGGAGAAAATTCAAAGAATCATCAGGGATTATTATTGAAATCTTTATGCCATGAAATTGGACAGCCTAAAAAAAATGGATACTTTTTTGGACTCTTATAACCTTCCAAGTCTGAACAAAAGGAAAAACACCTGAGAAAACAATTACTGTGAAGAAAATTGAAATGGTAATCAAATATCTCCCCCAAAACAGGAGTCCAGGCCCAGATCCATTTGCTGACACCTTTTTCTAAACTATTAAAGATAATTTATACAGTCATTTTGAGGCTCTTCCAGAAAGTCAAACAAACAGGAACCCTCCCAAACTATTTCTACGAGGAGACAAATATTACCTTACACCAAAAGCAAATAGAGATATCACTAAAACATCCTCCTTCTCCTCCTCCTCCTTCTCATCATCATCATCATCATCATCATCATCATCATCATCATCATCATCATTTCATTGATCGTCGATTTTCTCGAGCAATCTCAGTAACGTCTCCATTCGTCCTAGCCCTGAGATTTTTGAAGCCTCTCTTTACTCGTTCTTCCCAATGGTGCTGCATTGGAGGCTCTTTAAGGGTCAGGGGAATGAGACCCATCATTGTTACTGGTTTTGGCATATGAATACACCATGGGGCGTTTTCCAGGCTCTACCATGCGGTCAGGAAACTCTCAGTAGCTTGCCAGGTTCTCCCAGAGGGAGAAATAGGCTATAAGATGTCTTCCAGGAGCTTGGTTTTATAGTCTCTGGATGTTGGCCATTGATGGAACTACACAGTGCAGGGCAGTTTCTGGGTGTGACCACCTAGCTACTGCAAAGTGGGGGATCTGGGAGGAAGAGGCCCAGTCCCGATCCAAGCAGGCTTGGAGGTCTTAGCCCTGGGTCCCGCACACCTGGGTTCCTCTTCCGGTTCTTTCATGCATGAGGCTCGTCCGAACATGTGAAGACGGGCCTTGAGCATGGCTGTGTCTGGGTTCAGGAGATCTTTGGCTGCTAATATTCTTTTTCTTTTTTTGGCTTATTGGGTCACACCTGGTAAAGCACAGGGGTTACTCCTGGCTCTGCACTCAGGAGTCACCCTTGAAGGTGTTCAGGGGACCCTATGGGATGCTGGGAATTGAACCCAAGTTGGCCACGTGCAAGGCAAACGCCCTACCCTCTGTGCTATTGCTCCAGTCCGGCTGCTAATATTCTTAAAAATATCAGCAAACCAAATGCATCAGAGTCATACACATGATTACGAATGATTACGTATCCCAGGAATGCAAGGATAGTTTACCGCATGTCAGTCAATTCATGTAATATATCATATCAATACAAAAATGGACATATCAGTATATACAGAAAAAGCATTTGATAATATCTCATTCCCTTTCATGATAAAGACTATAAATAAAATGGGAATAGAGGGAACTTTCCTCCATATAGTTAAAACCATTTATCACAGACCCACAACTAACGTCAGTCTCACCAGTGAAAAACTGAAAGCCTTCCCTCTAAGGCAGAGAAAAAAAGAAGTTTTCCCATTCTCACCACTATTATTTAGTGTAATATTGAAAATACTTGGTGTACAAATTAGGTAAGAAATAAATATTAAAGATATCCAGGTTGGAAAAAAGAAAGTCAAATGATCACTATTTCACATAGCATGATACTTTATTAAGAAAGTCCTAAACTATCAAAAGCAAAACTCTTATAAACAATAAACTTGTACAATAACAAGGCATATAGAAAAATAAACAAGCAGAAGTCTATGGTGTTCCTATGTGTAAACTGTGAAACAGAAGAGAGGGAGAAAATTTCATTCACAATTGTGCCTTTAAAATAATTGAGTACCTGAGAATAGGCTTAACAAAAGAGGTGAAATATTTATTTAAATAAACCTATAAATCGCTACTAAAATACAGAAAAAAGACGCAGGTTACTTCAAATCCCTTGTTCATGGATTGAAAGGACTGGTATCAAAATGACAATCGTAATCTATACAGCTTTGATGCAGTCTCTATAAAAATGCCCCTGATGTTTTTTAATATAGATAAAATGCTGTTAAAGTTTATATGCAGACCCTCATGGCCGATCTTCACAGGTTCATCCTGCACGCCCCCTTCCCCACCCCACCCTGCAGGAGAATAAATCCTCTGACAAACCCAGGTATGTGGGGCCAGTGATTGAAAATGCCAGGCCGCAAGGGGTCGAGACTGGGCCATCCCTTCCCATCTCCTGGTCTTTCCAATGCCCTTGCTGTCATGCCCACAAACTCTCTCTGAGTGCCTTTCAGGTGCATTAGCGGCCATGATCCAGAGACTCACAAATGAATCTCGAAACTGAGCAGCTCACTGAAGAGATGTCTCCATACCTAGGAATGCTCCTAGAATTCCAGGAACATCTCATACTTTTTTTTTTCCTACTCTTTTGTTGAATCACTGTGAGATAGACCCTTACAGACATCTCATCCTATTCATAACAAAGTAATACAAAATAAATTATCTACATCTGCCTGTGGGGCAGGCTTGAGTGGTGGTGGGAAAATTTGAAATAATGGTGATGAGAAGGTGTAATGGTGGTGGGATTGGTGTTGAAATATGGAATGTAATCAATTATTGTGAACAACTTTATGAAAATAAAATTTAAAAATTAAGATAAATTATATGCAGTTTTAACTACCCCCAATAGCCAAGAGCAATCTTAAGAGAAAAATAAAATTCGGGGTTTTCTTTCCTGAACTTTAAATTATGCTATGGGACCCTCTGCACCTAAAGACTTTGATTCCAGAGATGTAACACATTCGGGCATCCAGCGCAGCATCCGATAGCAATGCACTGGGACTGCGAACTGGGCTACAACTCTGTGCTGCCGGGGGTAGATTTTTTTCCTCCCCACCCTGTCTTCCTGCATGGAAAGCAGCGGTCTGACGGCACCCACGTGGCAGGCGCCATCTTCTGTGACTCCAAACCCAGAGGTATTCGGTTTTTACTTTTGGGGCTCCCAGGAACTCATGGGAAGGGGGTGTAACCGGCACGCCCTCGGCCCAGATAAATCCGGAGCTGCTGAGCGCGAATCGGACCCTCTACGCCTAAAGACTTTGAATTCAGAGACTTCTTACAGCAATGCACTGGGACTGTGAGCTGGGCTATATAATTTCTGGCAGAATTTTCCCTGGACTTTATACAGAAATCCAAAACCGCATGGACGTGGCAGTGTCCGCGCGACTTAACATTTATAATTGTCAGCAATGTGAAACGGTTCCTTTTGAACAGGTCTGACTTGGGGGGAAACTCCAAATAATAACAGTAAGTTTATGTTGAAATTTTGAAGGTTTTTAATGTAGCAGCCACCTCTCTGGACTGTGAACTAAGCAAAAGTCCCACGCTGGCCGATGCGGCGTGGCGTACACCATACTATGAGGCGCGGGAAGGGGGATGAGGGGGAAAAAGAAACAAAAAAAGGGAAAAGGAAAAAGGAAAAAGAGAGAGAGAGAGAGAGAGAGAGAGAGAGAGAGAGAGAGAGAGAGAGAGAGAGAGAGGTATGTACTTGTAGCAGTGGGGCTACATATCTCTTCATTTCCAGCAATGAAAAACTAATTATCAAATGTAGTAGGTCTGTCTCTCTTGGTTGGAAACTCCAACAATTATAGTGAGTTTTGTGTTGAATTATGGAATGTAATCAAGGTAAAGAAAAAATGAAGTGAAATTCATTAGTTATACAGTAGGGGGCAGAGGGTGGGGGCGGGGGGGTATACTAGGGTTTCTGGTGGTGGAATATGGGCACTGGTGAAGGGATGGGTGTTTGAATATTGTATAACTGACATATAAACCTGAGAACTTTGTAACTTTCCACATGGTGATTTAATAAAAAGTTTAAAAATAAATAAATAAATTATGCTATGAAGCTATAATAGCAATACGTACAGTGTGGTCTTGGAATAAAGAAAGACTCAAATACTAATGGGATAGAATTAAGAGCCCAGAGATAAATCCTCAGATATATGACAGCTAAACTTTAACAAAGGACCTAAGAGTATAAAATTAAGCAAGGAACAATCTTTAATAATTAATATTTGGGGGACACGAACAATAGTACAGCAGGTAAGGCACTTGCCTTGCATGTAGCTGACACAGGCTTGGTCCCGAGTACCCTATATTGTCCTCTGAGCACCACTAGAAGTAATTCCTGAGTGTGGAGACAGGAGTAAACCCAGAGCATCACCAGCTGTGGCCCAACCTCCCATCCTCAAATTGGTATTTGGAAAACTGGCCCATGACATGTGAAAAACAACTCAGACCCTTATCTCTCACTATGCATAAAATTTAATTCAAAGGCCTTGATATCAGAATTGAGTCCATAAGTTACACTGAGAAAAACAAGAGAAGTTCTTCATGGCATTGCCAGAGGTATCTTCAATGATACAATGCCATTGACCAAGCAAATGGAAGCAAAGATGAAGAATTGGGACTACATCAGATAAAAAGTTTGGAAGGTTATGAACTACAAGAGGAAGTATGGCCAGAATAAAGAGGCACCTCACAAACAGGGAAAGACTATTTCCCAGCATTCATCTCACAAGGATGGATGATGTTCACGAAGGGTTCACATCCAAGCTATATAAAGCACTGTGTAACTTAACAAGAAAAATATATATCAACCCCATCAAAACCTGAGGAGTGATGAACAAACAATTCCTTAAGGAAGACACACAGATGGCCAAAAGGTATACAACAATATTATGTATCACTAGTAATCAGGTAAATATAGATCAAAACAATGAGATATCGCCTCACACCAGTGAGACTGGCACACATGAAAAAGAGCAAAAACAGCCAGTGTTCACCTAGACATGCAGTAAAAAGAACCTGATCCACTGCTGGTGGAAATGTCAAGGAGTTCAATCTTTCTGGAAAGCAGTATGGTTGCTTATCAAAAAACTGAGAGGTTCCATTTAACCCAGCAAATCCACTTTTAGGCATTTACACAAAAGGCCCCAAAACTATTCAGAAATGATATTTGGATTTTTATGTTTATTATAGCATTATTCACAATAGCTCAAATCTGGAAGCAACCCAAGTATCTAAAACAGATGAGTGGACAAAGAAAGTTACACATATATGCAAATATATTTATATGTAATGAAATAATACTTGATTAAAGAAAATATGAGATCATGCAATTTGTTGCTACATGATTGGAACTGGAAAGTATCATGATGAGTGAAATTAGCCACATGGAGACAACGCAGAATGATCTCTCATATGCCTGATGTAAAGAAGGAGATAAGTAATAGTTTAAAGCAAGGTAATCTCAAAACTGGTCTACAGAACATGCTTCATACATTGGAGAGATGGGGTAGGGTTATTGCTAGAGGAGAAAACGGAGAGGGGGTGGGGAAAAAGAAAATTCTGCTGGGGGTTGTGGTGTTGGAACATTGCATGTGTGAAACCCTATAATTGACAATACTGTAATTCACAGTGACGGAATTTCAAACAAAATAGCACTTCTCTGCACTGTAGTCCCATTGTTCATCAATTTCCTTGAGTGGGCACCAGTAATGTCTCCATTGTGAGACTTGTTGTTACTGCTTTTGGCATATCGAATACGCCACAGGGAGCTTGCCACAACTCTGCATGCGGGCAGGATACTCTCTGTAGCTTGCTGGGCTCTCCAAGAGGGGCAGAGGAATCAAACCCAGGTTGGCCATGTGCAAGGCAAACACCCTACCTGCTATGCTATTGCTCCAGTCCATACTTCCCAGTAGTATAATTTAATCCAATACAAAGATTGGAGAACAGTGAGAGTAGATTGATGTCCCAGTGCAAGTGTAGCTTTCCTTCCTCCATATTTTTGTTATATTCAGTTTCAAATTTAGATTACTGATGTGCACCCACACTGGCCAGGGTCATCTGCTATACTCAGGTCAACTGCAAATACTAAACTCTTCTAGAAACATTCTCACACATATGTGCATTAATAATTGTTTTCCAGCTATCAGGGTCATTGACCCAATCCTTGCCGACAGATAAAATTACTCATCACAATAATATTCCCTCATTGATTCTGAAATCTGAGAATATTTACTCGAAAGGAGTGTAGGCATAAATATCCATGTCTCCATCAAACTATAAGAAAAAATGAAATTTGCTGCTACATGTGGATCTGAAAAGCGTCATGCTGGGTGAAATTAGTCAAAAGCAGAGGGACAGACACCGAATGAACCCTCTCCTAGGTGGTATATAAGTAAACAATGTAGGGGTACAACTAATGGAAAAAGGTAAATAAAATTGAAAACCGGTATTCATTATGAATCTTATAACAGGGAGTAGAGGTTGGTAAAGGCCCAAGAGACAGTGGTGGGAAGAAGTGGATTCTTGGGTGGAGGCCATGTCTTGGGAATAGTTCATAAAACCCTACAAATAACAATTCGTGAACTGTGGTGCCAACAATAAATAAACAAGTAAAAATAAAATTAAATTAAAAGTTTAAAAATCACAAAGTCTCAAAGATCTTCCCTTGTTGAAATCACAGAAGCCAGTTGATGTGGCTAGATAACAGAAATTTTGACTACTGCTGAAGTATTTCAAAGAAATAACTTAAAGTTACTCCAGACAAGAGCTAGACTTGTAGAAATTAAAAAAAAAAAAAACCAAAACTGTATGTTCCAGATTGCCCAGTCAGTGTTTCCCAACTTTTTTTTTTCTTTTTGAGTAATTCTGGCAATGCTCAGGGGTTACTCCTGGCTCTGCACTCAGGAATCACTCTTGGCGGGGCTCAGAGGACCATATGGGATGCTGGGAATCGAACCCGGGTCGGCCACATGCAAGGCAAATGCCCTCCCTGCGGTGCTATCAGTCCAGCCCCTCCCAACGTTTTTCTGATCAAGGCCGCCTTCCTATCTTGTTTATGGCTCTGAATCTGTTGTCATACACATGAACACCCTAATCTCATGGTGTGGGCTTCCATTTGTGTGATTTTCACCCGTGCCCCTCTTGGGATGCTGTAGAGGAGCCGGTATGGATCCAGAAATGCTGATCGAGTCTACCTACGAGACGGCTTACTTGACTTCCTGAGCTCTCTTTTCTTTTACAAGTGAGGACTTAAGACATTGCATTAAAATGACTTGTTCAAAATATGTTCTTTTTTTGACTTTTTTTTTACATAGTGATGAGTACATGGTTTATGTTATTGTTGGTTAAAATTTAGATAGATGCTCCCATCTCAGCAAAATTCATTTTGCATTATTTTGTTTCTCCCCAACCTGAACCTCTCCTGGATTTTCCCAGTTACTGTGCTCAAACCTGACTACGTGTTGTGCCATTCTTTCCTAATAGCAGTAGACATATAAGGCCATGGCTATGATTCAAAGGACTGGAACCAAGGGCCTGGAACTTGTTCCCAGACCAATGGTGGGCCACAGAGCACCATTCCTGAGCTTCCATCTGTCAGGTCTACCTGTGTGGGTGGGATCTTCTGAGTGATGCCCCCCACCCCCCAAGCACAACTGAGTATAACCCCTTGGGGAAAAAAAAATGGATAGTTCTTGAGAGTGAGGAGAGTTTATTGCTAAAGATCTGGTGTTTCCTCTGCCACAGAAGCTGTCACTTCTTATTTCTTTATGATTATTTTTAAGATCTATGATGATTTTTGTAAGAGAGGCTGGAGGAGAGTGGCAAATGGAGGAGAGAGAAAAGAGGAACAGGATATTATCTTCTAGAGAAAAATGCGTTTTAGGTGTCAGGAGTTGACAGGGAAAATCACACAGACGTTCATGGCAAGGGACTTGATGGAAGCTTAAGGGACTAATCCTGATGCTTACTTTATTTACTTTTAAATGGGATGTCAGTGCTGAAGAATAAACAGTCTTTGCTGAATCCAGAGTTATAAGCACTTATTTGTCTAGATAAAGAACAGAGAAGAAATATTGTGTGCTGTAGCCCATAAGTCATCTTCATGGCTTTTCAGGTAAACTACCAAGGATTTTTACAGTTCAACTCAGTGGGACACAAATTGGTAAACTGAGAGGTTTATGGCCAAAGAAGCAGTCCAGAGTTGATACCCAGATTCCATCTTATCAGAAATGACTGCATCAGTTCCGTGCATAAGGGCCTCATTAGCGGATGTCCGTGAGAAGGGCACCTGCATCAGATGCTTTGAGAAAGTAGTATTTCCAAGGAATTGGCCTCAACCTTTCTAAGCACTTTTTAAAAAAAATGTACCTGACAGTGAACACAGAATAATATAAATATATGATATACGATATTAATCTGCCAATATATGTTACTCAGCTAATATATTATAACATGTATATATGCATCTATATTGTATATATGTGTAGCACTGTAGCACTGTCATCCCGTTGTTCATCGATTTGCTCAAGCGGGCAACGTCTCCATTGTGAGACTTGTTGTTACTGTTTTTGCCATATTGAATACGCCACGGGGAGCTTGTCAGGCTCTACTCTGCGGGCAGGATACTCTCAGGAGCTTGCCGGGCTCTCCGAGAGGGGCGGAAGAACCTGGGTCGGCCATGTGCAAGGCAAATATCCTACCTGCTGTGCTATAGCTCCAGTTTTTTAAATATAGTTTGTAATATATATTTATATATAATATATATTATATAATATATATTGATTACTTTGATTCAGATTTTCAGTTTGTATGGGAGTCTGATGTCATCTTGATAGCTCTATTATATGTGTGTATATATTTATATATATAAATGTTATTTCAGATAACATACATGAATGAACAGTTTCAAGTTTATCACCAGCACCTTCTGGAAAATAATTCACACTCTGACTGAAGTCTTAGATTTTCCTGAACTGCATCAAAAACTATTCACATCTTTATGAAATTTCTTTTTCTTCTTTTCTTCTTTCTTTCTTTCTTTCTTTCTTTCTTTCTTTCTTTCTTTCTTTCTTTCTTTCTTTCTTTCTTTCTTTCTTTCTTTCTTTCTTTCTTTCTTTCTTTCTTTCTTTCTTTCTTTCTTTCTTTTCCTTCCTTCCTTCCTTCCTTCCTTCCTTCCTTCCTTCCTTCCTTCCTTCCTTCCTTCCTTCCTTCCTTCCTTCCTTCCTTCCTTCTTTCTTCTTTCTTTCTTTCTTTCTTTCTTTCTTTCTTTCTTTCTTTCTTTCTTTCTTTCTTTCTTTCTTTCTTTCTTTCTTTCTTTCTTTCTTTCTTTTCTTTCTTTCTTTCTTTCTCTTTCTTTCTTCCTTTCTTTCCCTTCTCATTCTCTCTTCCTTTATCTTTTTTTCTAAAAAAAAATATGGCTTTTGGACAGTACAAATGGCCTACTCCTGGCTGTGCTTGGTGAGTTAGAGAACTATTTAGGTGCTGAGGATCAAACCTTGATTGGCTATGTGCAAGGCAAGTGCCCTACCTACTGTACTATCACTCAGCCCCTTTTTCTCTTCCTTCCTTCCTTCCTTCCTTCCTTCCTTCCTTCCTTCCTTCCCTCCCTCCCTCCCTCCCTCCCTCCCTCCCTCCCTCCCTCCCTCCCTCCCTCCCTCCTTCCTTCCTTCCTTCCTTCCTTCCTTCCTTCCTTCCTTCCTTCCTTCCTTCCTTCCTTCCTTCCTTCCTTCCTTCCTTCCTTCCTTCCTTCTCATCATGTGCCGTGTATGGTGTTCAAGTGATAAGTTCACATTGATAATACAGACTGTCCCTCAATTTCTGAAGGTCAAAGTCTAGTGGCTTTGACTATGATACAAGAGCCATGTTAGTAGCTTGCTTACGACTACCATTTAGACTACCATTTAATCTGAGAAGCGTGCCGTTAATATTGCTGGAGAGATAAGGGAAAGTATCTTAGAGTTGATGCTAGATAATCACCATGTGTGTCCTAAAGACCAAAATATAAAATATTTTTCATTTTCTAGGTCTGTAGATGGGCTGAAGTGATAGCACAGCAGTTGGGCGTTCACCTTTCACGTGGCCAACCCGAGTTCGAATCCTCTGCCCCTCTCGGAGAGCCCAGCAAGCTACCGAGAGTATGGAGCCTGAACAGCAGAGCCTGGCAAGCTACCCATGCGTATTGGATATGCCAAAAACAGTAACAATAAGTCTCTCAACGAGAGATGTTACTGGTGCCTGCTCGAACAAATCAATGAGCAACGGGATGACAGTGACAGTGACAGGGCTGTGGATATAGTTTAGTGGTAGAATACTTCCCTTGTGTACATAAACCCTTAGGTTCAATTTCTAACGCCATCAAATAAAAATAGCATTCAATTATTATACATTCTCCAATTAGTGACAAAATTGTTAAAAGCGTTCTTTTATATCTTTTGTGTTTCTGTGACGTTAATTGTGACCTTATCCATTTCATTTCTGATCCTATTGATTAGGGTTTCTCTCTCTCTTTTTTTATGAATTTAGCTAAAAGTAGAAGAAATGGAAAAATGAAAACACGGAAGTATAAAATATTCTATCTTCATGACTTAGAATGATTAATATCATACAATAACCATCCTAACCCAAAATCTTTAGCAGATTCAATGCAAGCTTTATCAATGTTCCAATGACATTCCTTAAGATCAAAGAACAAAGAGCACTAAAATTAGTATAGAACCACAATCTCCCATTCCTACACTCACCCAGAGCCAGAGCAATTTTGAGGAAAAAAGAAGATGCAAAGCATTATGTTCCTCAACTTTAAATCTTACTATATGCTTAACAGTTATTATCAAAGATCTATAAAGGAAACAAAATTCAACAAACAAAAATGATAACTATGTTAAAAATGGGGAGAAGAGCTAAATAGACAAGATGTGTAGATAACAGGCCCATAAGAAAATGGTAGCATAATTGATTATCAGAAAGTGAAAATTAAATATCACCTCACGCTCCTCAGAACTACCTATATTGAAAGTCAAAGAAACAAGTAGTAGCACTGCAGCACTGTCGTCCCATTGTTCATTGATTTGCTTCAGCGGGCACCAGTAATGTCTCCATTGTGAGACTTGTTACTGGTTTTGGTATATTGAATACGCCATGAGTAGCTTTCCAGGCTCTGCCATGTGGGTGGGATACTGTCAGTAGCTTGCCAGGCTCTTAGAGAGTGATGGAGGAATCGAACCCGGGTTGGCCGCATGCAAGGCAAATGCCCTACCTGCTATGCTATTGCTCCAGCCCCAATCAATAGCAATCTTAAATCACTATGCTTATTTGAAGTTGGTTTCTTATTATAGTAAATAGAGTTGTGACTGCACTGAACCCGTATACCACTAAATATGATGGAAAGAGTGCAATTTTAAAAGTTCTGTACCATAATTCAGTATAAACTAAAGGTATCTCATTTTATAGATATGACTCCTGGTAGCCTTATTTGAGCTTATAATCCTTCATTTGTTGTTATTTCTATCATTTCTTATGAATTCGAAAATTCTTTATGTTTGTTTGAAAAAGTTCAAAACACAACCATGTATGTTCAATTTAAGATTATTTTTAAATTGTGATTAAAGTCAGAATAGAAAGCCTTCTAGGACTGATAATAGTATTTATGTCATCATTCTATTTTTAATACTCAATTGTATAAATTCCTCTTATCTTAAATTTGATCTTACAGAATTTTTGCACAAATGACAAAATAACATCTTTTGTTTTGATTTATTCAATTCATCACTTGAAACTACATATTTATTTTATTAAATTTATTAAATGACTATGAGATAAGCTGTGTAATATTTGAAATTAATCAAGCTGGGTCAAAAAGTTTCATCTCTGTTTTCTAAAGAACTCAAACATTGAGTCAGTTTATAAAATAGCTAAATAGCACATTTTGATAGCTAACAGACTTTTGCATGTAACAATAAGGGATTGAGTTAATTATTATTTTAATTATTATTTTCATATTAAAAGTCACATTAAAATTAAAACAATCTGTCATTCAATAAACTTCTACTGGTTTTGTTGATTTCTTTAATGAAATAATACAAAGACCTCTAGAGGCTTTCATTCAGATTTTTCTACTGAATGTTGATAAAGACATAGTATATAGAAAATGCATTCAGAACCACTTTTAAAAAAATACATAGTAAACTCCTATAACATCCTATCATGATTGGAACAACATCAGTAGCAACTCACAAGATGATATTTAGAGGAATTTTGTTTTCCTTTAAAAGTATCTTCGGGGAGCTAGAGAGATTGTACAATGATAAGCCACTCGCCTTACATGCAGCCAACCCCTTTTTGATCCCTTTTACTCTTGACACCACAGTCTGCCAGGAGTAACCCTGAGTGCAGAGCTGGTGTGTTCTAAACAGCCTGGTGTGGTCTAAACCTCTAAATTAGTAAATAAAAATTTTAAAAGGTTTGAACTAATCCAGTATGTGAAATAGCCATTCTCTTATCAGTTTGCAAATAGTTAGCAAATAATAAACTTTCACATTTTTTCTTCTTTTATGAACTGTAAATATGTTAAAAATAATACTTCCTTTGCTGAAAACATTGATTTATCAAGCGGTATCAGAGCTTTAAATATTACCATAATGAGTCTTCAGCATCCTGAGCCATTTCATCTATTCCTCTTTGAACTATATTATTACTCAAAGAAAATCTCTTGTTAATATTAGATATTGGATACTATATGGTAGTAAAACATAGTGCTATGAACTCACTTGTAGCTAGCACAATTTGTTTTTTTTTTAGTTAATAGTATGCAGTTTTCCCAATTTAGCAATTAGTAATAAGATGTAAGAAGCGGCAGCTGGAGCAATAGCACAGCAGGTAGGGCATTTGCCTTGCACGTGGCCAACCCAGGTTCGAATCCCAGCATCCCATCTGGTCCCCTGGGCACCGCCAGGAGTTATTCCTGAGTGCAGAGCCAGGAGTAACACCTGTGCATCGCCGGATGTGACCCAAAAAGAAAAAAAAAGATGTAAGAAGCAAACAATACATCATCACCCTGTTTAGAATCTATTGAAAAGAATTCTGCCAGTGTTGGCTGTCACAAATTTTTTAAGTTCTTAAAACTGAGTTAAATCTATATAAGCATGACATTTTGTCAAATGTCCTTGTAGTTCTGAAGACTGCACAGGCAAATCAGGCGTATCAGTGCTGTGCGTCATGTGAGTAATTCCATGCTTACCTACTTACATTTGGGTTTTATCTTCTGTTGCTAAAAAGTATATTTTGAGGCAGCTTTCAGATAGAACTTTCTAAATTCAGACCTTATGTTATTTATTGTCTTGGGATTTATAGGTGACTGAATAAAGATTTAGTTTAAATATTCAGTATTGTATTGTCTACATTTTCTCCCTAGATTTAAATAATTTTGAATATCATATACTTTTAAAAAATTATGTTCTTATTTATTGTAATGAGCATGCAAAATAATCAAGTGATAATTAAAAAGGTGAAATTTTTCTTATCTGAACCAACCTTTTTGTAATAGTTGTGTATTGGTTTTAATATGTAGTACTTTTGTGTGTAAAATGACAAAAGACAAACTAAAATAATAATAAAATTAATAAACTTGATTGTGTTCTTTGCTCAGCATTATTATGTACTTTATCTTAAATTCTAAAGTATCAAACTAAATTTATCAAAAAGTTATTTTAAAAAGTACATCACTATACAATGAAAATCAGTGAAATTTTGAATTTAGTTTGCCTTTATTTAAATAACTAATTAACAAACATCTTATTTACTAATTAAATTAACATGATTTGGTATATACATTTAAAAGTTAATAGTTAACAGTTATTTTAAAATTTAATTCCTCTGCTTTTAATAAAAATATGACAAATGTATGAATGGTCTACCTCAAATAGTTCAATATTAGCACAAGCCTGCTATGATTTTAGTATTAGCTATCACTAGAACACACAAATATATGTGGTGGATATCTCTGAAAATGTGTAAAAATACTCACATAAAAATGGCTATTTCATTGAAACAACAATAATACAATTTGCTTTGATTGTGGCCTCTAGCCTATAAAGATAAAAGACATCAAATAAGAATTAAAATTTTTATCACTTATCAGACTGCACAATTTTTAACAACCTTTCCAATAATTCAGAAACTATCTAGATTCCGTTCATGTCACTTGCTTCTAGTATCATGCTGTAAACAAACCATCACACACAGAATCTTTATGGAGGACTATGGAGAGTGTGTAATACACTCACTCACCAACACTTTCTTTGTAAGAACCATGGCTGACGTGATCATTGAATGGTTATAGCTTCTGTTTTACATATTTATTTGGAAACTAATCAGTATGACTTCAATTCTGTGTTACAGAATGGGACATGTCTGAGTGTTTCATTTTTCAAAATTTCTTCTCTTTTTTATGCTTCCACTTCCCCCTGTTTTTAATTTGTTGCCCCTCTTACCTCAATTATCACAGCACTTCAGGTAGTGATGTCATCGAATTTGGGAAGCACTGCAATAGAAAGTGTCAAGCTAAGGGAAGTAAGCAGAAAGATACATACCTATAAACTTATTCAGAAGTGTCATACAAAGAAACCAAGCAAGGAAATAGTCTTTGATGGAAAGAAGTGCTTAGAATTTGACCATGGGATAAAGAAACTATGGCACATCTACACAATGGAATACTATGCAGCTGTCAGGTAAAATTGAGTCATGAAATTTGCCTATAAATGGATGGAAGTGGAGAGTATCAGGCTGAGTGAAATGAGTCAGAATGAAAGGGAAATCTATAGGATGATTGCATTCATTTGTGGTATATTTTTATATACATATATACATATATAGTAGAATAATAATATGCATGGTCAGAGTAAACAGGGATTAGGAGAACTGGTCAGTGGTTGGATCTAACCACAAGCATGTGTAGGGCTGAGGGTAGGTAAGATAGAGAAGAGAATAATACGACAATAATAGCTGGGAATGATCATGCTGGACAAGGTCTGAGGGTTAAAGGTAGGTAAGGGATATTCTTGATAACCTTTTAGCATGAATATTGCAGAGTCTCTTGCCCGCACGCCTGGCTATCTTCCTCGGGGCCCCTCAGAGGGGATGAGCTCCAGCTTACCTCCCCACCCCGAGCAGAGCTCCCGGCGGCCAAAGACTACTGGAACCTGGCTACAGCCATGCTGGAGGCCCCTCTCCACACATTCAGACAGGCCTCATGCATGAAGGTATGGCAGAGGAACCGAGGTGTGTGTAATCCCATCAATGGCCAACATCCAGAGAGAGACTTAAAAGCAAGCTCTCAGAAGTGCGTGGCCGCAAGCAGCCGCAAGTGGCCACTCGATATCTTTAGCCTACTTCTCCCTCTGGGAGAACTTGGAAGTCTTCTGAGAGTTTCCTGCCCACATGGGACAGCCTTGCAAGCTTCCCATGGTGTATTCATATGCAAAATCCAGTAACAAGCTGGATCTCATTCCCCAGACCCTGAAGAGCCCCCAGTGCAACATCGTTAGGAGGGCCGAGTTGAGATAGACTTCTAAGATCTCAGGGAAAGAACGAAATGAGATGTTACTGAGCCCGCCCGAGAAATCGGTGATTAACGGGATTTCATGATTCGTGTGATTCGTGATTGCAAAACACAATGAATCCAAATTCTGACCTCTGTAGATAACGGAGAATCAGGGTCGCTGTCTTGTTTGCCAAGGCGTTGAAAATCAGATAGGCCGGACATGTAATATGACTTGGAGATGACCGCTGGATTAGAGCTGTTACCGACTGGATTCCATGGGGCGTCAAAAGAACTCCTGGCCGCCCACCTACAAGATGGTCAGACTTCTTTGTCAAGACCCTGAAGGAATGGTTCGAGGCTTTTCATGTTTCTGGAGCGAGCAAACGCCATTGGGCTACACTAGCACACGACAGGGATGAACGGACACATGACTGGAGCCCGCTCGAGCAAATCGATAAGCAATGGGATGAGGAGTGGTACAAGTGATACAAGTGAAATTTGTGGGTATAGAAGATAAATCAGTGGTAAGAATTAAAAATAGTTAAAAATCGGCACACTAGTTGAGAAAGACTGAATTCTCTGCAGCTAGAATCTGGAGTTAAAGAACCAATGGGAAGGGGGGGGAAATCATTGTAGAGTAGCACATATGTAAAACCTTAATGGCAAAGGAAAATATAAAACAATTTTACCAAAATTCTGACTCTCAGAAAGTTAATACCATAACTTACTTTCTGTTAAAACATTAGAAGTAGACATATGTATAATTTCCAATGGATATTCCTTTGTTGCTAGCCTGTTAACATATACTTTAACTAAATACTGTAATGGAAAAATCTTGGAACACAGAGACAAAAATTCTCATTTCTTCAGACTCAAACCTTTCTGATTATTAACTGTTTGCTTAGTAATTTGTATATTCATTCAACCATTACAACAAACATTTTTGAAGGCCTATTTTTGCTCAAGTGCTTATGTGAATTTAAGGAACTCATCTTATACCCCTGGGACTCAGATTACTTTTTATGCCAAAGGGGATAGCAGTATCCACATTGATAATCATATAAGGCCTTACAGAGAGTCAGATAAGAGACAGTAAAAAGAAATTGAGCTATAGATTCTTCTTTCTAGAAAATGAACAGAAGTTTGTTTAAACCGGTTCTAAGAAATGTGGTCATGAGTTTTTCACTCCTGCCTCAGAAGTAGACCTTTGATCTTCCAAGGCCCTGTGGATACCACAAACAGCATTCAGTTATCATTTCTTTTTTATAAAGCACACTATATGTGGTTCATTTTCACTTGAAAATGGTCAAATATCCATTGAGATTATCCAGCTACATTGATTTTCTTACCCAATTAAACAGAAAATATCAGGTTTCAGAATATGTCACCCCAAACAGAATCCTCTGTTCATAAACAAGAGCAGATGGCAGAAGAGGCCACAGAAAATTGTTGCTTGGAGCAGACAACCTTTTGCAAGGCACAGAAAGCCTTGAAAAGTGCTTGTAACTATTTCACAGTGATTCAATGAAAATTAAAAATCATCATTATCATCATCATCATCCCCTTGATCTTCGAATTTCTCGAGCAGTCTCAGTAACGTCTCCATTTATTCTAGCCCTGAGATGTTAGAAGCCTCTCTTTATTCGACCTTCCCAACGAGGGAGGCTCTTTCAGGGTCAGGGCAATGGGACCCAGCATTGTTACTGGTTTTGGCATATGAGTACACCATGAGGAGCTTGCGAGTCTCTCCCAGGTGGGCAGAAAACTCTTGGTAGCTTGCCAGGTTCTCCCAGAGGGAGAACTAGGCTATAAGATGTCGCACTTCTGGGAGTTTGGTTTTAATTCTCTGGATGTGGACCATTTACACAGTGCTGGGAACAGTCTCTGGGTGTGACAGCTTAGCTACTAGAAAATGGGAGCTTGGTTTTAAGTCTCTGGATGTTGGCCATTGGTGGGATTACATGGCACCAGGGGCAGTCCCTGGGTGTGACCACCCAGCTACTGAAAAATGGGGGATCTGGGTGGAAGAGGCCCAGTCCCAATCCGAGCAGGCTTGGAGGTCTTAGCCCCAAATCCCACACACCTGGGTTCCTCTGCCGGTTACTTCATGCATGAGGTTCGCCTGAACGCATGAATTTTAAATTAAAACAATTTTTTAAAAAAGTGAGTCCAGGCAGATTCAGAGTATACTCTCCTATTCAACATGCTTTAGGAAGATGTTGTCAAGAGCTTCCTTTCAAGCCAGAAGACTGGGCTTGTTTAGTTTGTTTTGTTTTGTTTTCCCTCAAAAAAGGATTTTTTGGGTAATTTTATACTCAACTGAGTAACAGAGACGGAATATGGGCTTATACATCTGTCTTGCCCAGGAATGGAAGAAGTTTAATTCTCTTACTTTACTCTCAGGTGACTGTTTCAAAAAATGAGTGAATTTAAATTCATAACGACTTCTCTTTCACCACTAGCTTAGTTTCTCATGCCAAGATCATCTTACTTTTTCATGGAAAGGGCCATTGAGCATATAAGGGGGAAAAGTCCACCAGAAGTACTGCTAGTTTCATACTCAGGTAAGTTTGTGTCCAAGATGAGGAAGTTTAAGTGGCCTCGAGGCTGATTCTTATGGGCTTAAAGGCATCAGCTGTTTTAGAACAGTGTGACTAGCTCTGAGCATTTCCCTTGCATGTGGCCGACCTGGGTTCGATTCCTCCACCCCTCTCGGAAGAGCCCGGCAAGCTACCGAGAGTATCTCGCCCGCACGGTAGAGCCTGGCAAGCTCCCCATGGCATATTCCATATGCCAAAAATAGTAACAATAAGTCTCACAATGGAGACATTACTGGTGCCCGCTCAAACAAATCGATGAGCAACGGGATGACAGTGACAGTGATACAGTGATGACCAGTTTCATGCTGTGGCATTATCGTAGCCCATGAGGTTTATCTGAAGTGTGACTCTTGCTAATCGAACAGTATGACCTGGCTGAGCCACACTGGCCACTGGCAAGTCTTCATGCACTGAAGTAGAGACCCCCTGAGGACCAGGGAAAGAATGACAGCTGCCGAGGCCGCAGATATCAGAGCAGATTTCCAGTTCCAGATTGACTTTAGTTTGAAACTACTCAATCACGCATCCAGCTCTCCTCTGGCCACAAGACAGGACAGAAATTCCAACAAAATAGCAGCTGGCATGCAGGCGACAGAAAGTAGAGTGGCCTATTTACTATTCTGTAGAAGACAAGGGTCTCTTGAAAACTCAAGTGCCTCTCTCACAAAGGAAATCAACAGCCCAAGTCTAAACAGGCGTGAGAATTATTTCAGGAACTGCTCTTCTGATTGGGACATGCTTGCCCTCCCTCAGATGGCAGATTTCCTTTTGCGGAGACAAAACCCTGATCTAGGCACAAACGAGCAGATTAGGAGTCCATTGTGTGTCTAGGCATGTGTGACATGTGCTGTTTCTCAGGGTTCTCTCCTGTAAAAAATCCTAGCGCAGAATCTGGGACTAGCTGTCAAGAGGGCCATTTGGGGGATAGAGAAAAGTAGCATTATGGGTAAGATTCTTGCCTTCCATGAATCTAGACCTCAGTTTGAGGTCAGTTTGGGGATCATGCCATTCAGAGATCCCTGCCAGTAGTACTTGGGCCCCCCGACCATTTCCCAGTGATTCTCAGCTCTGTAGTGAGGGGCTGACATCTTTGTGTCCAGCCAGCCTGCCTTGATATGCTGGGGGCTAGTGGGTGATGCCTAGAGAAAAAGGAGTCATTGTAGGAGCAGGAAACTAATGCAAATTTAGGCTGTACTTATTGCTTCTGATGGAGCGATAGCACAGCGGGTAGGGTGTTTGTTTGCCTTGCACAAGGCCGACCCAGGTTCGATTCCTCTGCCCTTCTTGGAGAGCTCGGCAAGCTACCAAGAGTATCCCGCTTGCACGGCAGAGCCTGGCAAGCTCCCCGTGGAGTATTCGATATGCCAAAAAACAGTAACAAGTCTCACAATGGAGACGTTACTGGTGCCCACTCAAGCAACTAGATGAACAATGGGATGGCAGTGCTACAGTGTTACTACTCCTGAGATATTGTTTCCCAGTTCTCTTTCCCTTCAAGGGAAAGAGAATAAGATGTGATTTTACTCCATCGACTGCTCTCTAAGGAGATTGTGTTTGCAATATATCCTTATTTTTCTATTTTTAGTTAAAGGGCTATGATTTACAAAGTTATTAATAGCTGCATGTCAGGCATACAGTGTTTCAACACCAATCCCACCGCCAGTCAACTCCCCTGCATCAGTGTTCCCAGATTCCCTCCCCTCCTCAACCCCGAGCCCATCCCCACCTGCCAGCCTGACAGGCACATTGCAAAGTTTCAGTGGTTGCAACTTAGATCTCATATTTTCACTTTTGCTGAGCCTGTGTTTTTGATGTGTGGCTGTATCTCGCACCCATATCACCAATAAAACGGAAGCCCTGGTGCCTGTAACCCTTTACTTCCTGTTCTCTTCTACCCCTTGATTTCTTTCCTTCTCTGTCCTCTTCTCAAAACACTGGGGTCGAGGGTTGAGCTATACATCCCCCTTTACTACAGTTCATTTCCTCGTCCAGTATTCTATGTACCACAGATAAATGAGATCATCTTGTGCTTGTCTTACTTCATTCAACGTATCTGCCAGTTCTGACCATGTTGCAGCATTTGCATGATTTTATCCTTCCTTGCAACTGCATTGTATTCCATAATCCATGCAGTACATATGTACTACATTTTCATAATTCATCCATCTGTCATTGTATACCCATATTAATTCCATATCTTAGATATCGGGTTGGAACAATAGCACAGTGGGTAGGGCATTTCCCTTGCATGTGACCAACCTGGGTCTGATTCCCCTGCCTGTCTTTGAGAGCCTGGCAAGCTACCGAGAGTATCCCGCCCGCAGGGCAGAGCCTGGCAAGCTCCCCATGGCATATTTGATATGCCAAAAATAGTAACAACAAGTCTTACAATTGAGCCGTTACTGGTGCCCGCTCAAGCAAATCAATGAGGAACGGGATGACAGTGATACAGTGACAGTTATCTTAGCTATTGTGCTGAGTGCAGCAAGGAATAACAGTTCCTATATGACCTCTTGAGAGACTGTTTCTACTGTTTCTATGTCCTTAGGGTAGATGACAAAAGTGGAATTGTCAGGTCATATGGCAGTTCAATTCTAAATTTCCTGAGAACTCTCCATACTGTTTTCCACAGGGCAACATTCTCAGCAGCAGTGAATGAATTTCTTTTACACCACATCCCTATCAACACAGATTGTTCCTACTATTTTTGATAATGGACCATTCCCACTGGTGTGAGATGGTGTCTCATTGTTGTCTTCATTTGAATTTCTTTGATGATAAATGATGCCGAGCATTTTTCTTTCTTGTGCCGACTGGTTATTGGCCTGTCTTCCTCTGAGAAGTGTCTATTCATTTCCTCTTTCCATTTTGTGATAGAGGTTTTGAATATCTTTATATCACATGATTGTTTTTTAAAAAGACATAATTAGGTAATATAATTTTAATCACATTTAGTCAGATGTCAGTGTGCACATGAGGTCAGAGAAAAATAATTGCCTCATATTCAATGTTGTGTTTTCCTTCCTCTGGCGTTGAACTGTGTTGTGGTCTGTTTGAAAGGTAAGTACTTTGAAGCAACCTTAATAGAAATACAATACTTGGAATGCATATCAATCGGGGCTGGATTAGGCCACATCACATATCAAACATAATGTTAGTTCAGAACATCGATAAATGAAGTCTGTGTCCTGAGGTTCCCTCTACAAGAAAGGTGGTACTTTGTCCTGGGTATAAAGAAATGTAGGGAGAACATGATAACTTGACTTCACCTTTGGAAAGGCTGTCAGGGAGAAGTCAGATTAGACTCACTTTATGTTCTCCTCCAGGGCTGCATTGGGGTCAGTGGAAGCCACAGAGAGGCAGGGTGGGGTTCCTGGAAGGAAGGGCTTTCTAAATTATTAAATCACTTGACATTGGAGAGATTTGCCTCAGGAGACAGGGCTCTCCTAGGTACCAGAAATGTGGACACAAAGGCTGAGCTGCTTTGGCAAAGCTGTCACTGTAGTTGTTCAAGCACTGGAGGGGAGACGGGGAAGTAACCCACTGAAAAAAACACAGTTGAAGACATTGCTAAGAAATTCCCAGAGCTGGAGAACACAGGCATCTAGATCCAAGGAGCCCGAAGAATGCCAGCTAAAGGAGACCCTAATAAAAAGACTCCAAGACCTATCATAGTCAGAATAATGGATGCCCACCAATAGAGACACAATACTGCAAGCAGCAAGGTCAAAGAAGGAAATCACACACAAAGGAGCACCCCTGAGATTTACAGCAGATCTACCAGAGGAAACCCTCCAAGCCCAAAGACAATGATGGGACATAGTGAAAAAACTCAATGAAATGAATGCCTCACCAAGAATACTTTATCCGGCTAAACTCTCACTCAAACTCGAAAGAACGATACACTATTTCAAGCACTGGAGGGGAATAATATCTCAGCAAACTTTCCTTCAGATATTCTTGGATACTCATGTTTTCCCCGTGGTTAAAGCAGTGTTCTTAGAATCTTTTGGCTTCAGACTGTAGAGCTGATATATATATATATATATATATATATATATATATATATATATATATATATGCATATGTGTAAACCATTGTTTTTAACCAACTTCACAGGAATTTATGGTGTCTGAAAATCTCTTTGTGCTTATACTTCACTCCTTATACCTTCATTTAGGTAGAGGTAGTTATCCCCCAGTGAAAATATAGACATCCTTGATTTTTTTCATAAATGACTAAAATCTAAAGTAAATGAATCAGTTTCTCTCCTCCTTTTAAAGGGCTTTATATTTTTAGATTAGTTTTAGATTCAAAGCAAAAATAAGATCAATGTGTAGAGGTTTCCACGTACCTTCCTCCCTCCCCCACACCTGCATAACCAGCCTCTCCATTATCAAATAGTAATAAATTTGTTATAATTGATGGACCTATGCTGACACATCAGAATTTCCAAAAGCCCATTGTTCAAATTAATGTTCACTCTTGGTATTTCACATTCTATGGGCTTGGATAAATGTATAATAATATACACCCATCACAATTTTTTTTTCCTTTTTATAGAAAGCCTGATACTATTCTGAGGGTTGCTGATAAGGAAATGTAGATGTAAGGGCAGGGAACATATGGGAATATCTGTACTTTCCCTTTTATTCTGCTATAAACCCTAAAATTTGGTTAAATAAAGTTTCTCTGTATTTTAAGATTTTTTTAAAGGGAAAAAGACACTGCCAGTTTTCTGAGAAGGGAACTGTACTACTTTCATGATTTTTTTTTTATTTTAACAACAGGAAAAGAAATGGCCCACTCAGACTTTATAAATGAGTATAACGTAGAAAATATTTTTAAAATGTTGATAGAACTTGAGGGAAAAGTTGTACAAGAAGCTGCTAATAAAGAGGGTGCTGGCATCTCTCTGAAAAAGCAAGAGGCAAAAGCAATTTCAAAAGCCCACTTAGCATCCCCATCATGACTAAGTGCCTGGAAAGTCTGTTCTGGTAGCGAAACCAAGTCAAGTTACCCTGATCTGGAGGGATGGAACCAAGAGAAAAGATCCATCTCCACATTTTCCATTTTTTCCACATAATCAGAAACAACTAGAAATGATTGGAGGAGGTATTCACCTGGTTGCTCTCATAAGGCAGAGTGTAGAAAGGTGGAGAATGAATTGTAGACAGAACAAATGTACAGAACACTCTTGCAGCAACTAAACTATGGAAGCAACCTGCTATCTGTGTAGCCTGAAATGCTCCCTTAGAGCATTTAATTAGCTAAGACTTACAATTGGCTCTAAATTAGAGCAAAGTTGATCATTATTTTAAAGTTTTATTATCAGATTTTGAGAACTAGAACTCTGTTATTAATACTATTTCACTGGAGATTGTTTGAATTCACTAAAAGTAGAATTTTGTGATAGGAGTTTTTGCTACTTAAAGAGATTTTTTAAATCATTTGTTTCACCAAAGGCTTTCTCAGAACTGAATGACTCCTCCACTTAAGGCAGCACTGGGCTTCTTATGTGTTTCTTTCAATCCATCTGGTCCTGTCTCTTACGTGAAATCTGTAATTATATCTTCTATTTCCATTCTGAACTTTCATATCCAATAAGACAGATCATTGAAATCTTCCATTTTATATTAGTAAGAAAGAGAGCTTCAATATTAAATTTGCAGTGGAGCCCATAATACACTGCCAGTAGCAAACACACTCGCTTGCTGGGATATGAAATGACATGATGTTGGAGAAAATCAATGAGGTTATGAGTGGACAAAGGGGGGTGGGGTGGGCTAGATGGTCATCCCAGATTCTGTGCACACGCATTCCATCCTCACCCAAGAGAAAATGATCAGAAAGCCAGTTAGTCTGGTATTTAAACGCAAATTCCTCTGTAATTTGGTGCTTTTCAATGGAGGCTTTCAAAGCTCAATTTCAGTTTCAGCTCCAAGTAGAATTTCGAAGTTACTTAAAAATAACAGGTTTGCTCTTGAAAAGTCAAAGTAGAAAGTGATGTCTAAATGCCTCCTCCTCACTTACTCTGGACGTTGAGCATATTCCAGAGTGAGGAGCGTGCTTAGTTTTGATGGAAACCTGGTAAATCTCCTGTGAGAATTACTTTACTACAGCCCAATATTTACCTTTGCAGAAATGTCAGAATCTCACAGAGAAATTCGTAGAATTAAAAGAAAAAAATATGTAGAGACTAATAGACAATTAGACGTTATAGAATAAAATATATATATATATATATATATTTAACCACCTGAAAACTCAAACATGCATTTGAATACAAGTAAGCCCTGCAAGAACATGAAAACATAAAAATAGGCCCCGAATCATATATTTGGATTCTGAATTTCTCTAATTTTGCATCTGATCAGAGGAGTTGAATAAGACAATCAAGAGGAGAGGTGCATGTTGTGTTGTCTCAAAATATAGATGCTGATGATCCTTGAAAAGAAATTGTATCCAAATAGTTACTATAAATTCCTCTGTTTTGAAGACCAAGTGGGAAGAAGGCATTTAAGTAATTATCCTCTATACAACCTCTTAGATTAATATGAGGATTTCAGAGATATTAACTAGATAGTAACTAGTGCTTTACCATCACCAATGAAAATATTTACACACAAAAAGAATTAAGTACAGGGAGCTGTCCATGTTAACTCACCCACTGGCCCTGCTCTACAGATCCTCAGCTAAATCTCTAAGACGTACACCATGCAGCTAAAGTTCATGGACACAATGGTTCCTGTGGCTGAAAATTCTTTGGGAGGTGGACAGGCTAGAACCTGCCCTGCCAAAGCATACGAAGCCTCACTTAACACCCAACTGTAGTAGCCATATCAAGTGTTGACTGCTCCATTTCACTGATGGCCCAGACCATAGACTCTGAATTCTTTAGACTGTAAAGCCATGTATGTGACCGTGTAACACTTCCTAATTCCTCAAAACTGAAAATCCACTTGGCGCAAACCAAATTAGTTGGGAAAGTAACGTAGAAGCTGATTAAATTCAACAAACAAAAACAATAACACAGAAGGCTCAACTAGCAACCAACAGCCTACCATATTCTTAGATAATGACTAACAATTCAATAATAAGAAATAACAATTTTCACATTAAAATGAATTTTTATGTTTTACTGTATTACCAAATTACTGTCATCTTGTTGCTCATCGATTTGCTTGAGCAGGTACCAGTAACGTCTCCATTGTGAGACTTTTTGTTACAGTTTTTGGCATATTGAATACACCACGGGAAGCTTGCCAGGCTCTGCTGTGAGGGCAAGATACTCTCGGTAGCTTGCCGGGCTCTGTGTGATCCAGGACTTCCCCTACCAAATACATATTAATATTTTTACTAGCTTTTAAGTGACTTCCCCCAAGCTCACTTCCCCTAGAAAAATATTAGATACAGAGTCTTATGTCTATCTGAAGCGAAAGCAAGTACTCTAAACTATACTTATAGATTTTAATATTGAAGCTTTGTTATCCAATCAATTATGACTCTAGAATTGTATCAATAATTGTGTTTTTCATCTACATAAAAATAATCACAATCACAATCACAATATCCCATTTATCACCGATTTCTCGGGCGGGCCCAGTAACATCTCATTTCATTCTTTCCCTGAGATCTTAGACATCTATTTCAACTCGGCCCTCCTAACGATGTTGCACTGGGGGCTCTTCAGGGTCAGGGGAATGAGATCCAGCTTGTTACTGGATTTTGCATATGAATACACCATGGAGAGCTTGCAAGGCTGTCCCATGTGGGCAGGAAACTCTCAGAAGATTGCCAGTTTCTCCTAGAGGGAGAGGTAGGCTAAAGATATCGAGTGGCCGCGCACTTCTGAGAGCTTGCTTTTAAGTCTCTCTCTGGATGTTGGCCGTTGATGGGATTACACACACCTGGGTTCCTCTGCCGGCACCTGCATGCATGAGGCCTGTCCGAACGTGTAGAGAGGAGCCTCCAGCATGGCTGTGGCTAGGTTCCAGTGGTCTTTGGCCGCCAGAAGCTCTGCTTGGGGTGGGGAGGGAAGCTGGAGCCCATCCCCTCCGAGGGGTCTCGGGGAAGACAGCCAGGCGTGCGGGCAAGAGACATAAAAATAAAGTATAATAAAATTTTTAAAAATTAAATACAGAGTCAATAGAATGATGTCACTGTCACTGTCATCCCGTTGCTCATCGATTTGTTCGATCGGGCACCAGTAACGTCTCTTATTGAGAGACTTATTGTTACTGTTTTTGGCATATCCAATACGCACGGGTAGCTTGCAAGGCTCTGACACATGGGCTCGATACTCTTGGCAGCTTGCCGGGCTCTCTGAGAGGGGCGGAGGAATTGAACTTGTGTCATCAGCGTGAAAGGCGAACGCCCAACCGCTGTGCTATCGCTCCAGCCCAATAGAATGAAATATATGAAAAATATGTATTTTCAATATATATATTGAATATATATAATATATGTTGTATATAATATATTCAATATATATTTGAAAAAATATATAAAAAACTAAATATACCTTTAGTTCCAAAGGTACTAAATTCAAGCAACTCAAGCACTCATAGCAGAGGAATCCCCCTGTGGAATTACAAGTGGTTGCAACAGCAGATATGCAGGACAGAGGAGCTTCGAGAAATGGAGCTGCATAGACACTAATATGGGGAACACATTATAGCTGCAAGGAAACAGGAAGAAGGATGAGGGAGGTAACAGAAATTCTGAACACTTAGGTGTTGAAGATATCCAGTGAACTGGGAAGCAAGTGACCAAAAACAGGAAGTTCAAGTCACAGCACTGGCCTCTGTCTCTTGCTACTCTAAGGAGAGCTGGAGGAAGCCATTTCTGACGGGAGTCCTATTGATCCCACACCAGTAGCAAATTTGTAACTGACAGATACTTGCTTGCCAAGCCAATATTCAGCAGTTCCCAAGCCACTGTTGACTACTAGCTGGTAGATCACATCCTCCAAAGTGTTTTTTAGTTATCAAAGACCTCAAGCCAGTTGCATAGACTTTCAACTCCTGAAGGAAAATGTAATACGTGAGTTCTCAGCTGCCAATTAAGTCTGGGCCACCACACAGGTGATCGATCCGCACAAAGACTGTGTGAACACAGTGAAGATGAGGTAATGTAAGGAGCAGAAATGTAGATTCCCCGAACTTGGGGACTGGGGTGATAGCAAAGTGGGGAGGGCGTTTGCCTTGCATGCGGCCGACCCGGGTTCTATTCCCAGCATCCCATATGGTCCCCTGAGCACTACCAGGGGTAATTCCTGAGTGCAGAGCCAGGAGTAACCCCTGTGCATCGCCGGGTATGACCCAAAAAGCAAAAAAAAAAAAACAGAAATGTAGATTCCCCAAACTGACACCAGGCCCATCAACTAGAAGCGCTGATGCAACATGGGGCATCTGTGATCTAAAGTCAAGGCTCCTAAAGAACAGGTAAGTAGTATCATCGCTCAGGCCATCTAGACCTCAATTTCAAATGCACAGCCAGGCACCTGCCACTCTGGGCCATGTACGAGGTCTATTGGACTTCAGTATATGACTACTACAGAGTATGTGTAATTGTAAATGCCCTGTGATGTACATAGTCTCAGGACCACAGTACAGACAATATTTTATAAGTAGAAGCCCCAGTCATCACTTAAGTGGACTTGTATTCAAATCACTACTTTTCCCCTCATGTAGCACTAGGCATTATGGGAAAATGGAGGGTTTTACCCAGAGGGGTGAAGGGAGACAAAAGCCTAGGAAGGCATTCAAACACATCAGAACATCCAAAGCTCCCCAAGAGAGACTTCTAAGCAATAGTTCTATCACAGTTTAGTAAAATGGAAAATCTGGTTGAAGAGAAAGGAAGAAAAAATATCTCCAAAAAGGAAAAGAATAAGCTAAAGAGTCTATCAAATGAAGAAAAAAAGGATTTAGAAATTGGAAGAAGCTGAAAATGGAATCAGTGACCTCAATAACAAGTCAGATTAAATCATAAAAAGGAAGAGTACGGGGGCTGGAGTAATAGTACAGTGAATAGGGCATTTGTCTTGCACATGGTTCAATCCCTGGCATCCCAGATGGTCTCCCGTGCACTGCCAGGAGTAATTCCTAAATACAGAACCAGGAGTAAGCACCGAGTATTCCATATGTGGCCCCAACAGCCAAAGAGGAAAAAAAGAGTAAAAGGAAAAAAATAAGAAAACAGAAGAGATTTATGGAATAGCATGAAAAGGAATAAAATTCACATGATGGGATTTCCAGAAAAAGAAAAAAAAGAAAAGAGATGGTAAAAAAAAAAAATCATACCTGATATTCCCTCATTTAAGAAAGAACACATGTACCCTGATCCAAAAAACCAAAATCCTCTAAACAAAATACACCCAAAAAGAAGAACATCAAGGGGCTGGAGTGATAGTACAGCAGGTAGGGAGTTTGCCTTGCACACAGCCGACCCAGGTTCGATTCCCAGCATCCCATATGGTCCCCCGAGCACAGCCAGGGGTAATTCCTGAGTGCAGAGCCAGAAGTGACCCCTGAGCATCGCTGGGTGTGACCCAAAAAAGCAAAAAAAAAAAAAAAGAAAAGAACATCAAGACTCATTGTCCTTATATGCAAAAATCCAGGAGAAATAGTCTGCAAATACTGCCAGAAAAAAAAGCAAAGACTATCATAAAATTTCTCAACTGAAACTCTATAGGACAAATGGAATGGTATGCTTTAGACAAAGTCTTGAATGAAAAGAACCTCCAAAAATTAATCCTTAATTAGATATTCCCTGCAATTTGAAGGAATGATAGCATTTTTAGCCAATCAGAGCAAAAGGTATTTGGTGCTTGTAAGCCATCCTATGAGAAACAGTAAATGGAGTTTAACAAAAGTCCAAGAGTGCCAAGAAGAGATAGTCCAATATGCTCTGTGTGTTGGAGGCCTGAAAACCTCCAGAACCCCACCACAGCCATGCTCAAGGCTGCACTCCACAGGCTCAGATGAGCCTTACCCATGAGAGGACTTGCAGAAAAACCTGTGTGGGACTCATGACTGAAACCTCCAAGGTCACTTGAAGCAGGACTGGGCCTCCTCCCCCCAACTCCCAAGTTTTCTAGTAGCTTGGCAGCCACTCCCACAAACTGCCCCTGGTGCCATATAATCTCATCAGCGGCCAAGAAGAGAATGACATAGGCCATGCCCATGAGTGAATCTGCTCTATAATCATATTCTAAATTTCAGAATTCCTAGAGCGGCCTCTTCATACACTGGCCCATTGATGTACCAAAAGTAGCACACATTTGTTTGGGTTTGATATACATGCTTGTAATCTCTCATACAAGGGCTTAACTGGCTCCAGGATAAAATACAACAATATTCACACACTTTCCTCTTATTGTGGTAGGGAGGTGCATGATGGTGGGATTGGTGTTTGAATATTAAATGTAATAAATTATTGTGAACAACTTCAATTAATTAATTAACAAAATTAATTAATTAAAAATTGGAAGTAAATGTGAACTTTAGATGTAAACTACACAGTAACCTTACGACAAAAAAATAGAAAATGTTAACTGAAGACTGATTTCCACACAAAAGGCTGATATTAAAGAGCAAGCAAAGCAAAGAAGGAAAAGCCATAAAAACAAACTGCAAAAACACCCCAAACCATCATGATTTATCTAAATGATTTACCTAAATGTTAGTGGATTGAATCCCCCATCAAAAGGCATCAGATTGACTGAATGGGTCAAGAAACAAAAATCTAACATTTTATTGAAAACAACATATGCTTTTCAAATTTAATGATTATCAGAGGCTCAGGCAAATGGAAGCCTGGGGAAAAAAAGCAGGGAAGAGCATACAAATATCAGAAAAAATAGAGCACAGACTATAAAGATTATATATGAGACAGGGATAACGTTGCATATTAGTTAAGGGATCCAGAGGACGAATCAACATTTGTGTACATAGTAAGGGGAACCAAAGTTCTTAAAACAACTACTGATAGACCTGAGGAGAGATAGAAACAAAAACAAAATAATAGTAGGAGATGTTAACACCCCACTTTCATCATTGGACAGATCTACCAGACAGAAAATCAATAAGGAAACAACAGTGTTAAATGAGGAAGTGAAAGGACTGGGATTAACAGATCTGTACAGAGCTCACCAGACTCCAAACTTTAATACACCGTCTTCACTGGGAACTCTTTCCTGAACACTTGTTGGAGTCTTGTTGGAACACAAAACAAGTATTCGTAAAGTCACAAAATTTTAAAAATCATTTCAAGTTTCTTTTTAGACCAGAGGTCATAAAGGTGGAAATTAACTAAAAAAAAACTGAAAGAGGCTTAAATGTTAAAAGAACAACCAATGGGTCAAAACCAAAGAGAAAATATAAACAAACAAGAATGACTACAGAAGATATCAGAATCTAGTTGACGCAGTAAAAGCAAAACCAAGAGGGAGCAAAAATCAGGAAATAAGGAAACAAGCAAAAGCTCAAATAAATAGCTTAAACTCACACTTTAAGAGACAATAAAAAGGAATGACAAATAATATCCAAAGTAGAAAGGATAAAATAAAATTTAGGGGAAAATAAATGATACAAAAATTTAAAAACAATAAAAGGGCTAATACAAATAGTATGTTCTTTAAGGAAGAAACAATGTTAAATCCTTTAGCTGGACTCATCATCATCATCATCATCATTCTGTTGATCATCAAATTTCTCAAGCGGTCTCAGTAACGTCTCCATTCATCCTAGTCCTGAGATTTTAGCAGCCTCTCTTTACTCATCCTTCCCAACAGTGCCACATTGGAGGCACTTTCAGGGTCAGGGGAATGAGACCCATCATTGTTACTGGTTTGGGCATATGAATAGACCATGGGGAGTTTGCGCGGCTCTCCCATGTGGGCAGGAAATTCTCGGTAGCCTACCAGGTTCTCCCCGAAAAAAAAAACTAGGCTATAAAATGTCTAATTATATCCGGGAGCTCGGTTTTCTAGTCTCTGGATCTTGTCCATTGGTGGGATTACACGGCACCAGGGGCAGTCTCTGGGTGTGACCGCCTAGCTACTGGAAAATGGGGGATCTGGGCGGAAGAGGCCCAGTTCTGATTTGAGCAGGCTTGGAGGTCTCATCCCCGGGTCCCACATATCTGGGTTCCTCTGCCAACACCTTCATGCGTGAGGCTCATCAGAAGGTGTGGACAGGGGCCTTGAGCATGGCTGTGGCTAGGCTCTGGAGATCTTCGGCTATGGGAGCTCTGCTCGGGGCGGGAAGGGAAACTGAAGCCTACCCCCTTCGAGGGGCCCCAGGAAAGACAAGCCGGCACAGGGGCAAGAGATTCAGTGTCACTCTCTTCCGGGAGCGTCTCTTGCCCCTGCACTTGGCCCCCCCTGAACTGTGTAATTCCATCAACAGCCAACATCCAGAGACTATAAAACCAAGCTCCTGGATATAATTACATATCTTATAGCATAGTTCTCCCTCTCAGAGAACCTGGCAAGCTACTGAGAGTTTCCTGCCTCTGTGGGAGAGCCTGGCAAACTCCCCATGGCCTATTCATATGCCCAAACCAGTAACATTCCCCTGACCCTGAAAGTGCCTCTAATGTGGCAAGATTGGGAAGGACGAGTAGCGAGAGACTTCTAAAATCTTAGAGCTAGGACAAATGGAGACATTACTGAGACCACTCAAGAAAATTGACGATAAATGGGATGATGAGGATGATGATGTTCACAATAGCACTATTCACAATAGCCAAGATCGGCAAACAGCACAAGTATCCAAGAACAGATGACTGAATAAAGAAAATATGGTCTATGTACACAGTGGCAAACAACTCATCTCTAAGAAAAGATGAAGTCATTCGATTTGTTGCTTTGTTGATGGAACTGCAGGCCATAATGCTGAGATAAACCAGTCAAGTTAATACTCAGAATGATATTTCTATGTGAGCTATAAAGAAGCATATGTAAGGGAATAGCAAATAGTCAAAGGCAATGGAACATGAGAAATGGTCTACAGATTTAGTTTACCATGAATGGGGTCAGAGAGATATACAGTGGGTAGGATGCTTGCCTTGCATATGGCTGATCTAGGTTTTATCCCTAGAACCTCATATATTCCCCCTAGCACTGCTGGGAGTGATCCCTGAGCACTGCTGGGTGTGGCTCCAATAAAAATTAAAGAAAGGGAAAAAAGAATAATCATAAATCAACATAACATACCTATGAACATACATGCAAAGGTCCTCAAAAAGAAAAATATCCTCTTAGTAAAACAAATTCAACAAAACATTTAAAGGACCTATTATCATGGATGAGAAGGATTCATTATAGGCAGATTCATATATACAAATTAATCAGTATGGTACACTACATCAATTAAATCACTGATCCTAGCGCTAGATTCGGCACCCATTTGTGTAAAATTTCTCAACAAGGGACAGAGTGTTAGTATAGGGGATAAGGCACTTGTTTTACGTGAAGACAACCCCTGTTCAGTTTCTAGCGACTCATATGGGTCTCCCAGCACCACTAAGAGTGGCCCCTATGCACTAAGTCAGGAGTAAGCTTTGTTTTTTATGTTGTTATTTGTTTTGCTTTTTTGGGTCACACCTGGTGATCCACAGGGATTACTCCTGGCTCTGCACTCAGGAATTACCCCTGGCGGTGCTCAGGGGACCATATGGGATGTTGGGAATCAAACCCAGGTCGGCCTCCTGCAAGGCAAACTACCCACTGTGCTATTGCTCCAGCCCCTGCCAGGAGTAAGCTTTAAACACTGCCAATTTCACCAGAAACAACAGGGATTAATACAAGTTAAGAAAGTTCATTTCCACAACTATAACTCAGTAAAGTAGTGGAAGTCCTACAAATAACAAGAAAAAGGCAAAAGAAAAGAAGTTAAAGGGATTCAAATTGGAAAAGAAAAATTTAACCAATTATTATTTGCAAAGGACATAGAAAGTATGTTCATAAAAATCTGTATGTACAGGACCAGAGTGATAGTACAGTGACTCTTGCCTTGCACACTGCTGATCCAGGTTTGAACCCCCAAACTCCATAACATCCCCTGAACCCTGTTCAGGAGTTTTCCCTGAGAGCAGAGCCAGGAGTATGAAATCAGAAAGCTCCCAATTAGCGAAAGAAATTCTGAGGGTCAGGGATGTGTGTTGGAAGGGAGGCAGTGTGGGAAGTATTACATTTCCTAACTTTATACCAGAAATCCATAGTAATAAAAGCTATGTATTAGTAGAGAAAAATCAGTATTTCAAAACAACTGAATAAAACTGAGAGCTGAGTAGATGCTTTGATATATGGATAGTCAATTTATAACAAATTTACAACAATAACATTAAGTGGGGGAAGGTAAGCCTCTTGAACAAATGGTACTGGGAAAACTGAGTAGCTCATACATAAAAATGGAATTGGACCCCATCTCTCACTCAAAACAGAACACAGAAACAGTAATTAGACCCAAATCACTAAAATTCATTGAGAAAAACAAGTGACATGATATTGACTTCAAAGTTATCTATAATTATTTTACTCCATTGACAAAGAAAATAAAAGGAAAAATAAACAGATGGTACTATATCAAAATAAACTTCTGCACTACAAAAATAATTATAGCTAAAATAAAAAACATATCTTACTGAATGGGATAAAATATTCACACATCATACATATGATGAACGGTGACATATAAAGCACACACAAAACTCAACAAGCAAAGAATTCCATCAAAAATGGGAAGAAAATTGAACAGATACTTAAAGATTAACAGACATATGACAAACTTCATCATCACTAATTAAATTATCAGGGAAACATAAATGCAAATGACAATAAGATAACACCTCACACTGGTTCAATGATTTATAAAAATCAATCAAAAGAACATTTTTAATTTCAAAAATGAAAAGATACCTATTGGTCAAATAACTGGGGGTTGAGGAAATGGAGAATTCAGAATATATTGTATTTTATCCCAATCTTGTACTACTATATCTTGGGAGACAGCCCAGTCAGTTTCTTTGCAATAGAGTTGGTTTGGAAAGCAACATAAAACCATCACTATATCATGTGCATTTTGCACACTTTACAATGTTTGGTAATAAAAATATGGAAAGGGTTTGTCACAGTGTGAAAATGACAAATGATTATATATAAATTCACTCTTATGTTTCAGGAGGGAATGGAAACAGAAAATGGTATATGGTCGTCTTAAGTTCTCTGAAATTCTTGCACCACTTGACAAATAAGATCAGAAATTGCTCTGTGTACTCCTTTTCTCCATGGTTGCTCCTTATCAAGAGAAGAAAACACCACAATATAGTTAGCAACGAACAAAGAGCAGGATTTCTGCATTTTGATGTGTAGATTTCCTTTCAAAATCTTAAAGGTAAGATAAGATAAGACAGAGATGGGGTAATTTGGGGGTAATTTCTGTCCTATTTGTTATGTGCGGGAAAACACCAAAAATCTCATGATGGCTCAAGACCCTCTTTTTTTTTTGTTTTTGGGTAACACCTGGTGATGCTCAGGGGTTACTCCTGGCTTTGCATTCAGGAATTACCCTTGGTGGTGCTCAGGGTATCATATGGGATATTGGGAATCAAACCTGGGTCGGCCGCATGCAAGGCAAACTCCCTACCCTCTGTGTTATTGCTCCAGCTCAGAGCTGGTCATACTGTTCTAAAACAGCTGATGCTATCACTCCAGCTCCTAAGACCCTCGTTTTAAAAAAATTAATCTTTAATATTTAGGATAGTACAATAATACAACACTGCCTTATATCTGCAATACTACTACACCGTGCCCACCAGCAGAGAGGCAGAATCATGTTTTGTTTTAGTTTTATTTTGTTCTTAACAATCATTTTAATGGTTTTGATGTATACAGTTTGCAACACCACCAACAAAGTGCTTTCCGCCACTGTCCCTCTATTTCTTTCAGCCCACTTCTTCACCAACTCCTTCCCATTCCCCCTTTCCTATTTGGCATTTAGGCCCAAGGGTTTTTATTATTTGATGCCGTCTGTTCTCTTGTTTTGTTTCTCCATGTAACGCAAACGAATGGGATCATCTAGTATTCTTTTTTTGGCATTCTCCTTCTGATTTATTTTGCTTAACCAGATAGCTTCCAGTTCTAGCCAAGCTTCAGCAAATTACATTATTTCAATCTTATAACTGCAGAGCATGCTATCATGTATTTTTACCATGGGTTCTCTATCTGTTTATCTTTCCTTGGAAACCTGGTTTTTTCCCCCCATATTCTGACCATTGAATTAAACTGCAAAGAACACAGGTGTGCATACACATTTTGCATTAGTTATTCTTTTTGTTTGGGGAGTAGATAAGAGCTTCATTGCTTTAACATTCCTCAGTAATTTCCCACCATTTGAAAGTGACATTATTATCATTCCACATGACATATGAGACATTTCACAATCTGATCCTTACCTACTTCTATCATCCTGATGCCCACATAGTTTTCTGTTTCCACAGATGTATCTCAATTAACTATTATAGCTTCAATATAAACTGCATTCATCAGTACCCCCTGGAAAAAGACTCTGGGTGTACCTCCTGCTAAGTCCCAGACACTGAGGTAATAGCTAAGAGTAAATGATGAGTAAAACCACCTGATCCTAGGCCTCATGAAGTCTCTGGACTTGAATAGCATAGGGAAACACCACCCCTATGCTGAAAGTAAATAAATAAATGGGAGACTCGCAAATAAATCTCTTGGAAGATAGCAACACGAAAGCAACACGCTGCAGAGATGTCTCCGGATTACCCAGGCCAACCTGGAGTGGGGTGAGTGAGACCCCCACCTGCCCCAGCAGAACCCCAGCAGCAGAAAACCCCCAGAACTCAATCCCCATCATGCTCCTGGCCGATTTCCACAGGCTCAGGGGAACCTCATCCATGAATGAATCTGCTGAGAATCCCAGATATGTGGGACTTGTGACTGAAACCACCAGGCTCACCTGGAGTCAGAAATGGTATCTCGCCCCATCTCCCCGTGCTTCCGGCAGCCTGGCAGTCATGCCCATGAACTACCTCTAGAACCATGTAAGCTCATTAATGGTCATGATCCAGAGACTCACAAATAAATCTCTCAGAGGAGAGCAACAAACTACAGAGATGCCTCCGGACCACAAAATCACCATCCAGTTAAAAGAAACAAAAATTAAATTAACGTCAGCCATATCACTACATTTAAAATTTTAGAATTCCTGAAGAGACATCTCATACTCTATAGCACTGATGTTCCAAGACAACAGCTTAATGGCTCCAAAATGAAAGACAACAATCTTCACACTTTCCTCTAAGGAAAGTTTTTGGGATCATTTTTAGTAGATTATTCAAAACAAGCAATACAAAATAAATTATTTAGGTCCTGCTTTGGGGGCAGGCTTTGGGGGGCAGGGTGGAAACATTCAAAATATGGTGGTGAGAAGGTGTAATGGTGGTGGGATTGATGTTGGAATATTAAATATAATAAATTATTGTGAACGGCTTTATAAAAATAAAATAAAAATAAGTTGATTAATTAAGTAATTCTAGATTGTGCTAAGAACATTGAAGAAAAAGAGAGAATTCCAGGTTTGATGTAGAGACTGAAAGGGTAAGAATAAAAGGAGGCAGCTGTAGTGACCTGATGCCCGATGACTCTCTGCCAGAGGGCTCCAGCCAAGATTTTCGGACAGAGAAAACAACATATTCAAGTTCTAAAGTACAGGAGGCCCGATCACACTCAAGGAGTTATAGAAAGTCTGGTGTGGCTGGGGAGTATGAAGAGGGAGAGGCACAGCTGAGTCTCAGGTGAAGGACTCACCAAACACCAGGCATTGGAGCTCACAGAAAGAAGTTTTGTTCCAAATGCAAGTTGCTTATTGAATTTAAGCAAAAATGGCTTAATACACTGTTTTCTCATGCTTTAGCATAATTTTCATGAATATTGATGTTTTAATAGCCTTCTAAGAATTTCTCTACATAATATCATCTCAGATAGTTTTAACCTTTTTCTGCTCTACATAGTTGTTAATGCCAAGATAATACTTTTTTTTTACTATAGCTATATAATATAGCTTACATAATATAGCTTCAAGGCAGAGCCTGGCAAGCTCCCCGTGGTGTATTTGATATGACAAAAACAGTAACAATAACGGGTCTCATTTCCCTGACCCTGAAAGAGCCTCCAATACAGCACCGTTGGGAAGGACGAGTAAAAAGAGGCTGTTAAAATCTCAGGGCTGGGATGAATAGAGAAGTTACTGGTACCCGCTCAAGCAAATCAATGATCAACCGGATGACAGTGACAGTGATACATATTTTAAGATTATTTATTTATTGGGTTTTGAGTCAAACCTAGCAGCCTCAGAGCTTAGTCCTAGCTGTGCACTCAGAAATCACTCCTGGTGGGGTTCAGGGGACCATCTAACCTAGGTTGGCCGCATGCAAGGTAAGCACTTTACCCACTGTACTATCACTTGAACCCCTCAACACATATTTTCCACAAAAGAGTGTTTTGTTTATCTTTGCTTCTACTTGTTTGGTCAGTGACATTTCGGAGTTTCACTATATTTTCCTCTATGCAATTAATGGATTCAGGCCTAATATCTTGGTCTTTAATCCTTTTTGATATGACTCTTGTGAATAGCACAAAACTAAGAATTGAGCTTTCATTTGACCTCAGGTTAACTCCCGGGAATACACCCAAAGGCACAAAGGCACAAATCACAAAAGATATCTATGCTCTTATGTTCATTGCGGCACTCTATACTATAGCCCAAATCTGGAAACAACCCAAATACCCATGAACAGATAAGTGGAAAAAGAAACAATGGTACATATATACAATGATATACTAATTGGCTGTAAGAAAAGATAAAGTCATGCAATTTACTACAAGTAGATTGATCTTGAGAGTATCATGTCGAGTGAAATCAGTCAAAAGGAGAATGATTGCTCCCAGAGGTGGGAATACAAAGAAACCTCATAGGGGAATATCAAATGCCCAAAGGCAAAAGGTATGAAGAGCAGGAGAACTGTTCTTCAGTAGGAGGCTTGCCACTGAGGCAGGTGTTGTGGGGGGACAATTTAGGGAAGGGAACACTAGCATGATGGGGAGGGGAAAAGAACCTGCCCCATAAGTAAACTAGGGAAACCGAGGAGAATGGTGGCGGTAGTGGACACTGGTGAAGGGAGTGGTGTTGTATGCACCTGAAACTCAGTCATAAACATCTTTAAAACTCTGAAGTTCATGGTGATTCAATAAAAAAAAAATGTAAACAACTGTTCTGTCACTTGTGTGACAAATTAGAGTAAAACAAGAAAGTGATGATACACTTACTTAGGAATTATTCTTGAAGGCCAGCAAAGAATAATAGCACACATACTGAGAAGATTCTCGGGAGATGGATTAACAATGCAACTGGGGTTCTGTCATCTGACTAATTCTTACTACCTGAAGCCCATGAACCCCTCTCTTTATAAATTCCTTTTGGAACATCCTCCAATACCCAAAGTTAGAGACAAATGTCCTATTCTCTAAGTATTCAGTCCAAAATGTGGACATACCAGGATATTGACGTCCTTGTCAGCTTTCCTTAAGAATGTGAACTTTTTTTTAGAACAGTAGCTGTTCAATGTCTTTTTCTTTTCTACGTCCTTGACTAGAGCACTGAGTCTGATGCATAAGAGTTGCTCAAGAGATGCCACATGGATGAGAGAAACATGCCCTCCGAACTGTTGGATAGCTCTTTCTGTGGCACGAAACCCTGTATGGGAGTCAGATCTGGGGGTTTGGATTGATTCTGAGCTTGAAAGGGCTATGAAAAGGCCACTATGGACAGAGGACACCTGAAACTGTTAGAAGTGCCTGAGAAATCTCAGGAAGGAAGTCAAATTGATTTTTATGAGGCCATTTCAGAGGAAGGAGTTCTTGACTAAGGTGGACTCTCTCCAAAGTACTTCAAGTTCCATTTCTAAACCCTGCTGTGACAATTGCAGTTCAGAAATACTTGCTGGCAACATATAGCTTAGCAGACACTGTCATTTTTGACAAGGGGTTTGCATTTATCAGTTGTGAGCCTGGGAACCATTGGACAGAAATCATAACTAAGCTGTCACCTCGCTCTCCCATTACCTTCGAGAAGATTCATTTTCATTTACCTCCGTAAGATTTAAGTGCCTAGCAAGCACCAGGTGTTGTGCCTGGATGTTCGGTTGTTTGTGGATGTCAAAATGTGTACAAAAGGCTCCTGTTCTTAAATAACTCACAGACAATCCTATGGAGCAATTGATAAAAATAACATTGCAACTGAAGATGTGGAGTTATAATATGTATATATCATATTCTATATCTATGATATGTATATACTTGTTGGGATAAAGCATTATAGAAACTCATATTAATTATTCTGACAAGAAGTAGGCTATTTGATTGCAAATTAGCTTAATCTGGGGTTCTTATTTATTTTTTTTGTCAAGTTCCCTAAGGGTTGATGTATAGGGTTAGAGGAATTGTCTCAAGGTTGGTCTTGGTCCAAATCAGTCCTGTTTATGATGTGTAGCATTTCTGCCAGATTAGTTGTCAGCTTTTCACTTTGCTCAGTTTGCTCAATTGTTAAGAACATAATAATACCAGATAGCCACAGTGTTGCTGTGAGGATTAGATAGCTCATACATGCAAACATTAAAATATCATGGCAGAGGAAATAGTATGAGCAAAAGCAACTGATGTTCATGGGATGTCAAGAAAGTGCAAAGCTCTGTCAGGAACAGAATACAGGGTGGCTTAGAGAGGGAATTCTGAGGAGAGATTTGGAGGAAGTCTGTTTTCCAGATCCTGAAGAGAGATGAGGAACGTGTTTAGGTAATGAGGTAATAAAGAATTACTAACAATTTCCAACACTGTAGTATTGTGACCAGGTCTGTATCTTATAAAAATTCTTCTGGCAGGAGTGACAGTGTTGACTGGAAGAGAAATAGGTGACAAGAGGCAGAATCAACCCAGGTGATCCACTGTGATGATTTAAAATCTGGAATGAGATGGCAGCCAAAGGACAGGAACAAACTGCTATATTTAAGTCCCCTTTGTATTGTGACCATAGAACTTATCTTCATTATTTAATAGTCCACAAATTCTTTAGGAGTTAGTTATGTTCGTTCAACATCTACTCATTATTCATCACTCTTTACACCTATTTGCATACTTGTGTTTTCTTTCCTAATACCCAACAGGAATTATAGGAATTCAGACTGTAGCGATAGCACAGCGGGTAGGGTGTTTGCCTTGCATGCGGCCAACCCAAGTTTGAATCCTTCATCCCTCTCGGAGAGCCCGGCAAGCTATGGAGAGTATCCCGCCCTCACGGCAGAGCCTGGCAGAGCCAAGCTACCCATGGTGTATTTGATATGCCAAAAACAGTAACAACAAGTCTCACAATGGAGACATTACTGGTGCTCGCTCGAGCAAATCAATGAACAATGGGATGACAGTGCTACAGTGCATGCTCACAGAGGTACTTACAAATTATCTGATGAGGAACAATTTAGAAGATAAACAAATGAGAATTCTATGGAAACCCTTTTTCTGCTGAGTTATTGATTTTATGCTCCACCGTGAAGTGCTCCCCCCACCTCTGCTTAAAAGGAGAAAAAGCATAGCGATAAAAATTGTGTTTGGGAAATATCAATCTGTTGATGCCTTATGTTTTAGGTGAATGAGAGGGAAAAAATCATGATCTGAGACTTATAATTTTCTTGCCAATATAAACTTTAAAACCTTTAGAATATGTCAGTTACTGTTCTAACTACTACACACATAAACAAACAAAAACACTTTACGTTGCACTTATGCATATTTAAGCACACTACTCTTCTATGATTTTTGGTGAGGGGCTTCTGAGCAGTGCTTTTGGTCACTCCCAGTGACTCTCAGATATCTGGGCTGGCAGCTCAGAGAACATGGTGTTAACTCAGGTTGTGTGGTACTGGAGATTACTATGGCTGTGCCAGCAATGTTTATTTTTATTTTATTTTATTTTTAATTTTTATCAGCATATGGAAAGTTTCAAAGTTCTCAGGTTTATGTCTCAGTTATACAATATTCAAACACCATCCCTTCACCAGTGCCCATATTCCACCACCAAAACCCCCAGTATACCCCCGCCCCCGCCCCCCACCCCCAACTGTATAACTGATGAATTTCACTTCATTTTCTCTTTACCTGGATTACGTTCCATATTTCAACACAAAACTCACTATTGTTGTGGGAGTTTTACCCCCAAACAAAACAGCCCTACTAAGGAAGCATTTGATAATTAGTTTTCCATTGAAAGATTGTATGTTTTCAGTTTTTAGAAAAGGTCGCATGGCCGCATTAGCGGCCGCGTGGTTCGGATGTGTCCCAGTCCCGCAAGCCGGAGCCGTGTTAGTTGCTGCTCAGTGTCGCCAGGGCTCCATCTGGAGAAGGTGTGCTGGCTGCACCTCCTCTGTCCGGATCCCTGATGTTGCTGGCCCAGATTCGGGTCCGGAGCATTCTCCGGGCCGAGTTGCTCACCAGAATGCCTTGTGCCAGCAATGTTTAAAGGACTATGTGATACCTGGGATCAAACTCGGGTTAGTCACATGCAAGCACTTGAACTACCTCTCTGGTCAACACACTCATTTTCAAAATATACAATTATACACACTGCTAATATTATTTTATAAGTAACAAAGCTAGCACTGAGCAAAAGTAAAAGTATCACTAGCTGCAACTGATATTTATCAAATGCCAATGAATGCAAGGGTTATGAAATGAATGCAGTGAAAGAACTAGAGATTCGTAGTAAACTTCAGAAAAGTAAGTGGGGTCCGAGAGTCCAGGGGTAAGACTTTCCTTGTGTGCGGTCATGCACAGTTCTATGCCTGGAACTGCATCTGATCTCCTAACCACCGCCAGGACTGATCCCTGAGCACAGAACCAGGAGTAGAGCCTGAGCACTGTCAGGCATGGCAAACGCACACACACACACACACACACACACACACAAACAGAAAAAGGGAGAAAAAAATCAGAAGAAATTATGCTTTCAGCTTAAAGATATCATTAGAAGCCAAAAGCAGGGAGAGGGAAGGTCCCATGTTAACCCCAGCGCATTCTAAAAAAAATTGCTCTCCAAATGAGAGTGATTGAAGTAGAGGTAGTAAAGAAAAGGAGAGTGAAATTTACTCAAGATTACAGAAAATAAGGGACACTGGGAAAGTTAATATCTTTTCTCCTCTGTCAAGATCAAGCACTTGTATTATTATTACCTCTTTAAAGTATTTGAAACAGATATCATTTCAACTACAGAGTTTGCTGAGTGAGATCCAAGAAGTGTTTTTTCCATCTGCCAGATTCTGTGACCTTGAGAGTAGAAATGGCATGTGTGTTACAGAATGTGACTTGCAGAAGGCCTGGTGACATGGTTCTACATAAAAGAGCAATACTTCCCTGAGCCTGTCAAGAAGATATTACTCTGTTCCTCAGTACATTTTTTCTGTGCTAGGAATTATGAACAATATTATCCATCAATAAACATTGCCAGTCCTAAAAATCCAAAAGAGGTAAAATAAAACAGCTAAATATAACCCCCTAATAAATTTGAAAGGAGATGATACTGCTATACATTCATGGATAGGTTTATAAATATTCATTTCTAATAAGGTATGCTCAATTAATTATAGTTAAAAATACTTTTTGAATTATATGTGATTAAAACTACAGAACAAATTGGAGTAAACTCAGTAGGAATTTAAAACTAGGGAAGGAACTTTTAGGGTGTGTAGGTTAAGTAATGAATGATGATAAGGATAACATTTCAGGAAATAGAAAGCAATAGAAAAAATGCTTTCAAAATATTTGGAGCGGTACAAAATGCTTCCTTCACATAAAGTTTCTGGGCTTCTCTATTGGAGAAGAATTTCACTGACACTGAATATAAAATTAATTTCTCAATAATATAAACTCCAAACTACAGACTTAAATCTTCCTAAAGAGTCCACTTTTAAGCTTTATCTATCAATCTTTCTGCTTTGGGGTTCTTTGGCTTTCAGAGACCCTCTTCTGCATCTAATTCTATTGTTTTCAGAGTTGGCATCAGTGGGGCTTTCTTAGTTATTGTACTGACAACATAGAGACTCTATCTTCTTACGGGTTCATAATCCTGTTCTTCTCTTACCCCGTCCTTGACCCCAAAGGAGGCACAGCTGAGCACCTATCCAATTAGGCTCATTCTTATGGTAAAAAGGTAGGCCCTCGCTGGCATCATCTCCATGTTGCACTTTTATGAGTGTGCTGCTCATGTGTCACAGCAGGCAATCCGGCACTGACATATAGCAAACCTTGATTTCCATCAATCTGCTCCAGAAAGATCTACCTAACCATCACAAGATATCACTTTGGGACTGACATCTTTGGGGCCCAGTCCCAACTACAAATGTGAGTCACCCTGGGATGACAGTCTGATCAAAATGCATGATGGATAGAATCTAACCATAATCTCATCACTCATGAGCAAAAGAGGCAAAACTTGTCAAGGTAGGAGTGTCAGGTGTGGGGAAGGTAATTTCTGACAGGTGATTAATGCCAAGAAGTCAGAAATCATCTAAGTGCTGCCAATAGGAACGGGCAGTTACACATTTTTTTTTCTGTGACAATTTTTCTAGGCCTCTCATCCCCCCAATCTTGAGCTCCGACTTTTCAGAACACTGCAGAGAAAACTCATATAGAATTTTTTTCCTTCCCAAATTCTGTCTTTATTCCCCATCAAAGTCTAGAGTTTATATATTTATTTTGCGCACACACTTATACCAAATGTCATATTAATTAAAGCTACATAAACTCATCTTTAGAAAAGCAACAAAAGTACTCCTAGTCTCTGTTACTCTAATGGTCACTAAGGAAGCCATAGAGCCTATGACCTTACTGTCATGGTGTCTTTTTCCTCTCTCAATGGAACATTTCACTTCACTACTGTTGCTTATATGATTTCTGAGAAGTCAGGTATAACTATACTAACTTTATGGTAAGGTGTGTTTTTCCTTCTGGTTACTTTTATGATTTTTTTCTTTGACGTTGTTAAATGTAATAAAAATAATAGTAAAAGGGGGGCTGGAGCAATAGCACAGCAGGTAGGGCGTTTGCCTTGTATGCGGACAACCTGGGTTCTATTCCCAGCATCCCATATGGTCCCCTGAGCACCGCCAGAGGTAATTCCTGAGTGCAGAGCTAGGATTGACCCCTGTGGATCACCAGTGTCCCAAAAAGCAATAATAATAATGATAATCATAATAATAATATGTAAAAGGGGGAGAGAGAGACAGAGAGAGACAGAGAGAGAAGAAAAGTGTCTGCCATAGAGGCAGGTGGGGGCGTGGGATGGAGGGAGGGAAAGTGGGGACATTGGTGATCTGAAATGTACACAGGTGAAAGGCTCCATATTAGAACATTATATGACTGAATCCTTCCCCCCCAAATAATTTTAATAAAAATCATATTCTTGGGTTTAGTTTTCACCATTCAACCTGGTGTTCAACCTTCTTGGTGTTCTCTGAGCTTCCTGGAATTGTGAAATTAATACGATATTAATTTCAGGAAACTTCTCAGCTGATATTGTTTCAAACATGTCTTCTGTTCCTTTTACATTTCCTCCCCTAGTACTATCCCCATTATGCACATACTGTATTTTACATAGCTGCGTCATCATATTTGAATATTTTATTTTGTTGTCTTTTTTCATTTTTGGTTTTCTTTACCTTTCATTCTCAAACATTCCATAGTTAAATCACATACTTCAGAATATTTTTTAATTGACTGTGATTCTGTGATTTACAATACCAGTATTGATAGCTTCACATTCACTTAATTCCAACTCTGTACCCATCACCGGAGGACCTTAGTGATAACACAGCAGGTAGACCGTTTGCCTTGCAGATGGCCGACCCAGGTTCTATTCCTTCATTCCTCTCAGAGAGCCCGGCAAGCTACCGAGAGTATCCCGCCTGCATGGCAGAGCCTGGCAAGTTACCCATGGTGTATTTGATATGCCAAAAACAGTAACAAGTCTCACAATAGAGACATTACTGGTGCCCGCTCAAGCAAATCGATGAATAATGGGACGACAGTGCTACAGTGCTACCCATCACCATTGTACCCACCTCCCTCCCCCAAGGACCCCAACACCTCTCCCTTTCACATACACCCCCAAATCAATTGTGTGAATCAATTTTTCTGTTGTGTTGCCTTTGGCCCTTGATTGATAGTTTTCTATGTCTTTAAATCCCACATAGAAGAGCTCAAAAATTCTTATCCACCTCCGTCTGTTAAAAAATCCTTTTAAAATTTTTGTTAGCATTTTTAATATATGTACCACTTTTTTTTGTTGTTGTTCATAGGATTTCCGTTTCTCTGCTTAAATGGACCATCTATTCTTGCATATTATTCATTAGGAGTCTTAACCTATTCATCAAACTTGTTTCAAATTCCGAGCTTAATGATTCTAACGTCTTTGCTGTGTTTGGCTCTGGTGTCTCTTGTCTCTTCAAATTGCTAGTTTTCACTATTTTTGCCAGCTTATAATATTTCCTTAATGGCTATATATGATGAAGTCGGTGAAAATAACAACAGTAAACGTGTCTTCAGTAAGTGGTGGGGAGTGTCGGGGAAGGGAACAGGTTCTTTAGAGCCATGCTTCTGGACTTTATCCCAAAAGTGTCCTCTTTTGACCTTGTTTCCTTCCTGTGCACCCTCTAACCTTTCCTACCCATTGGGTCCCTAGTTTCATGCCACTGCTGTCTATTTACTCCATGTTTACCCTCAGCCCACTTGAAATATTCTGGGATCTCAGAGAATGCTGGTTGAAAAAACTCTAATATATGATATGATGGGCTGGATTGGTAGCACAGCGGGTAGGGCATTTGCCTTACACATGGCCGACCCAGGTTTGATTCCTCCGCCCCTCTTGGAGAACCTGGCAAGCTTCCGAGAGTATCCCGCCCGCACGGCAGAGCCTGGCAAGCTCCCCGTGGCGTATTCAACATGCCAAAAACAGGAACAACAAGTCTCACAATGGAGATGTTACTGGTGCTCGCTCGAGCAAATTGATGAGCAATGGAATGACAGTGCTACAGTGCTACAGTGATATGATAAGGTGACAGACTTTAAGCGAGCCTGTTTCTGTACTGTGACTTTCAATAGTGTGCCTCACTTCTGCTTTCCTCCACTCACAGGCGGCAGAGGGGGGTTAGACTTGGCTGGAATTTTGCCATGTACCTATTTTAGGTCAGTTGGGCTCTGACAATGCACTGTAACACTGCCGTCCCATTGTTCATAGATTTGCTGAGTGGGCACCAGTTAACCATTGTGAGACTTGTTGTTACTGTTTTTGGCATATGGAATACGCCACGGGTAGCTTGCCAGGCTCTGCCATGCAGTCGGAATATTCTCCATAGCTTGCTGGGCTCTCCAAGAAGGACGGAGCATTTTGCTTTAAAATTCTTAAGCTTTTGTCAAGAATTGGGACTGATATCAATGAGGTCATTTTGTGTATCTTTGTTGAAATGTTCTTTGTACTAATCTCATTAACTGGGGTCAAGAACTGGGATTGATATCTATCATGTCGTTTAATGTATGTTTGTTGAACAGTTAGGTTATAAACCACAAATGGAGTTTGAGGCTGGTAAAGGTATATCTTAATAGTATTTTGAGGTTGTTGATATTACTATACTCCCAATATGAACATTGTTCCGGATGCTGATTTTAATCAGAGATGTGGAATCCTTGTGGTTGGTTTCACGATCATCTATGCTACTATCAATGATTAATCTACACAGAATTTCCCAAAGTGGGCATTACTGCGTCCTACAGAATGCTGGATGGAGCATGACCAGTAGAAGCCTTGGGTGTAACTGGAGGCGCTTTCTGTTTGCTTAAAGAAGATAGATTTTGATGTCTCTTCTTTTTCCTCTTTCTACTCCTCTCCCTCTTTCTCTTTTTCTTCCTTCTCTTCCTCCTCCCCCTCTTTCTCCTTTTCTCCCTTTCTCTTGTTTCTCTGACTCCTCCTCTTCCCTCTTCTTCCCCGTCAACCTCCTTCCGCCTCCTTCCCCATCCCATCCTCTGCTGTGTCTTTCAACTAAAATAAAAGATTTCCAGGGAAGTCTGAAAAATTAATTTTTCTGAAAAGGGTGTGGTAGGCCAAATTCATTTGTGTATGTGTTCTACACCACTGTTTCTCAACGCTTTCCTACTATAGTCCCCTACCAACATATTTCCTCCCTATAAATAGCCTGTCCTACCAGTTGTACCCCTTAATCTCATGTCATGCTTCCCCATTTACTTAAGTTTTATCTGTGATATCTTTAGAATATTCTGGGCACCGATTTGGGGCCATATAGTTTCCCCTCCTGTTGAGAAACATTGATCTGGAAGATCTAAAGTTTCTATTTAGAGCTTTATTAATAGAAATTTAAAGTTCATTACCATCATTGTAATTTGACATCTAGAATCATGATATATCTAATAATTCCTTCAATATGTTTTATTTCACTGTCACTGTATCACTGCCATCCTGTTGTTCATCGATTTACTTGAGTGGGCACCAGTAACGTCTCCATTCATCCCAGCCCTGAGATTTTTAGCAGCCTCTCCTTACTCGTCTTTCCAAACAATTGAAGGCTCTTTCAGGGTCAGGGGAATGAGACCTGTTATTGTTACTGTTTTTGGTATATCGAATAAGGCACGGGGAGCTTGCCATTCATTCATTCAATACAATTTATAGCTTTATTTTAAATAACCTACATATGCTTCCATTAAGTTTTATATTTGTTTAGTTTCTTTGTAAATTTTGGCAATGAAAATGTGTTCCTTTCTGTTCTATGACTATTTATCCCTAGTACTTGAAGCTGCTGTTCTTAACCTTTATTTTGCACTTGTTTATATTTTTTACATTTTGTATTTATATTGTTTATTTTGGATTTCATGATTTTAACACAGTTTCTATTGATCTCCTAGGAATTTATCCACACTATTTTAAATTTTTAATCTTTCTCTTTCTGTTCCATATTTATGCTAATATATTTTGTCTTTTTGACTCCCCACCTGGTGATTTCCAAGCATTGTGAATTTATTCCTGATGTCAATGGAATACCTTGCATGTGTCTTGATTAAGTGTGGCGTTTTCTAAATATTTCTGGTAAATTTGGTTTGTCAGAAGAAGTATCCTCTTCCCAATTAGTGGAAGATTTGTTTTCTTGAAAATTGCTGCATGTGTTTTCATTGTTTTTAAATTTTAAACTAGGAATGGATTTTGGAAGTTGAATACTTATATTCATCTCAGAATATTATCAGTCATTTGTTTTCTTGCATTATTGCAGAGGTATATAATTTGTCTGTTCTATAAAGTTATAGAATTACGCCATACTCTGTGAGGAAACAGGAAACCAGAACCTAGCATCAGTGTCCTGTGGTTCCTTTTTTGTTGAAGGTGGAGAGTGGCAGAGAAGATGGGTGTTTCCCAAAACTGAGCCTGTACTCAAGCTATTGGCTGACAAATTGAAATTGGGTTGCCAGTTTCTATAGCACTATTCTCCTTTCTCCTATTTGCTTATAGTACTTAGAGAGTCTTAGAACCGGGCATACTCATTTCTATTGCCTATTTTTAACATTTGGTTTCAATCAGATCTAACCAGTTTGTTGCAGAGTCTCTATAGAAGCTTTATTGACATGTTTTTTTCCTGATCTCCTTATAGATTCTGACATAATGGATCCCTCATTCTTTAAGTCCTGCCAAAGCTGGGACTTTCAAAACAGATTTCATTCACTCTCTTTATCACAATTGAATTTTGCTGATCACCACAGGTTACCCATGACAATCTAGGTCTACTGATGTGTGAAATCCAATATAATTCCAACTTTAATCCTGTAGTAAGAATTCTCTGGAGAAACAGAACCAATAGAGTAGATTGATAGATGAGAGAAAGAAATATCTCAAGGATTTTATTCAAGCAATTCAGGGGGGGTTAAAGTCTAAAAACCACAAGGGCAGGATTCACAACTCAGAGTTCGTATGTTATAAACCTTAAAATTCCTGAATTTAGGTAACCTCAGTTTTGGTTCTTAACACATTCAACTCATTAGTATGAAATCACCCATGTTATGGAAGGCGTAACTCTACTCAGAATACACTGATGTTTCAAATATTAATCATATCTAAAAAATACCTATTCAGAATGTCAACCTGGTAGGTTTTTTTTTTTTTTGCTTTTTTTGGGTCACACCTGGTGATGCACAGGGGTTACTCCTGGCTTATGTACTCAGGAATGGTGGTGTACAGGGGACGATATGGGATGCTGGGAATCGAACCCGGGTTGCCTGTGTGCAAGGCAAATGCCCTACCCACTGTGCTATCACTCCAGCCCCTCAACCTGGTTTTTGAATATATGATTCAAAATTTCTGTTTATAATTTTGTAGGAAGACATATGATATTAATAATAAAAATCCCTGGAGCTGAAGTGATAGCACAGTGGGTAGGCGTTTGCCTTGCACACGGCCGACCCGGGTTAGATCCCCAGCATCCCATATGGTCCCCTGAGTACCACCAGAGTAATTCCTGAGTGCAGAGCCAGGAGTAACCTCTGTGCATCGCCAGGTGTGATGGAGAAAGAAAGAAAGAAAGAAAATCCTCATACTTATTAGTACAATCCTGGAAATAATTTGCCTTCAGTAAATGAAAAAAAAAGTTAATATGCTGCAGACTTGTCAATAGTTTCTGAGTTTCTTATACCCTTTGCATCACCCTTATTGCTAGCAGTATTTATTGCTTTTGAAGGAAAATGGCAAGACATACAAACAAAGGAAAATGTTTTGGGTTTGAATAAGGCTTTAACATTTCTAGTCTTATGATACTAGGATATCATGCATATGTCACAAATAGAAGACTTGGGAAAATAACAACAACAAAATCATCCTATCTTACCTGCAGGAAAGAAGGCAAGAGTACAAGGAAAGGGTTTTAAACGTGAAAGGAAAGACCTAGATGTAAGTAGTTTCCTATAAAGGCAGTCCTGTGTCTTATCAACGTTTTTTAGTTAGGGGAGAAATGAACAATAGAAACAAGATATATAATCCTGGGTTTCAGAACAGTGAAAAGTTTCATCTGTATACAATCAGTGGCTGAGTTACAATACGGTGGGTAGATCTCTTACCTTGCACCTGGTGGATCAAGATTCAATCTCCAGCATCCCATATAGTTCCCCAAGCACCACCAGGAGTAATTCCTGAGTGCAGAGCACGGAGTAAATCCTGAGCATCAAAGAGTATGACCCCCAAACAAAACAAAATTAAAACAAAAAACTACAAGCTGCACAGAATGTTTTCTCTTGTAGCAGGACACAGATATGGGTGGTTAAGAATGTCTGAGTTAGTCATTATCCACAAGGAAAGAGCAAATCTTTTCTGTCCACTTCAGGGTTCAGGGTGACCTGAAAGGCCTTGAAGTAAATCAGTCGAGAGACACCTATAGCCAGAACAGATGGTATATCTAACAATCTATCTAGACATGTCCAAAGACCAGATAAGAATGAGTAGGACATTTCCCCCGTATGGACACAGTTGTATGCGGATATAATATTATCTGTCCATCTAGCTTAGTTCCTACTTGTTGCCCCAGACTGCTAGACTTTCAGCCTGATATTATTATGTGAATAGTAATCATGAATCTCTATTTTCTTAGAATATTTCTGACTTACACTGACTACCTCATGAGTGACTATGATTGTTAATAGTGGTTCCTCTTACACTAGAAAGTATACAATTCTGAGCTAAACACAACTTGGTGACCTAACTAAACTTTCGAATCTTAGATACAATCTGAGAAAAAGTGGAAAGCCTGAATCAATTAAGTATCTTCTACCTGTAAATGGCCAACAAAGGATTTTTTTAAAAATTTAACTTTATTTATGAACATGTGACCTGTGCTTATACACATGCTAATAAACAAAAAGGAAATGATTATTTTCAAGAAATAAAACTTCCTCTGAATTAAATACTATATAATGTACTTTATAAAAGATGTGTTACATTAACCACTATAGTCACCAGGATAGTCAATCTAATTTGTGCTAGCATTTGGATACATAAAAATCAGCTTTAAACCAATCTCCAGCAAAACCCAAATCTGGACAGTTTTCACAGCATTATGCTTAAGAAAAGAAAAAGAAAAAGGAAAAAAGGCCATAGAATCCAAGAGGGGAGAAATTCCAAAACACTAAGAATTTTGATGTTTGAATCACTATTATTTAGTTCCATGAGAACTAAAGGCCACATATTTTAGAGAACAAGTCCAGAGTTCAAATATTCTGTTATTAAGATCCAATGATCCAAGGTTAGTCAAATGCCTGATATACATGAAAGATCAGTAATATATAAAAAGGATAAATTAAACAGTAAGCAATTTAGTATCCTTAAATTCTAAATGAAAACTCAAGACATCTAATATTGTGTACAATAAATATGAAACCTGAGCATAAAATGTTTAGAGAACCATCAGTTAACAAAATCCAATGACTACAGACTGTGTTCTAAAACAGATGTCTCATCCCTATTACTAAAAATGCTGCTTTTTTACTTAAAAGAAAAAATCAAATGATATCATAGTTAAAGTTAATTTGTGAAAATAAAAATTAAGATGTTACCCTGGTTAATTGGTTAATGGGAGTTAATTTTGGTAAACTACAGCTTTCATTGAACTTATATTTAATGCAGTATTTTAGTATCTTATAAGAAAGGAAAATATTTTAATTTGAACATCGGAGCAGACAATTAAATGAAAGACCTTGTATCAGAAGCAATGTATCCAAATGTATAAAATCATTGAGACATTCAAATTCTATGGGTGGGTTCTATTTCAGATCTCACCTTATAGCTTTATGAATATAAAGAAACAGAAGCTCAAAATTACAAAATAAAGCAAAATGAAATTAAAAAGCTGTACCCATGGCCTCTAGAAATTTGTTTTCTATTATGTGCTTGAATTTAGAGAAAGCATCCAACTTTAATATAAGCCTCACATGTTGCCAACGCATTTTATAGAGCCATCAATAAGGCAGAAAAAAAATCTAAGTGATACAACGTGAAAATGTCAAAATATACACTCCAAACATTTTTTATTGCAAGAAACAAAAAGCACACAACAGCCTGTACATACATACAAAATACAAACTACAGACAGATGGATGTAGAACATGTTATCATGTTCATTAGTGTAAAACCTACATGACCTAATAAGGATCATACATTAATTGTACAACACAGTGTCATACAGGGAAAATGCTATCGGATTGAATATGAAACAGTGTTCTGGGGCACGAATCCTTTGTTGGCAAACAGCTTCCTTTGCATGCACCCTGTCTGCTGTACTGTCTGGCCCTAGAGTTGATTTTTGTTCATTTGTTTGTTCTTTGTAACACATAGAACATGTAATAAGAGTTATCAATTTATCACACTAATATGCTATTGGACTGGAGCGCTAACACAGCGGGTAGGGCGTTTGCCTTGCAAGTGGCCCATCCGGGTTCGACTCCTCCATTCCTCTCAGAGAGCCTGGCAAGCTACCGAGAGTATCCCCCCTGCACAGCAGAGCCTGGCAAGCTTCCCGTGGCCAAAGCAGTAACAAGTCTCACCATGGAGACATTACTGGTGCCCACTCAAGCAAACCGATGAACAATGGGACGTCAGTGTAGTGTTATTATACTAAAATTCACCTTTTAAAATTTACATCATTCAGGGGCTGGAGTGATAGCATAGCGGGTAGGGCGTTTGCCTTGCACGCGACCGACCCGGGTTCAAATCCCAGCATCCCATATGGTCCCCTGAGCACCGCCAGGGGTAATTCCTGAGTTCAGAGCCAGGAGTGACCCCTGTGCATTGCCAGGTGTGACCCAAAAAAACAAACAAACAAAAAAAAACAAAAAAAAATTTACATCATTCAAGTCCATTGTGCCACAGGTACAGTTGTTTTTATAAACAAAATCTTTGGAGTAATTTTATTCCGTAAATAAATTATTTACAAAAATAATTTGTAACAATTATTTCTTGAATACAATAGATTTAATATTCTATGTATTTGATATATGGCTCAAGTTCTTAGAGTGAATTTATTCTCACAGAAAATGTGATCCTCAATAACTATTATAAGAAGATAGAAAGCAAGGGCTACTTTATGAAGGGCATTGCAAACCTTGCTATGCAGGATTGGACTGCACTTAAGTCAGTGAAAGGATGGCTTTGGTGTTTAAGGGGATACTAGTGCAATGATGGACTGGAAGAAAAAAAAAGACTATTGTATGACTGAAACTCAAACACTGAAACTCAAAGCATTGTATCTGTGCCTCAGGGTGATTCAATTAAAAAAAAAAGACTCTTGTGGAGAGTCCCATTGTATTTTAAATAGGAGAAGAGTCAAACTGAGGAAGTGACAGTGGGAATGATTGAATGAAGGACTGAGAGCTACTTAGGAAGGTAAACAGGATGTTCTTGGAGACCATTTTTCTCCTGAGAGTGAAGAAAGAGACACTTTGGGGAGGCAGAGTGGAGTTCAAGGTGGGTCAATGTGGGGCTCAAGCTTCCTATAGAATGCTGAAAAGCAGTGACAGATTCCACTTATGATTTTTTTTTGTTAGAATCCAATGTGAATAAGAGCATGAGGAACATGTATTTTGGAGGTACCAGCTTAAAAGAGAGTACTAAGCACAGGGGAAAGAAGAAAGAGGAAACACTATAGGGATAAGTTTTTGTCAATCTCTCCATAGGTTTAACTATATGCTGAGTCTTATGTTGAAGCAAAACTAAGAGACATTATTCTAAAATACAGAAAGAATTTCATCTTAAATCAGTGCTTCTAAACTCTGGGTGATTTTGTTTCCCTGGGAGTTAATTAGGAATATCTAGAGATATCCTTGATTGTCATAACTGGCAGGTGGTATGGACCACTGTTACTAGAATCTACAGTTGAGACCAGGGATGCTACTACACATCCTCCAATTCACAGTGAAGCCCCCACCGACAAAGGATTATCTGGCCCCAAATGTCAATAGTGCCAAGGTTGAGAAATCTCTGCCTTAGCCAGTTGAGCTAACAATTTTGTTCTAAGAGCTGAAATCACTCTTAAATTGTTTTTCTGATCAAGAAACACCGCAGAAGGACTCCGATGTAATGCTTTAGAGGACTTGGATATTCCAGCCAGAAATTCCATTTTAGTGAGCTTCTCTCATTCAAAAGGCCACTTATCTGGTCAAAAGCCCTTGTGAGCACAGCACCCTGAACACACAGCACCCTGAAGACTCCAAGAAAGTTAGTTGTTATTACCCAATGAACTCTATTACAATCAGCTCCTTAATGACAGTTAGCAGTTTGATTCAGAAAACTGCTAATGGGGATAGGTGGGAAAACGTCCATAACAAATGACAAAGACATCTGAAATACGGGAGGATAAGAATGAGCTCTCTATTTCCCTGTTCATTTTCAAATATGAAGACAAAAGTATGGAGTGGTCAGCAATAGCAGTGTGTGAAGGGCACTTATTACTGAAGACCAGTTGTCTGAGCTTACAAAGCTCCTACTCCAATTCTGTAATCCTAAGAAAATTGCTTATTTTCTCATGTACTGTATCATTTTTTTTAAATCTATAAAATAGGAGATAAAATTAAAAAGAATAGAATACTTCAAAGAGTTGTGATTGGGCACAAATAACACATACTATAGCAGTGGGGTACTTTTCACTAGATAAATTCTAGGAATGTTAATCTATATGTGCTTTAGGGAAATTTGTGATTAAAAAGTGCTATCTTGAAGCTGGAGCAATAGTACAGTGGGTATGGCGTTTGCCCTGTACACGGCCGACCCGGATTCAATTCTCAGTGTTCCATATGGTCCTCTGAGCACTGCCAGGAATAATTCTTGAGTGCAAAGCCAGGAGTAACCCCTGTGCATCACCAGGTGTGATGCAAAAGAAATAAAAAAGTACTGTCTTTGAAGCAGAAGACAGAAGCAGATTTCTGAGGTTGGAGAGATCATACAGCAGGTAGGGCACTGTGTCAACCCAGTTTCCAGCTACAGTACACCATATGTGTTCTTGAGTATGTCAGATCCCCGAGCACGGAGCCAGGAGAAATCCCTGAACACAGCCAGTGTAGCCCAAAGCCAAAAATAAAATTAAATAAATAAGAACCAAACCACGGCTTCCAAAGTCACCCTCTATTAAGGGTTTTTGACCAGCTGTCCTGTATTTACAGTTTAATGCAGGGAATATCATAATATTTTGTGTTTTGTTTTTAAATTATACTGAAAAGTTACTGATAAAAACTCATTCAAAGTGTGGCATTCATGTTGTTAATATTAGTTCCTACATAACAAGTGGGAAAAGATTAAATAGATTTGTACTTTTAAATTGTAGTTTTCATATCCCTAATGAAAAACTGGGACTCACAGGTAAGGCAGTCAGTTATTCTGAAGGATATCAAAAAATCTGACATAAAAACTACTTGCTCACAAACTAAGCATTACAATTATTTTTAATTATTATGTAGTCTTTTAGGGCTGGAGGGATAGCACAGCTCGAGGGGGTTTGCCTTGCATGCAGCTGACTCGGGTTCAATTCCTCCATCCCTCTTGGAGAGCCCAGCAAGCTACCGAGAGTATCCGCCCCCATGGGAGAGCCTGGCAAGCTACCCATGGCGTATTCAATATGCCAAAAACAGTAACAACAAGTCTCACAATGGAGATGTTACAGGTGCCCACTTGAGCAAATTGATGAGCAACAGGACGACAGTGCTACAGTCCTATGTAGTCTTTTGTAAATTTTTTAACCTTTCATATTTTTCTTATCCCTATTCTTATATTTATTCATAATAATAAAACCTACCTAAAATTGCTTTGAATATTAAAATAAATATTAAGCCTAGTATATACCCAAAAATGTTCCATAAAAGGTAGCTATTAATATTTTGATCTTAGCAAATATAAATGCACATGCACATTGTAATTGGGTTTCTAGTCTACTGAATATCTATGAAGTTAGAGAATAGTTCTGATTGCTAATTTTAAGTGCAATCAAACCAGATTATATATACTCAATATTGTTTTTAGCTATTTCATTTCACTAGGCTGCACTCATTAATTATACTTCGAGCTCATTAATCATGTTACAAAGGAGGATCATTAACTACTATGGCCAGATGGATAGAAACATCCCTTCCCATGAGACATACCTGCTAGCTTACTTTGCAGCCTGAATTGAAGCCAACTCTGTAAGACAGTATCATACTCCCACTGGTATATATACATATATGTACACACACATATATATATACACACATATATTTATATGTGTGTGTTTTGGAGCACACTTGGCGGTGTTCATGGCTCATTCCTGGCTCTATACTAGAGAATTACTCCTGGTGGTGCTCAGGGTACCGTATGGAGTACCAGAAATTGAAACCGGGTTTGCCACTGCAAAGCAAAGACCCTACACACTGTACTATTTTTCCGATCTCAACCTGACTGATATTTTAAACTATCTTCATTTTCTAGTTTTATTATTGCTTCTATTATTTCTAAAAAATTGCTCCCTTTTGAGTATATGGATCTTTTTCTTACTTCTGTATGGTAGACTAGAGATTGAAGTTAAAGAAGTAAAAAGATATACTCAGTGAATTGGAGAAATGGATGCTATAACAATTTTAATTCTGAAGTTTCTTAGAAACCTAGAAACAGTTTTGTTTCTTGAAAGTAATTTCATCTTACCTCTTCGATCTCATTAATTACCCATGGTTGGGGTGGGGGTCCTGTTTTTTGTTTTCTTCACTGTTTTGGTCTTTTTCTTTGGAAAGCTTTTGTAATCCTTGACTTTCCAAGTAGTGAGACAAATATGCTTCTGGTGAATGTTTATACACTAGTCCTTTGAACTACTCTCTTGGCCATATTTTAGATCCTAGGTTCTGGCATATATCACTGTCACTGTCACTGTCATTCCGTTGCTCATAGATATGCTCGAGTGGACACCAGTAATGTCTCCATTGTGAGACATTGTAGTTACTGTTTTTGGCATATCGAATACACCATGGGTAGCTTGCCAGGCTCTGCTATTCTGGCAAGATACTCTCGGGAGCTTGCAGGGCTCTCCGAGAGGGGTGGAGGAACCAAACCCAGGTCAGCTGCGTACAAGGCAAACGCCTTATCTGCTGTGCTATTGCTCCAGCCCTGGCATATATCACTTCCATTTATATACTTTATACACATATGTGTATTGGTCATTTAATTATTGAATCATTCATATATATATATATTTGCTTTTTGGGTCACACCCAGCGATGCTCAGCTATGCACTCGAGAATTACTCCTGGCGGTGCTTGGGGGATGATATGTGATGCTGGGAATTGAACCCGGGGTGACCACATGCAAGGCAAACGCCTTACCTGCTCTGCTATCACTCAAGCCCCGGATAATTGTGAGTCTTTCCCACCAGGATTTTTTTTTTTTTTTTTTTTTTGCTATTTGGGTCACACCCGGAGATGCTCAGGAGTCACTCCTGGGTCTACACTCAGGAATCACTCCTGGTGGTGATCAGGGGACCATATGGAATGCTGGGAATCGAACCCGGGTTGGCCACGTGCAAGGCAAATGCCCTACCCACTGTATTATTGCTCCAGCCCCTGAATCATCCATTTTTGAGGCATTACTATGTTTTTACCTTTTAGCTTCCCAACTATTTTGCATAAGTCATAGTTTCTAACCTCTCAATGTTTTCACCTGTACTTGTCATTTATTAATTTGCATTAAATTAATATATTTCATATTATATATATATATATATATATGGGACTCCCCACCAGGGATACCCCATGGGGGGGGCAGGTGAGAGCCCTCCCTGCCTCAAGGGACCCAGCCCCGGCAGCCGACCTCCATTACCCCCCACCACCACCACACTCCAGATTGCTTTCCACATGCTCAGTCTGAGCCTCAGCATGAGCGGAGTCCCATGAAACCCAGGTAATGCGGAACTTTGTGACCTTGGACTCTGGGCTCAACAGGACCCAGGAGCAGAGACCTCTGCCTGCCTCCCCCAATCTCGGGAGACCCAGGGGTCACACCTATAAGCCACCTCCTGCCGATGCCAGATAATCTCTTCATCAACCACCCTCCAGAACTCATGGCTGCCTTTCTGGAACATAAAATGAGACCCCCATAACCATGCCACCAGGGGTGCCTCAGAGGGGGTCGGGTGAGAGCCCTCCCCTCCCCAAGAGACCCAGACCGGGCAGCCGACTTCCACTACCCCACCACTGCTGCTCCAGGCTGCTTTCCACACGCTTGGGCTGAGCCTCACACAGGAATGAATATATTCCTGGATACATCATCATAAAGGGAAAAATATATATATTATATTATATATAATATATAAATGCCTCTCAAAGAGCTCGGCAAGCTACCAAGAGTATTCCGCCCACACGGAAGAACCTGGCAAGCCCCCCGTGACATATTCGACATGCCAAATACAGTAACAATAGCAGGTTTTATTCCCCTGACCCTGAAAAGAGCCTCCAATTGTTAGGAAAAACGAGTAAGGAGAGGCTGCTAAAATCTCAGGGCTGGGACGAATGGAGACATTACTGGTGCCCACTCAACTAAATCAATGAACAATGGGATGACAGTGATATAGTGATGTATATATTGATTATAATGGTTTATGGTAGTAATTTATGGTTTTGGTTTCCTTTTCACAATGATAATGTTAGAGGAATTTCTTCATGTGCTTTTTGGTCTGAAACTGGTTGTTTCATTGGAAAGAAATACCTGCCTCTTGTCTTGGGTTAATAAGATTGGTTATAATTTTTCAGAGAGCATAAGAGACCCCATTCCTTATTTTCACAATGATATCCCTGCCTTCAACTGGGTCACAGAATCCTGAACTCAGAATTTTTCCTATTCAAACTGTTCAAGGAAGAAGCCACAAAATGTCAGCTGGAGAAGGGAAAGGGGATGGAAATCAAAGGAGATTAACTATTTCTATTAAATGGTTTTCCCGTTTCAGCCTGTACTGTCCCCAGCTCTCAGAGGTCACACTTGGCTCCAATGTGAAGCTTTGAGCAGTTGCTACCACATTGAATAGCTCACTTCTCTGCAGCATCTCTGATGACACTGATTTATTTTTTTGTACTCCTTTTTTTTTTCAATTTCCATTTTTCCCCCTGGTTTTATGTATTTTATTCCATTATTTCAATGGGCTAATGGAGAGGACTAGATGGATGTGTCCATTTTAATTGAAATCCTGTACACATTTATTATTGTTATTATTATTATTAATTCCTAATCAATACTTTCTTTTCATTTAGATAAGGGGAAAGAAAAAGAGGCAGATAAGGGACCTCAGACACTTCACCAAGCTTTATCAAAGTTAAGGATGACCACTCCTTTCACAGTACATTCTGTGAGTGTTTGATGGCAAAGACCCATTTTAACCCTCTGGTGACTCCTATTTTCTCCCCCTCACTCTCTGGCTCATATTTTTAACCAAGTTAATTCATGTTCCAATTTTTGTCCAACACGAAAATATCCTATTGTATACTACCTATCCTCAGTGGGAAAATCTAATCTGATAGGTGCTGTTTTGCTTTACGCACAATCATTTTTGATTTTGCTATCCATTTTTGTGGTGCTACTAAGGTGTACTTCTGTTTCTGGTTTGCTCTCGTCATCAGCTTTATTTAAAACGAGTTAAATGGTTTTTAATGGCATCTTGTTAATGAAGGCTGATAGATGTCAGAGGGTAGATGCTTGCTGATTTGTAGAACCTTAGGAAAATCATCATCATAACCATTAGAAAAATCCCTACCAGAGGATTGTGAAGAGGCCAGAGCCATAGTGCAGTGGGTAGGGTGTTTGCCTTGCATGCGGGTTTGATTCCTGGCACCACATGGGATCCCTTGAGCCCACCAGGAGTGATGTCTGAGTGCAGAGCCAGGAGTCAGCTCTGAGCATAGCTCGGTCTGGCCCATAAATCAAAATAACAAACAAAACAAACCCCCCAAAAAGAACCATTTGCTGTCAGAATTATACTATGAGCTAGAAAAGCAAGCCTTAAACTTTGAATCAATTTTCAAAAATTTAAAACTAGCCTTTGATTCTAGGAGTATTCAGCTACAATCAGGGAACATTTTAAAAGCAGAAACATATCAAAATCACTGATTTAGTTCATTTGTGGTCAGACTGTTCATCCTATTTTGAGTTTTAAAGCTCGCTAAATTATTAGACTACCATCATGGTTGCTTATTAAGGTTATCACCAAAGAAGTAGATGTAGACATTTCAATAGCTTTTTTTTTTTTTCAGTGATTCAATAAAATTTTTTATTTATTTATTTATTTATTTATTTATTTATTTTTTTAATTTTTATTAAATCACCATGTGGAAAGTTACAAAGTTCTCAGGTTTATATGTCAGTTATACAATATTCAAACACCAATCCCTTCACCAGTGCCCAAATTCCACCACCAGAAACCCCAGTTTACCCCCCGCCCCCACCCCCTACCCCCTACTGTATAACTAATGAATTTCACTTCATTTTTTCTTTACCTTGATTACATTCCATAATTCAACACAAAACTCACTATAGTTGACATAACTCTCTCTCTCTTTTTTTTCTCTTTTTCCTTTTCCATTTTTTTTTTTAAATTTTTCCCCCTCATCCCCCTTCCTGCGCCTCATAGTATGGTGTACTCCACGCCACGTTGGCCAGCGTGGGGCTTTTGCTTAGCTCATAGTCCAGAGGTGGCTGTTACATTAATAACCTTCAATATTTCAACAAAAACTTACTGTTATTATTTGGAGTTTCCCCCCCAAGTCTGACCTGTTCAAATGGAACCCTTTCACATTGATGACAATTATAAATGTTAAGTCGCGCGGACGCGGTAGCGTCCGCGCGGTTTTGGATTTCTGTATAAACTCCTGGGAAAATTCTGCCAGAAATTACATATTTCCTCCGTTAGCCGGCGTGGGGCAAAGGCTTAATTCACAGTCTCCATACATGGGTGCAGGCACTTGCTGGAACCCCAATTCCTAAAGCTGTCTCTGGTTCCCGCTTGTTCCACATCCACCGGCTCTGCAGGGGCATGGGCGCCCGGGCCGAAAACCCGGCCGGCCGGAGCCGAGCACGGGCCCGACTCTCAATAGCTTTTTTAAAAATTATATTCAAGACTAATACATGCATATGGCATCTAAATATTGGAAATAATAGTCCCAATGTATAGATAAATAAAACATGAGGTTCTGGGCATTACATTATTTTTCTAATATCAGACGGGTAGCCAAAAAAGCGAAGGGACTAAGACATGATGCCAATATTGTATACACCATGTTCAATGCCTGCAGTACACTACATAGCTATACAAGAAAAGTGATCAAGGATTTTAAGAAAAAAGAAAAGTGAGAAGCAGTAAAATCTAGATGGAAGACATTTGATATTCTTTTCCCCTAGTGCTAAATGTCTTCCTCATATCCAGGGATTTGGTACTTAATTTACTCCTAATTTACTTGTGTTTATAACTGTGTATGTTTGCTAGGTATTTTGGCACATTGACTCATCCTATGTAAAAAAAAAAAAAAAAATTGAAAATTCCTTTGCAAAGCTGCATTTGCTATCCATGCCTTGGTTCTAGCAAAATGCCAGGAATTGAAGAAACTTTCTCTCCTCATCACTCCGATACTAAGGCAGAGCAGATTTGGTTACCTAACGGTGGGCTTCTGGATTTTATTTCTAGTTGCGTTTTTCTAGGCAGTGATGCAGCCTTCAGCATCAGCCTGCATGTCTGCTTTGTATGCTGTTCCCTTCTGGTGCCCTGGGCCTCTCTGCTTAGATGGAGGCATCATTTGATTTGCACTTCTAACTAACCTGAATGCAATCATGTCTAGTTAGGACAATCAAAGAAAATGGCTTCATCTAGGACTGAAGAAAAAAAATGCCCCCCATGTTTGCTGAATGATGTAGCTCTAGATGCTTGTAAAGGGGGTGGAGGTAAAATGAGTGGGGGAGGGGGCAGGGGTGGGGGTGGCAGGCATTTCATTACCAAAAAAAAAAAAAAATCTTAGGTGGTAGGAGAATAAAACAGAATTTTCCTCCTTTTTCTTTAGAGAGAGGTTCTTTAGCGAGAAAGTAAAGAACCAATATCCCAGTAAATAAAGAAACAGAAACCTAATACTCTCAACACGGACGCGAGCAGAATATGACTTCTGTATTAGGGGAAATGATGAATGTTTTCACATTATGGGAACCGCTTTAGCACAACCTTAAAATAGTGCTTTAGAGATGTGTGAGGACATGGAGAAATTTGTCTCGACACTGCAAGCCTTTTCTCTTCCACAAGGGTTTTCCAGTACGGGTGCATTTTGGACTTGAGCTAGGGACTGCGAGAGAGCGTTTCTCTCCTTGAGTGCTACTGCCACCTACATGGCAAGAAATCTGCGGACCGACCCACCGTGGCTCAGCCCTGTGCATCCCAGGACGCGGTGGGAGGTGGGTGTGGGAAGGCAGCAGGCTTCTGTCTATGGACACATGCTTTAGCAGCTCCAAACTGGCTTCTTCCCCGGGCTACACCGATGACAAAGAGGAACTGCAGGACTCGTTATTTTCCACAGACAAAAAGGGGGTCTCCAATTCTTGCGGAATTCAGACCACAGGGTTTTGCTTAGACGGACAGCAAAGTCCGTCTAAGCAAATTCTATTCTAGTCATACGAAATATTCTAATAAGTCGAAATAAAGACTGATCCCAGGAAATATTCTTCAGCCTGAAAGCAATCTCAGGTGCAGAGTTGCTCCATCGACACCAGGGAGAAGCAAAAGACTCATCATATTTCTTGCTAAAGATTTTTTTTTTTTTGAAGGGAGGTTGGGGCAAGGGGGTAGGAGGCAGATACTGAGATGCAGGAGAAAAAAAAATAAAACATGGTGCACAGTGGACTGTAGCTACGCAGTTTACGCTGATGCAAATGTAGGCAATGCTGATGCAAGAACTACTGATACAGAAGAAAGTGTTTCAAATGAGAACTATATTGCCATGGCAGAAGTTACAAGAAGTCTCTAAAAGTCTAAAGGAAAAATCAAGGACACACCATAATGTCTTTTTAGTGAGTATCATCTCGGCCACAATGCTCAGTTACAGAGCTTCTCCCAAGAAAATATACATGCAAGATCGAAAAGCTGATTGACGAATTCACAGATAATTTCATTGAAAATAATTGCTAAGTGAATAAATAAATTTTATAAGCATGCACCAACCTATTATTACTATTTCATCTAGTTATGAATATTGACATTTTGCTGGCATTTGGCAATTGCAGATTTTGGGACAGTGTTGTACTGAGTGTAAGGTAATTTTCTTTGGTGTTAAAAAAATCTGTATCTTGAATAAGGAAAAACTCACTGGTGCCTTTTCAATTAATGACATGTTCTAGATAGAAAGGATCCCTAAAACTAATACCAGAAAAGTGTATTCTGTGGAAAGAACAAATGAAAGAAAGAACAAAAGAGAGAAGGAAAGAAAAGAAGAAAGAATGTGTTTGGAGAAATACCAATAGGAAGAATCATATATACTCAACATTCTCCCCTACTTCATATATCACTAAAAGAAAGTCATTTCAAACATTTGAAATAGGCTTTAGTGTTTGTTGAACACTAAAGTAATTATTTCTTATGCAAATATCACAATATGTTTACTACACTATGGTTTCCTGAGATAAAGATGAAGTTGTTAACATTTTAATGAGCAAGACCCAAGACTAGACGACAACAAACCCCCCTGAGTAATCAAAATAAATTATTTTACTATAGTGTTTATCAAAATCAAAAGAATACAAAGAATCTGTAATATCAAAATTGTATGGATCGATGATATCTGAGAAGGTCCGGATGAGGTGACAGGCAGGAGTGAGGAGATGGAATTGTGGGAAACAGACCTCACCATGTCATGCTGGTGAAATCAAATAACACAGGAAGTCACAGGTGCTTTTACTGGGAGACCTGCTCATTTCCTGTTGACATTTTCCTTCCACATGCCCTCTCTTAGAGTGCTTGCTGATAGATAACAGTACAAAGATGTCTGCGACCAATATACCGGGAGTCACATACATAAATTCACCAGAAGATATCCCCTTGAGTAACTTTTCAATTTTCACTTGTTTTGGTCACAATTAATTCAGAAAGCATTTCATAATGCTAATTACATACACCTTAGAAAAGCAATATATTTATTACAAAACTAGACACAACTTTTAGCAGATTACAGGTGAAACGACATTTTATGAGGAATCAGAGTATGTAGCCCTGCCTTAAAGTAACCAAGTAATTAAAATTCATGCAATATAAACATTTCAAAATTAGATCAATGAATCCATTTTGTGAAAATAAGATTTTAAAATCAATTGAAATTAATGTATTCCGAGCCTTCATCTTAAACACGTAGAATAAAAAACTTGATTTAAAAAATCAATTATTATAATGTAACTTCTAAAGATTGAAGAGAAACTCTATATTTTCTAAATTGTTCATCCGGATAATTATTTTAAAAATTTAAATATCAAACACTGTAAGAAAATACACAAAGAAGTAAACAAAAATCATCCTAAGTGTTGATAATGAAAAAAATAATTTCTGTTCATATTTTTCTAGTAGTGTCACATTGTAAGCAGCCACAATTTCATTTCTAAATTAGCAACAAAATGTTTCAGGTCCAAGACCTCCTGTGTGCTCGTAATACACATTTTTTGTTTTTATTTGAGGTGTCTGTAGTGTACAGTTTCCTTCCATACGTTGTGTAGAGCACCTTTAGGTGCGCGTTGTGCAGGAACATTCTAACACGTTTTGGGGGTGCAGACTCAGAAGAACAGCAAGAAGGAGCTGCTGCCCAGATCTGACACATGGAAGTGACACTTCTGCCCTGTCAACCCTAAATCCATCCCTGGGGAATAGAGTTCCTGTGGAACTTAGCAATGAGTGAAAGAATCTCAGCTGGCACATCCTCGGAGTGGGGATATATTGCCACAAATATCACCAAGATAGAAATGTCACCAACAATGAAACACAAAACTTCTTACATAAATTATTCATTGCAGTGACAAGGAAGACTCTGATACACACATGGTTGTTTCTTCATGCAATCGCTCCACTTGCTTTCTGGATGTACAAAGGACAAACACCTAATCAGGGAGCAGTGAACCCGAGTTTATAGCAATGGTACCAAGGTCACCACATGGTTGATTCAGTTAATTGTGTGGCAACTCACTATCTCAAGTTCTCCTCACTCCAGGAACTATTGAAATGGTCATATAAGTCAATATGAATTAAAGAAATCATTTTAAAACATGAGTGGGCTTTGCCATAAATATACTTGCATGTGTATATCAGGGAGCATTATTTACACGAATGTGATGAATGCTCTCATTCTTAGGAATTAAAAGGCTTTAATAGATAATGGTGCTGACTCCAGGATTCTTACCTACTAAAAAGATTCTAATTAGTCATTTAATAAATATTTTAAAATATAGCAGCTGTAAAGTATAATACTAATAATGTCTTTTAAACCTCAGTTAGTAATATCAAGGTAGTGCCAATTATATTTAATTTCCCTACACTAGTCACATCATAAAATATTTATCAAGGATTCAGTATTGGTTTTCTCAGATTTGAAAAAAAATGCCAGTTAGGGGAATTACTTAAACTTTACTGGTTACTGATATTTTTTATTCTTCTTTGAAAATGGAAAATAATAGGACATAAATCTAAAGACAAAGAAAATCATTATTGACAAACACCAGAATTTGAGCAACAGATGTATTTTTTTAATTAAAACTCCTTATGAAAGAACATACACTTAATTAACATTGCCATCATTAAAAATTTGGGGGAGTCCCTCAGAGTCATTACAATAAGTGCTTAGCTTCCCTCCTTTCTTTATTTTGAAATATTTTCCAAGTAAATTTTGACCACTTCAAGGATTGGGAAGTATGTATATTGATTTTTTTTAAAAATAACAATTTCCCATAGTTATTTAAAATGACAATATGTTAATATATCAAGGTACAACACAAAAGTAATTTCAAGCAATAACATCATATTTTAGGAGAAGAAAACAAATATGTATTCCTGTCTTCTGTGTAGAAGTCACAATATTTGATATCTATGTTCTGGTTTAAATTTTTAAATCAAACCACTAACTCTAACATTCTAAGCACTGATAAACTACTTATTATGTAGTTATTTTGTCTAATCTTCCCTCCTATTAGTTGTTTGATTTCTAACACTGGTTTTCTACAAAATATTTAAATTAAAGTTATGCAACTTCCCATTAGATAGAAAGATCATATTATTAACACTTTGTTTTCACTTTTATGAATTAGATAACATTGGTATTCATATGCATACAAATAATCTTTTTGATCATTTTTATATAAATACAGGAGCTATAAATATCAATCATGGCAATAAATTGCATCACTGAAGTCATTAATAGATGATCATTTCATGTCTGTTTCTATTTATGTTACTCTGCATATTTTAGTTTAAGAATTACTGCTAGTCAAGCAATTTTGTGGGAAAATAGTTATAAGACTAGATAAGGATGAAATGTTATGTACTATAAGTTGTTTTTATATTTCAAGTTCATATCTTTGGCCAACAAGGTGAACATTAGCTTCTGTGTCATTAAAGCCTAAATTAACTTGGCCACATAAGATTGGTCTCTGTTATATTGGATGTCATTTATTTGAACTGTATGGAATGGCGTATTGGTTGACAACATTTCATGCTTATGTTTAGAGCTGAACTTATTGTAGGGTGACAGCTAAGAGTTAAATCTCTACCCAAAGAATGCTCTAATGTTCACAGACCAAACAAATTTGATAAATCTCCAGGTAAAATACATTGAACCAATATTAAAAGCATTGTTTGTGTGTTACATTCTTTAAAAGCAATGCAGTTTTTATGTTACACATTATATAATTTGGCAACTATAAAGGAGGGAGAAGGGAATTAAAAGAGTGTTAAATTTGTGTCTTAGGCCTGGATTCCTTTTTGGAAGTATTGAAAGAACTAGAAGTATAGAAAGATTTAGACAATGATTTTCTAAAATTCGATTCACTTGCATGTTTACATAAGTTCTTATATTTTAATTATACTATCATTAGTACTAGCAAATTTATTACAAACACAAGACATGGTCAATAACAACAGAGCCTATAAACAGTAATAAACATCTGGCATATTGGTGGTCTTTTAATTTGTCCAAATCCAATTTCTATAGATGATATTCCATTTAGCACACCTTACAGAAGCACACCTTTGCTATCCATGAGTGATGCCTTGACTCACCTAAAAACAAAACAGAATATCCTGGGTTAAGTGGTGAAATACAGAAAGGAAGCAGGAAGGAAATGAAAAAGACAGGAAGAGAGTCAAGGAGTAGACTGGTTATAATTTCTATATTTCCCCCTTATCCATGAAATATAGCTAAATATTTCATCTAGTAAGTGAAACCCCCTATAGTTCATTGCACATTATTAACAAGACTGCTTTTAAACTTCCAATACAGACAAAAATTTTCTACACACAAATTTGGTTTGAGATTAGTAAATGACCACAAATTCCAAGCAGCTACACTCTTCTAGTGAAATCAGAAATTAGTTTTAAAATGTAATATACATTCACTGAAATATGGTTTGAGTTATAGAATTAAAATCATTAATGTTCCGGCTGCAGGCATGCTTTTCAGTGTAGGCTAAAATATCACTTAATTAAACTATCAAACTAGTTGTAGCTGAGCTTAATTAACTGCTTGTTATGCTTTTTTAACAAATGATGTGACCAGATATAGTAAGTCACTACTCCAACTGGCAAAACTCAAGAAGCTGATTACTTGGTTTAGTTGTCATAGCAAATATTACATATACAAATTAGTGTAGAATTGTATAGGCTTGAAAAGTAGATGCCAAAAAAAGTCTCTCTTTGTTAAAGGAAACTTCAAAAACATTGATATTGTTAAATAGAGCTAGCAGGAAAAAAATAAACATTTTACCACTGAAATTATTCTTTTAGGAATTTTTTGCATTAACCATCAGGAGCACTCTCCATGGCTATGACTGATGAGCTACTCACGGATTCCACATTTTTTCTGCTTCATGCATCATCATCAGCCATCTCCAACACTCCAGCCCTGAATCTGTCCTACTTTTTGCTACCTGATATTTGCTGGTGATTCATGAGCCAGCATAGTAAAAGAAAAGGGGGAAAAAAATCTACTTCGCCTTTCCACAATGCAGTATCCTCTGGAAACTGTGAGAAATCTAGAGTTGTTCATCAGATTTACACAAACGCAATATTCACAATGATGTATATAGATCTATACACATAGCATGCTATATAAAAACCACTCAAATGTTCTATTCATGGCAGAATGCATAGGATTATAAACTACTTCGAATGGCATGAAAATGCTTATCTGCATGTCCTTTAAAAAAATTATTTCCAAACTTGCTATTGTCACTATTTTCAGCTGAAGCCATATTTAACGGTGTTGCTATTCCTGGTGTATTAGAAAGTAAATTTCTTAATTTTCTGGGTCAATATGGTAATTAACATATTCTAATCTCTCATTTATAGATACAATTCATGAAAATCACATTAAATTTTTTAATATGACTATAAAGATGAGGGGAAGAGCTATATTTTATTATATCCTATAGCTTTCATTTTCATTAACAATGATGAACAAAAAGTCAAGTAGCAAAAGATGAATATGAACTATTTTTGTGATACCATCATTCATATTCAGAAGAGACCTTTGGACCAAGTGAAAGTACAGTGAGTAGGGTGTTTGCCTTGCATGCAATAGACCCAGGTTTAATTTCTGGTACCCCCAATGGAGCCCTGAGCCCTCCAGAGTGTAGAGACAGGAGTAAGCCCTGGGCATTAACGAATATGATCCAAACTCCAGAGAGAGAAAAGGAGAGAGAGGCGGGGGGAGGGAGATAGGGAGAGAGACTAGACCAAGGGGAGAAAAACATAATGACCCCTAAAATATTTTTTTTAATTCTGCCATTCACTGTGGTGTCTCCATGCTTCTAATGACACACCAGCCGTTGTCTCAGTTTTCTGGAATGTTCAAATGCCTATGAAGCAGCAGTAGACTAAGATCTAAGCCAGGAGCTTCAATCTGGGTGAATATCTGTGCTTCAAAACTCCTTGCTAATGAATTATACCAAAGAAAAGCTCAGCTGAGAAACGTTCACTGATAAGACAAGACCTCCAGGTCCACCATCAGGGTCAAAGGAGTAAGAATGCTTGGGTCTGAAGTTGCTTTGCCAGCCTTAATGGATTAAAGACACCTAGGTAGGCAGAGCAAAACAACGGAGAGTTCACAATGGCTTGATGAATAAAGTAGTGAACACTAAAGGCCAGAACAATTGCCCCACCAGGCATCTCTCTGTATGGTGACTTAGAAATACACCTCAGCCCAAGTGAAATGAATTGTTCTCTTCAACTCAGCGCTTCAGTACGGGAGATGCAGGATGTCAATGTAAAATAATAATCTCCATGCTGAATTCAAACCCTCTCCATTCGAAGATGATCAGTTAACCACCTTACTTTTTCATATAAATCTAAAAAGTTGATCTTTAAAAAACTACTGTGATGCCCTTTCTACTTTACCTTTTAAAGAAAATATTTTAGCTATTCTATGTTTTTGAGTTCTCTGCATATGCAAATGATTGTTATTAACAATAGAAAACCTGAGATATGAAGAAAATGATGTTTAGGAGACATTCAAAGAAAATGACTTTATATGCAGAGAACATTTTACGAGGCAATATTCTTGAACAGTGCTTGAACGGAAAAGTGATATTTTGTCTCATTTTCTTTCTTTATGCTATTCAAACAAACAGGACTATTTATTCAAAATGATAATAAACATATTACTCATTTGAAAAGCATAGATAAAACTATGTAAGGTCAATATCCATTATAGCTAAAAGACTGAGTAAAATCAACTTTACAAAGGAGGGTGTCTGTATACATATAAAAATATTACAAGGAATTTAAAATTAGTGACAATATTCTAGATGAAGACGTAAGAATGATGTATTCTGATTTAAACACTCTTTTCCAGGAAAAGAGTAAGAGCTGGTATAGAATATTGCAAGTGTAACCTTAATTATTAAAACATCGCTATAAGTTGAGACATCTTCCAAAGCTTATCTTTTATGAAACCTCAAATTTATTATTTTATTAACTTTTAACAAAGGCTAATAACATTACTCATAGATGACAAATAGGGATTACTAAGGTAACTATAAGTTGCCAAAATAATATTTAGGGTTTTGGAGTTCCTACATTGGAATGGTTCAATGCTTCAAAGTTAATTTGGCCACATTGAAAAGTGGACAATTCACATAGTTCAAGAAAGGCCCTTAGTACCATCCATGGCACATATCTTTCTTTGTGTTCAGTTTTAAGAATTTTGCCTCTCAAATGCTTATACTTCAAGGAAACATGTTCTTTCATCAAAATATTTCTAACTAAACAAGCCCCCCTGTCAGAAGTGTCTTAATTTCTTATCACAGAATTTTATCCACACAAGGAGCGGATAAATAATTCATGTCACTGCCTCTTTGTTGTGTGTCCCTGAACTGCACAGGGCTGGAAGGCTGACAGCTGTGTCAGAACAAGCACCAAAGATCTGATATGACAAGTGAGTAACAAGTTTCTTTCAGTTCCTCGTGAAAGAAGACAATGGCCCAAACTGCAAAAAAGAAATCCTGAAACAAAATAAAACTGCTTCTTTCTTTTTACCTAAGTGTTTGCTATGAGCTTATTTCCAACCCACAAGCCCTGGTCATTTTATAGGCCTGCCCAGCCCCCTTTATTCCTCACACTCGCTTGGCCATTTACGCCTGGCCACGGATCAATATGAGCAATTCTTGGAGAAATACGATGTCTCCATGACAACCAAGCCACAAATTCTCAGTGGAAGGCGGCGAGACCCGGAGCGAACTCTCCAGAGGTTTCTAGGCCTATAAGGCTCGATGTCTTAAAATGCAGGAATGGACAGAGGAAAAAGCCAGAGTAATTCATTCTTTATTACCAGTTTAATGATGTCCAACATATAGAACAGTACTCACTTTTTAACGTAAGATTCCTAATCAGTAATTGTACTTTCGAACTAATCTTAATTTGGGGGGTACACCCATTTGTGCATAGTCCTCAGATAGTATCATATTTGAACTCACCACAATTTCACTCCCACTGAGGCAGAATGGAATTTTTTTCTGCTTCTGGAATGGCAAAAAGCTGATCTGTTCTTGCCATATATAATGAACACTTGGGTAAAAATCTGTCTCACAGATTTGTCTGCCTGACAATTAGGTAAGTGAATCTTAGAAACTGTTTATTGAATCCGTTGAAAAAAATCTTCGTCAAAAGTTGGCAATTTGGGTCAAAGATAAAGGTAGTTTAAAAATAAATTTTAAGAGAAACTTAATGATACCACTACCCTCTCCCTTTTGGAGTGGGTCAAGCCCACATTTGTCTTTTGGATATTATGACAGGCAATGGAGCTAATGCGTTGGAAGAGATTTCTGTCATTACTGAAGATGACATTTCTCTATTCCCTGGGATGCTAAAGCAAAATTGTGACTGGGAAGGAACACACAGCCCCCACTCCATCTCTCGAAGCATCTTGGTGTTGTGAAGGGGACTGAAATACAACGCCATCGCCACTGGCTCTGGTGGGGTTCGGAGATGACTTAGGGGACCTGACATAGATTGCAGACTGCACCTTTCACTGAAAATTAAATCTCAGTCGCTCTCCTCAGGGAAGGATCAGGGGACTGTTTGCAGCTGCCCCCTGTCAGCAAAGACTACAAGATTTGGAAATCTCTTAGCTAAGCTGACAGGCCACAGAAAGGATGAATCAAAAATCAGATACATAGAGCCGCACGCAAAAATGCAAGAGGATGGCCGGTACACAGTGGCCTGAATATGGGGCAGAAACACGTCCAGGGTGATGAGATAGTTAACTCACTGATGGGAAGAAGGTCATTCCTAGCATTTTATGATTGCTATTTGGGGCCAGGAACGTCCACTCAACTTGGACAAGATATTTTTCCTTTTTAATTAGGTAGCTGCAAAGACTAGCATGCTCCCCCCGTCCCCAAAACTGAGAGAATCAGGCATCTACACTGAGTTATTTCTGGCTATTTACTTTCAGCACATTTCTAGAGTGAAATTTGTTTTGGTGTTTTCACTCTTTCTAGAGTGAAAACACCAAGAAACATAACTTGGCAACATTAACTGAACAAAGTAGAACAAGTAGTTCCATTTGTTTTATTTTGGTCTAAACCATTGAAAAAAGTCAATCACTCATTACTGTTAGGCTTAGAAAAGTAAGTAGAACATTAGGATGACCATGTATTTCCTCTCCACGTCTCCACTTTCATTTCAGAACGTTATACAAAATACTTCAAAGGTTGCCATTTCTCCACTTTCCAATCCCTGCCTCTGTTAACCAGTTTAGCCTAAAGTTAATGATCATGAACTAATATCATAATGCCAGTTTTCCTTCTCAGTCATAAAGCCTTTGTACTTCCTCTAACTGAATTCTTGATGAAAGAGGAAAAGATAACAGCTCCGCGTGGTGACCCCTGGAGGTGATCATTAATTTGACAGAGCAGCTGCTAAGAGAAAACTGCGTTACAATATCATCTCCGTCCATCCCCTTCACAATATCATCTCTGTCCACCCCCTTCCAAGGACCCCAGAGTGTGTCAAATTTATCACTTAGTATTTGACTATTTTCAAATGGCTTTCACCTGGACTCCTGGACTCCTCCAAGACACATCTGTCAGGCATGTCCTCAGTATCTTGGAAGTTTGCCGAGTTTGAGTTGTTGTCATGCTTCACTGGACTGACTGGAGCTATGAGAGAGAGAGAGAGAGAGAGAGAGAGAGAGAGAGAGAGAGAGAGAGAGAGAGAGAGAGAGAGAGAGAGAGAACACAAGTGATGAAAAAGTGGTAATAAACAGCATTAAAACATTTCCTTTCGGTTCCACAGATAGTTAGAGGGACATACTATGCAAACACAAATAATAAATTGCAATAAAATGTATCCTCTAAGTATGTATTGGCAGACATGTAATTAGTTGAAAAATCTATAGATGAGACTTTATCTTAGAAGAAAAATAAGTTCAGGCATCAGCTTAAAAGCTACAAAGTAACAAAGTGATCGCTTCGAAGTAGAAATCGTATTTTTAATGCATAAATCTAAAACAATATAGTCAATTAATGGCAGCAGGACACAGACTTCTGTCTAGTCATCAGGCTAGTCAATTAGGAAGACAAGTTGGAAGTTGGTGCAGTGGTTTCTCTCTTGTCTCACAAATCACAGCTGATAAATTATTTGTGTGCATTTTGATCCTCTTTCATTCAGTTAAATCTAAAATATCAAATACCGAAACCATCTCCTTGATTGAGGCCATAAAAGCAAGTGTAAAAACACCAACAAATACACCCCCCCCAACACCCACAGGCAATGACAGCTGGGGTTTAGGATGGTAAATCTGAAGACAACTTGTCATAGACAACTTGTCTGTTTTCTGAGTAGGAACTGTCAACAGACACAGAAGCTAGCCTGGGAACCTGATATTTCCCATAAGCACCTTATACCATTTGTTCTAGTTCTGTTAGAAAAACATAAACTAAGTTTGCATTCTCTCACAAGCTAAAATACTTGGTCGCAATTGTCTGCCCATGTAACAAATTCAGATTACATTACTTCGCAGAAACATTCATCAGGAAACGTGGCCATTGTCTTCATCAGAAGCCCAATGAATAACAAGACAAAGCAAATTCTCAAGGACAAAAACCATGTCATACAATATGAAATGTATATATAATATTTATGACCCAGTAGTTTTCTCTCTGAGAGATGGGCTGCCTCCAACACACCCACGTTCTCCTCAGCTCTAGACCTCACAAAAAAAAGATACAACTTATTATTCACAAAAGCAGCAAAGGAAATCCACATTTGTGGAATAATATGCTTGTTGGCATGGGACAGTTGACCTGGCTGCAGTTACAAAACCTCCATTAGAAAGTGAAGGGACAAATACAAAGGCCAGAGTCTCTGCTACTTTCCAAATGGAATGAGTGACACAGGAACCTGCCTGAGCATTCACAGATCTCCACCCTTCCACATTACATCTTATTTGCACAAAGTGTGCATAGTGTATGGGGCTTATAGCCAGAGGCCTATATATACACACTTTTTTTTGGCCATTTGGAGTCACACCCAGTGATGTTCAGGGGTTACTCCTGGCTCTGCATTCAGAAATTACTCCTGGTGATGCTTGGGAGACCATATACATACCATACATACATAGCCACAAAGTGAGACCAGGTCAGCTGTGTACAAGGCAAATGCCCTACCTGCTGTACTATCACTCCAACCTTGTATATACATACCTTGAAAGATGCATATGTATATGTACATATACATATGTATATACAACCTTGTATATACATACCATTGCCTATGTCTGTTCTAAATATTCCCTTAGTAGTCCCCAGTAACCTTTTAAGGACACACACTCTACTTCTCTATCCTGTGGAAATGTGAACATGGAGTTTGATTTCGCTGCTTTTCTAAAACCTTCTCTTGGGGACCAGGTATAAGGAGATGAAAATATAGCATGCTTTGATTGGAAATAGACACCACTTTTCATTTTGTGTTTGAATTTTCTGGGGAAGAAAAAAGGTAGTAGGTACTATGTATGCATCCTTTATCGGTGTTTCCTGGGTGTCAAACAGTGCTTTGGTCATAAAAAGTTAGGTTTAAATCATTTTGTGGAAAAAGCAAAGAAAATGGATGAAGCAGATGTTTCACAGATGAGCTTCTACAGTAAATTTCTTACCAATGAACTTAACGTCTGTGTGTGAACTTCTGATCCAGGTTGAAATGGACTTTCAATTACCTTTGGCTGGATCAGTTCAGTGTTTTGTTTAGGTTCACTTTGGATAAAGAATGAATATTTATGAATGGTGTTATGGGTTGGAGCAATAGCACAGGGGGGAGGGTATTTGCCTTGCATGCATCTGAACCAGGTTGGATTCCTTCATCCCTCTCGGAGAGCCCGGCAAGCTATTGAGAGTATCTATCCTGCACGGCAGAGCCTGGCAAGCTACCTGTGGCATATTCAGTATGCCAAAAACAGTCACAACAAGTCTCACAATGGAGACTTACTGGTGCCCGATCGAGCAAGATGATGAACAACGGGACGACAGTGCTACAGTGCTATAGTTATGGGTCGGAAGGGGAAATATCTATGACCTATATAATTATTAATGGAGCTTGCTTTAATTTAATTTTTCTCACTTTAGGTCATACTTATAGAGGTTTTTAATCCATAGTTTATTAATCCAGTTTAATCCATAAACATTTTGTGTATGTTTTAAGTATATCAAAATTGAATACTATTTTATATTGGCCAAAATTTTCTATTTTTTTCTATTTTGCGTTTATATGGTCTGCAAATTCATTTTTGGGATACATTTATATAACTATTTACAATTAGAAATTAATCATATAGTGATGTTAAATTCATTAGTAATATCTCATAAGGCAGTAATCTATATTTATTTGCTAAAATACACTGTACTTGTCATCCCAGCCACTGTTTTCTCATACATTATTTCATGTATTATTAACTTTTATACATTCATTTATTTATTCATTGCTTGAACAAAATCACTATTTATTCATTGCTCCAGCAAAATTCTGTTCTGGACATTAAGATATCAACATAAAATACCTTCCACATACTCATGTTGGTGATGTGTTCTGAGGTTCAACTGTCATCTCAAATCTCTCAAGAAAGTGAGGTTAGATGTAGATTTAGCTTCAAGATCTGCACAAAAGCAGTTGTTTTTGTCTCTCTCTCTCTCTCTTTTTTTTTTTTTGCTTTTTGGGTCACACCCGGTGATGCTCAGGGGTTACTCCTGGCTCTACGCTCAGGAATTACCCCTGGCGGTGCTCAGAGGACCATATGGGATTCTGGGAATTGAACCCAGGTTGGCTGTGTACAAGGCAAACGCCCTACCTGCTGTGCTATTGCTCCGGTCCCTGTTTTTGTCTCTCTTAATGGTTTTGGTGGGTTTGCTTTGTATAAGGATAGGAGAATAAAGAGTGTTTTCAGATACTTGCTTGATTATACTTTCACTTCCAAGTGTATGATGATGCAAATTGTTCATGTTTACTGGGTAGCTTATAGAATATGCCACTAAATTTGTTATGAAGTAATACCTATATTATGTGGACTGGAACGCCAGACAGTGGAGAGGTTAATTACTGCCACTCCATTTTTCTTTTTTGATAAGCTAACCACTTCGAATGTTCTTTTGGTGTTTCCAGCGATGCGTCATCATTGAACTCTGACAGGATATGTCACCAAAGATTTCTCTAATGAATTAATTTTTTAAAAGATAAAACCAACAAATATTTATTTTTATTTTATGAGTAGAGCTCTAGGCTAGGAAATGTGAAGGGTAAAATAATGAAGGAAAATTTGATGCACCCTTACACAACTTCTATTTAGTTGAGATAGTATTAAAAGTAATGCGTAGGTGACTCAGAATCAATTTTCCAGGAGTGACAAGGTTTAAAAAATACATAAGCAACTCTTCTGTAATAGGGAGATCAAAATTGAAACTTGAATTACACACACACACACACACACACACACACACACACACACACATTCTCTCTTCTATCTTGGGGAGTGAACACCTGGCACCTGGTAGTTCTCCGAGATTACTCTTGGTTCTGCACTCAGGAATCACTCGTGGTGAGACTTGAAGAGACTACACAGGGTGTCAAAGATCAAACTTGGGTTATACACTTGCACGACAAATGCCCTACGAGCTGTTCTATTGCTCTGGCCCCACTGAACTATCTATTTTGGGGAGGGAATATAAACTCCAAATCTGAGTTTATTCAAGGCAAATAAAAAGATATGAGTTGGGTGTGGCCAAATAAATACACTAGCCTAGTGCCACAAATGATTCCTTTGACAGAATATTGCTTTCTACTTTTGTACGTATTTTTAATTAATCCTTCTAACAGCTCTTTGAGCTTTCCCTGAACTATGGTAGTGGCTAATACTTCCCACCTGTAGATATTCACAAGTCAGGTTTTCTTTTCCCTCATCAATAATTTGATCTTTACTGAATGGTGGGTCCATTTATCACAGTAAGTCGTTTCACTATAAATATTGACTTTTATTTATCAATACCAAAGTCCATTTGTAGTTAGTCACTAAAGTTCTTGAATATTTTCAGTAGTTTTTGAAGATGCATTTTAGAGCTTGGCAGAGAGATACTTCTGCTGTCAATAGACTGAAAATGGTTGCAAGGCTCATCTTTAACTTAAAGTTTAACTTTATTTCCTCTATAATGGATGCTGATCAACATTTAGGGTGCAAGTGGGGAAAGGACAAACTTCTCTTGACAGTTCTGCCACTAAAAGACATAAGGCAACTCCATTTCCTCATCACACAACTCAAAATATTGGCAACTGAAAGCCTCGTGTTATGAATATCTTTGTACTCTCTTTGATAACGGGACAGAGAGAAAGCCCACTTTGCAAAGATGCATTGGATTGTGAATGTAATTCTTCTAACATCCTAAATAAATGAATGGTTCAATTGTGGACAATATGAAATCAGTTAATTTGTGTGTATGTGTGTGTGTGTTGGGGTGGTGGTTGGGTCACACTTACCTGTGCTTAGGCCTTACTGCTGCCTCTGCACTACGGGATCCCTCCTGATGGAACTTGGAGGTCCCTACAGGGTGTCAAGGATTAATCGAGTTTGGGTCAACTTGCATGCAAGGGGGTAATTATGACAATGAGAAAATCTGGATAGTGGGACACAGCAAAGGAAAGTAACGGGGAATGAAGAAATCTTTCATTTCTGCTGAATTTCCTTACTCCCTAGCCTCAGTTACCAAGAAGAGGACTCCCTAGATTCCTCTATGTGTCTCGACACTCCCCATTCCCTTGGCAACTATTCCCCCACCCTCCCAGAGAGGCTTGGTGAGAAGTAGAGTAGGGACCTTTTTCTCGTTTTAACATAAAATTGGTATAATTTCTATACCTTCGGTCCTTAAGCATTATGAAATAAATTTCAGAGTAAATTCATTTTAAGGACACATTAGTTATCCTCATATTGATTATGTTTTGCTTTGTGTCACACCCAGCATTGCTCTGGAGCTGCTTGTGGCTCAGTGCATAAAGAACCACGTAGTACCAGGAACGAATCCCATGTGTCTTGTGTTAAACCAGAGCCATAGTTGACTGGAGTGATAGCACAACGGGTAGGGTGTTTGCCTTGCATGCGGTCTACCTGGGTTCAATTCCTTCACCCCTCTCAGAGAGCCCGGCAAGCTACCAAGAGTATTCCACCCGCATGGCAGAGCCTGGCAAGCTACCCATGGCATATTTAATATGCCAAAAACAGTAACAACAAGTCTCACAATGAAGACATTAATGGTGCCTGCTCAAGCAAATTGATGAACAATGAGATGACAGTGCAAGAGTTTAACTCAAAACTAAGGCACTCTGGAACATCTTATATGAAAGAACCTCATTCATTACTAAATGTAAGTATAATTCATAAATGGGCTCAAAGAATGCATATAAATTATAAACCATAGCCTTCTTTGGGAGGGCTGGAGCGATAGCACAGCGGATAGGGTGTTTGTCTTGCATGCAGCCGACCTGGGTTCATTCCTCCGCCCCTCTTGGAGAGCCTGGCAAGCTACAGAGAGTATCTCACCCACATGGTAGAGCCTGACAAGCTACCTGTGGCGTACTGCCAAAAACAGTAACAACAAGTCTCACAGTGGAGATTTTACTGGTGCCCACTTGAGCAAATCGTTGAGCAATGGGATGACAGTGACAGTGACAGCCTTCTTTGGGTATTTGCCTTGCATGTGTCTGACTCAGGTTCAATTCCTGGTATCCCATGTGGTTCACCAAGCACCACCTGGAATAATCCTTGGGCATTGCCGGATATGGGCCCAAAATAAGCAAATAAAAATAACAGTTTTCATGTGTTTAGGTTCTGTAAAAGTGCCTGACTCTTTAAAATGAGAATCAAATCCTACAGTAAATTCATAAATCCATTATTTTTTGCTGTCTACATTTAAGAAATATACTAAACTGAGAAAGGAATAGATTTCATAAGGAAAGACAAATAAATTCCCACATATTGATAAACTGAAGAACAGTGGATAAAGGGAGAATTAAAAAAATTATAGTAAATAATTTTCTAGTTTGCATTTGAAAACTAAAAAGGTCATAAAAATAAAAAACAATCTTTAATCAAAAATACTAGCAATAAAATTTAAATAAATATATAAATAAAATTTTTAAAAAAGTTTTAGCATTTGAGACTATGTAGGAATATACTTTATGTATGAATTTAAGATAATGATTCACAGCATAGGCAAATTTATCCCATACTAATGTTTACAAAACTAATAACACTGTTGTTTTCTTTTTAAATCAGTAGGAGAAGAAGCTATTCAATGGCATTACAATGAAATTCATAAGAGCAGTGGCCTTTCCATAGTCTAGGACTAAGATGACACCATCAAGTTGGGGAGAATGGTTGGTCATCAGTCTCGTATTCCCAGCTGATGGTTGTCTCAGTCTCAGGGGAAAATGTTTGTTTCAGATGGTTAGTCAAGTGTCAGAGCTCTTTCATATCCTTCGATAGGAAATGGAAAACAAGGAAATCAAATTATGTAGTCTATAGCTTCGTCTTCTAGTTCTTAGTCAACATTAAAAAGGAGGCAACAAGGAAAAGGTCTCAGTTGCCATGTTTTGCATTAAGCCTAGTTACTCTGAATGGAGTTTCTTTCTATTTGAATGACGTCAAAATGGTATATTTATGTTTAGAACTTACTTAAATTGAACTAAAGATGCCTGGTTGTTAAAAACATACTATAATGCACAAAAGATAAAACCATATTATAACATATAATACAATTATAAAAAGGATAATGTGACCTATAATAATGAAAAACTGCTCTCTAATGCAATTGGCAGTAAGCATTAATCTCCCAAATCCACACCTAAATTTGCACTTACAACAGATATAGGAAACATAAGTGGTCTGATAGGTTTTTTTTTTGTTTGCTTTGTCTTGCTTTTTGTTTTGATTGTATTTACTGGAATTCATTCATATAAAATACATCCACTCATTATAAATTGTTAATTTTACTGGGATAATTAGCCAAACAAAGGCATTTTAAAATAAACTCCCAAGCCTTGTCACTGCTTAACACTCAGTATTTGTACTAATATCACTAAAAGATATTTGTCAAAATATAGAAATAATTAGTAGAAGAAATTTTCATTTTGCTATTAGATAGACAGTGGAATATATAAATAAAAGATAAGAGAAAGATACTGGAGAGTTTTAAAGAGAAAACATGCACGTAGAAAAAGGGAAACCAAACCATTATAATCTAATAAGACTTTCAGAAAATGAGGTTAATACAAAGAGATGTTGTCATGGAGAACTAAGAAATGGGAAGCAAAAGGTACAGAGAAATATACCTAGATAAAGTGGTATTAATCAGTGTGCTTAATTTTCAAAAGATGCTTGCCTCTAGAATTTTTACCTATCATGTGGAAGAATATATAACATTTCCAGAAATATAGGCAAAATTCAGTGCTTCTGGATTGTGAAGTTAGACTGATTAGATAAGCTGTAGAAAGCAATTGTCAAGATGAATCCATAAAAGTTGATGATGTTTAATACAATTTCAGTGCAGTGAATTCTGAAAAATATTTAAATGAAACATGAACTAGAAACAAGAAACAAGAAAGAACAGGGCTGGGGCTGGAGTGATAGCACAGCGGGTAGGATGTTTGCCTTGCACACGGCTGACCCGGGTTCGAGTCACAGAATCCCATATGGTCCCCTGAGCACTCCCAGGGATAAGTCCCAAGTGCAGAGCCAGGTGTGACCCAAAATGTAAAAAAAAAAAAAAAAGAACAGGGCTTTGAGTTATCACCTGACTAAGGGTACTGAGATTATGTGCCCATGTAGGCAGATGACCTACCAAAGGCTGCCACGTGAGGAAGGGGATGATCAAACCAATAAGCCAACCATTAGGACACCAACAAGTAAGCTCACAAGGCTTCTTCGTTTATTTTTAAATTTGAACTGTGATATTTTAGCTCAGATATTTACCTGGAATCTGGCATCTTTCTCTACCGGCTACAGCCAACCAATACAGAACATAACTGAATTTAAGGGAATAGCCAAGGGTCTAGGAGAAAGTGGTGGGGGATAGGAGAGAAAGAGTTTATATAGTATCAGAATTCTCAAGAAGGAATCAAGAAGACAACGGCTATGATGTAAAAGTATACTCTGAAGAATGTGCCTATGGGCTGAAACTTGTCCAGACAATATGTACATGTATGACTGCCATTTTATCACCTCTAAGTCCTCCAGCCACTCAAAGGAATGGCTCTCTTATCTACTCACTGTGACCAGGTTAATCATCTGCTAATAGCTGTTTCTCGCCGGTAATTTTATAAACTGACGCAAGTTTTATTTTTGTTCTTTTTTTTTTTTACATAACTCTAGTTTTATTTATTTATTTATTTATTTTTTAATTTATTTTATTGAATCACCAAGTGGAAAGTTACAAAGTTCTCAGGCTTATATCTCAGTTACACAATGATCAAACACCCATCCCTTCACCAGTGCCCCTATTCCACCACCAATAAAAACAAAAACAAAACAGAAACAAAAGCAAAAACAAACAAAAAAAAACAGTATACATCCCACCCCTCACCCCCCAACCCCCCCTGTGCGTGAGTGATAATTTCACTTCCTTTTCTCTTTACCTTGATTACATTCCAGATTTCAACACACAACTCACTATTGTTGTTAGAGTTTCAAAACAGACTCACTATTTTTGTTGGAATTTATCCCCCAAGAATACAGCTTTATTAACAAGGAAATATTTGATAGTAAGTTTTCCACTGATGAGAATGAAGTGATAAAATGTCACGTGGCCGCGGTAGCGGCCGCATGGTTTACAATTTCTGTATTATAGTAATTAAGTCCGCGAAGATTTAAGTTTGAAAATGAATCATTTCCCTTCATGGAACAGCATGTAGCCAAAGTTAGTTCACAGTGTCCATACATGGGTACAAGCACTTGCTGGAACCCCAAATCCTAAAGCTGTCTCTGGTTCCCGCTCGTTCCACATCCACCGGCTCTGCAGAGGCACGGGCACCCGGCCGGAGACGATCACCGGCCCCAGTTGGGACTGCCCCGGTATCCCCAAGTTTTGTTTTTTAAAATAAGATCTGATCATCTCTCCACTGCATAGGAAAACTTGGAATTCCTTTCTCTAGTTAGCATTAGAAAATTCTGGAATCAAGGCTTTGCGAGGTCTAAGAGCCTCAGCTCATGTCAAGAGATTTGTCTCTCCTCCACTCCACTTGCCTTTGGTACTGATATCATGCACTACAAAGGGACAAGAGCACCCATTATTTCTAGTTATTTTGTTTATCTTGAGTGTACCAATAGACCAGAGTGAGAGCACACTGGGTTGGGCATTTGCCTTGCATGTGGCCACCTGGGTTTGATTCTTCCATCCCTCTCAGAGAGCCAGACAAGCTATCGAGAGTATCCCACCCGCATGGCAGAGCCTGGCAAGCTACCCGTGGCATATTCAATATGCCAAAAACAGTAACAACAAGTCTCACAATGGAGATGTTACTGGTGCCTGCTCGACCAAATCGATGAACAATAGAATGACAGTGCTACAGTGCTATTTTGTTTATTTTAGATGCCTGTATCTTTGCAAAGATCCCTCAACGGAGACATCTTCTCACCCCAATCTTCAATTTTCTAAGCCAAATTACCCTTTATTCAACACAATTCAAATTCAAAAGTTTTTTTTTCCCTGTGAAATCTTCATTAACCCCATGAGTTAGCATTATACTTCCCATTTCTTTTTTGTAGAACTTAATTTAACCGATGTTATGTTTCATAGCTTCGTATGTCCTTCTCTAAGCCTCATGTCCATCTACTCTGCCAGACACAGAAAAGCAGGATAATCTTAGACACACATTTTGGGGCTAATGTCATGAAAACAATGTTGTTTCTCTACTGTGGATCCTCTAATGCTGAATAAGAAAGCACAGCTGGAAGAATCACAGGTCTGATGCAATGTGTCAGTTCCTTCTGTCCTTAGTGAAGTTCACACAGTTGGAAAATTCATAGGCAGTGTATATGTTCCACAAACACAATAGGTCTAGTGCAAGTACTTTATCTGTGTAAAATTAGATTATGGATACATCAGGCCGACAATGCTGAAAAGACCTCTAGGCCAACACATCATTTATGCACCAACTACCTCACTTTACTTCAAAGAATTTATAAAATAAGTCATACCCTGCAAAATAGTTTGCCGCCCCTTACAAAACGGATAAGTCACACATTGAAAAATAGTATACCACCCCTTACAATAGAAGGGGACTTGTACTGATTGCTACTCTCTTTTCCTCACTCTCATAAATCACAAAGTTAAATTCACCCTGGGGATTTCATTTCTCTGAACTTAATGTCCAGGCATAAAACAAATTTTGTTCTCATAGGACATCCCATTTTTGTTTCATTAGTTCAAGGAAAGGGTCACTTAATTTTTAAAGCATTTGGTTTGATCTTTGCTATGATTCATGCCATCCAACATCCACAGACACATTCTATAACTGAAATGTATCTTATATATAAAATGTGTCTCGCTGGACCCCATAATGCTAGTAGGTCACATAAAGTACGCAAAAGCTACCTTGTAGACACATGACTCCAAGAATATGATGAGAAAAAAAGAAAAGAAACTTATTGAATAGCTAAGCAATTATTGTTTTGTCTAAGTTTTTATTCCAAGATACACATACATACCTATCTTATAATAGTCAAAATACTTTCTTGGAGGTGGCATGGGAATGCTATTAAAATTTTCCCCAAATAGGAGACTAAAATTTATCCTCACTCTACTTTATACCTTTTTATTTTATGTTTAACCATCTTGCTGATAATTTGTTCTAGAGAGGTGATAAAATTTTATTAATCTAATAAAGAAAAAAACTATTTTGTCATAATTTAGCAAGATGAATTCTTGTGATCTTCTGTGAAAGAGACTGTAATCTGTAAAGGAATATGGAATTGTAGAAACATGTCTTTTATATAATAGGACCACTTAGCCTTGTGATATAATCATTAAATAATAATTATATTATATAGCATATTGAATAATAACCATAATCATTTTTATGGCTCAACTGTTTCACACAGTTTTCCTCTTAAAATTATTTCCGTGAGATGAGACCCAGAGTAGCAGCACACGGACGGCTCCTCTGCTCCTAAAACACCATGATCCCGGAGGCCTACTAACTACTTTCGGCACCCAGCGGCTTCTTACAGAAATGCCTCTAGACTGTGAAATGAACTGCGACGTCATGCTGCCCTGGGAGGGGAAAGGTTTTTCTCTCTTGGCCTTTCCTTTCCTCGGTGGCGGTGGTGGTGGCTGTATGTCGACCACCATCTTATAGAGCTCACTAACCGAAGGTAAGAGCTTGCAGTGATGCGACTTCCGGCAGAAATTTCTCTGGACTTAGTTACTAAAATACCAGAAATCCAAAACCTCATATACTCTTCATTCTCAGCAATGGCAAGCAAATTATCAAATGATGCTTTCTCAGCAGGTTTGATTGTTGAGGAAAAATTCCAAACAATAACAGGTGTGGGGGGGTAGGATGGGAGGTATACTGGGGTTCTTTTATTTGTTATTTATTTATTTATTTATTTATTTATTTATTTATTTATTTATTATTGAATCACCATGAAAAAAGTCACGAAGCTTTCAGGTTTAAGTCTCAGTCATACATGATCAAACTCCCATTCCTTCACCAGTGCCCATGTTCTACCACCAAAAACCCCAGTATCCCACCCTCCCACCCCCTCCCACCTGAGTGGCTAATGATTCTTCACTTTATTCTCTCTATAATTTGAATACATTCAATATTTCAACAGAAAACTCACTATTTGGAATTTCCCCCCAACAATCAAACCTGCTGAAAAGGCATCATTTGATAGTTTGTTTTCCATTGCTGAGAATGAAGAATATATGAGCTTGAGCAGCCACTGTCGTGGCCGCATGGTTTTGGATTTCTGATATTTTAGAAATTAAGTCCAGAGAGATTTCTGCCAGAAGTCGCCAGAAGAAAAGGCTGAGAGAGAAAAACCTTTTCCCTCCCAGGGTTTTATCTTAGTTCACAGTCTAGATGCATTTCTGTAAGAAGTCGCTGGGTGCCAAAAGTGGTTATAGGCCTCCAGGATCATAGTCTTTTAGGAGCAAAGGAGCCATTTTGTGTGCGGCCACTCTGGATCTCATCTGGGCGGAGAGCCAATACTGGGGTTCTTGGTGGTGGAACACGTGCACTGGTGAAGGGATGGGGGTTTGACCATTGTATGACTGAGACTTAAACCTGAAAGCTTTGTAACTTTTATCATGGTTATTTAATAATGAAAAAATTATTTCCATGCGATAGTTAAGGTACTACCATTTTGTTGTTATGAAGGAGGTCTCCCCACCCACCCCACCCTCCACCCCACTGTGACAGTGGCCAAAACTGAACTTTCAGTGCACAGTCATCAGACTCAGAGTCTCTCTTTTCAGGTGACAGAGATGAGACTGGATTCTTCCTCCAAAACAAATAAGAAGAGGGAATTTGCATGAAACTCATTTTGCCGAACTACAGTTATTAGATTTGAAAGGGAGTTGTGGGGCCAAGTACGGTACACGTGGAGCCTCCACGAAGAGGGAGGAAACTTTGACTCCAGGGTCTCTTCTTCAGCACTCCACAGCACTCAGGCCCCAGTGGGGCAGTAAACAAAGAGGCTTTAGAGACACGTCATTGACAACTCTAAAACATAGATGCAGTTGGCCTTCTTCCAAGAACAAGCAGTTCCTCCCATCCCGTGGAACAGAACCTCTGAATCCAGGCCACATCCTTGAGAATACACCCCATCTCCAGCCAGTCAGCGAGCCAGCCATGGAAATAGCTCAGGGTGGGTGCACAGATGGACTGGTTCGCACTAATTTACTTCACTCAGATTCTGTTTACCTCCTAGAAGATCCCCCCGCAGCAGCCTTTAACGCCATATCCCAGGATGTCTGCCTGCATGCGTTTTTCTAAAACGGTAGTGTTCCATGAATCAGACTTCAGGAAACATGTCACAGAGTGAGGAGTGGGTGCAATCAGAACACAGCGAGGCTTAGCTGGGACTTGTCGCTTGCTGGACTGGTGCAAGCGACTGAGCATGAGCTGTCTGTTTCTCTGCTGGCTGCTCTCTGCCACCCGGGCAGATCAGAGAGCCACACCCCTATCCCTTTATTATGCATCCCCACCCAAGAAAAAGAGAAAAGAAAGTGTATCACCCCACCCAAGTGGCATGTGTAGGAAGGACTAATCTGACCATTTATGTTTTTCTCTTTGTTGCTAAAGTAAGTCAAACAGTAGCTGAAAGTTCTAACTGGCCAGAGAGATAACATAGAGCTTAGGTGCTTGCCTCACCCATGACCTGGGCTTGATCCCTGGTATTATAAAATGTTCTCTGAACACCACCAGGATTGGTCTCTGAGCACCAAGCCAGAAGTATGCTCTCAGCACAACCAGGTATAGCCCAACCCTCCCAAAAGATGCTGGATATTTGAACTCTCTAAATCTAACTGTAAGTAAAAGAGAACTCTAAATCATTTCATTAACTCTCAGAGGACTGGAGCAGGAGTGATATAGCACAGTGGGTAGGGTGTTTGCCTTGCATATAGCCACTCCTGGGTTGATTCCTCTGCCCCTCTCGGAGAGCCCAGCAAGCTACCGAGAGTATCTCACCCACACGGCAGAGCCTAGCAAACTCCCTGTGGTGTATTCGATATGCCAAAAACAGTAACAACAAGTCTCACAATGGAGACGTTACTGGTGCCTGCTCAAGCAAATCAATGAGCAATAGGACGACAGTGCTACAGTGCAGTGCTAACTCTTAGTGAGCCCTGGAGAGCTGGCTGAGCTGCTATGATGGTGGAGAACTGGATAAACATCCCCATGCTTCCTCTGTTCTGCGTGGACCACAGAGACTGGAGCCTGACAATGGGCTAATGTATATGAAATGAATAAATGTGGGGCCAGAGCAATAGCACAGTGGGTGGGTGATTGCCTTGCATGTACCCCACAGGGCATGTGTACCCCATATGGTTCCCAGTACCCTGACAGGAGTGATTCTTCAGTGCAGAGCCACACCCTGAGCATCCCTGGGTGTGACCCAAAAAAGCAAACACAAATCTGGAGGAATATACGAACAAAAATGTTACTGTGTTTTAGTTATCATTTTAGAGTAATGAAAACCACTACTTTTATTTCATTTCAACTATTATTTATTGGGGCACACTAGTCAATGCTTAGCGTCACTACTGGTTGTGCTCAGGGAGCATGCTGGACTCAGAACCCAATCCAGATCTTCTGCCTGCAAAGCATACACTGAAGCCATTGAGCTATCGCTAGCCCTATTGCTAGGTTTTCAGTTTGTGCGCTATACCCAGCAGTGCTCAGGGATAACTCCTGGCTCTATATTCAGGGATCACCCATGGCAGAATTGGGGACCATATTGGGGGCTGGGGATCAAACCTGGGTAGGCTGTATGCAAGAGAAATAACTTATCCACTGTAGCATCCACCTTACCCACTCTAGCCCCTCTTGTTGGTTTTATTTATTTATTTATTTATTTTTGCTTTTTGAGTTGCACCCAGTGATGCTCAGAGGTTACTCCTGTCTCTGTGCTCAGGAATTACTCCTGGCAGTGCAGGGGAGACCATATGGAATGCCGGGGATTGAAGGCGGGTCAAACGCCCTACCCGCTGGACTATCATTCCGGCCCTTGTTCTTGTTAGATTTTATAGGTATCTCACCGCTGTGGCTGGAAGGTGCTGGCATCACTTTCAGTAATACCAGCAGTGAGGGCCTGGTGGCCCTGTTCTCAGCCCAGCAGTGGGGTGCTACAAGTCACCAGGAATGATGCTCAAGTGCCATGTAGTCCCAAGATGGATTTCTGTTTTTTTGGTTTTTGGGTGGTTTTTTTTTTTTTTTTTTTTTTTTTTTTTGCTTTTTGGGTCATACCTGGAGATGCACAGGGGTTACTCCTGGCTCATGTACTCAGGAACTACCCCTGGCAGTACTCGGGGGACCATAAGGGATGCTGCAATTGAACCTGGGTTGGCCATGTGCAAGGCAAATGCCCTACGCATTGTGCTATTACTCCAGCCCCCCATGATGGAATTCTGAACTTCAAAAGTGCACTCGCCCCTCTTGAACTATCCCTAGCTCCCTGAATGAGAATCCTGATGGTAACGTGGTCATGATGTGTCCAAGGCTAAAAAAATTAAGTCTTCTAATGACAGTGAAGCAGAAGGCATTTAACAGTAACAATTCAGTGGCAAATCTACCAAAGCAGTGACAAAGCACAGTGTTTAGAAGGTTAATAAACAACGGGCAGCAGTAGCTGGCTAATGTTAAAAAAAAATGTAGGATTACGGTTTTTGCCTGAGCCTTGACATGATGGTGTGGTCTGCCTTGCTGATCTACGCTTGCAGAAACAGCTGGGATCATCTTTTTATAAACTCCAACTCAAAGATGTCTTAGCATTCTCCAGTCCAACTGAAAACAAACAATCTTTTATTTTTAAAGGTAAGGTATTTTATATTCAACTCTGACAATATCTTATAAAAACGTGCTTAGCTTGATTCAAATATTGCTAATTCTGTGGATTCTATTTCTAAAGATACAGTTGATCACAGAATTATTCTGCATGTTGATTTTGCTGAAAATACATTCGGAGCTAAAAAAAAGAGCTAAAATACTATAATAACAAAAAGATCAGCTTTTAATTGGCAAATTAGAATGTGCTTGAATAATGAGCTGAAACGAAAGCAGAAATAGAGCTAAAATATTATAAGGAGAGTTGTTTCAATAATGAGTATAGTGGGAGAACTGGCTATAGAATACAAACAAAACCAAGGAAAAGGTATTTTGTTTCAGTTTTTGTTTGGTGGGTCACACTGAGCAGTGATTAGGGCTTACTCCTGGCTCTATGCTCAGGGAGCACTCTTGAACAGGTATCTGGGACTATGTAGGTTCCAGGGATTGATCCTGGGTTAACTGCATGCAAAGTAAGATTCCTGCACGCTGGTACCGAGAGAAAGAGCTACTGGATAATGAAAGCTATTTACATCCTTAAGCATTGAAACAAACAAAAAAATAACTTTACCAAATAATTCCTTGTTCTTCTACAAGTTTAGAAGGAGACTTTGAAGAAAATGAAATAAAATAAATCCCATAACAAAAGAATACATAATATCATATATATGCATATAATTTGTCAACATTCTCAAGAAATGTTAATGAATGTAATCAATCTATAACAAGAAAGGATTATGAAAATTACTAACAAAGTAAAATTTAACACTATACTGCATAAGAAGCACATAATAAAAACAGATTTAAAGATGAGTAAAAATAAAGGAAAGGACAGAATACAACTAAATAAAAAAGCAGCGGTCACATATTATACACACTGGAATGAGAGTCACAGATATAAAACAAACACAAAGAAAGATCTTTGTGATGGATGAGACTATAACTTATAATAAAGTTACTTTAATTACTAATATATGGCACAGAATAACACAGTCACTTTAATAAAATAGACTGCAAGAATCTTGAAGAGAGAAAAAAACTAATAAAAATAACTTTAGCACATGGTTCTCAATCTACGACCTAAGAGATAAAATATTGACACGTACACAGAAACATTACATAACATAACCAACATGTTATAATAAATATAATAATCAAAATTTGAATGCCAATAAGAGCACACCTTATTTTTAAGTTATGATAATGAAAGCATAGCAGACTCAACAAAATCCACAACTTAATCTAGTTTTGATATATTTTATAGCATTAAAAATTTAACAGTGAGAAAGAATTAAAATTTTAGCTCATACAGCAGACAAGGAATAGTAAGGAAAACAAAAGAGGAATCAAGAGGAAAAGGTAATAGAGACATGAGCTATAAAATAGTCAAATGAAAGAACTAAGAAAAAAAAACAAAAAATATTTTAAAAAATTGTAAAAGTTCAACAAGCCACTAGAAAAACTAAACTAAATAACAGAAGTTTTTCACAAATATACAAAATCAATAATAAAGAGGGAAACAAAAATGAATAGAGGACATTTTAAAGAGTAATAAAAAATCCTATTGGTCAACTCTCTATACATTTATTTGAAAATATACACTAAAAGATTTTGTTAAAAAATAATGAGAAAATTCATTTGACAAAATTAAGTAGCCATTTATTTGGCCATTTAAGGAATGGATTGTATCCAAATGTTCAATGAAATAAGATTCTTGAATTCTTATATATTTCTTTGATAGGAAAAGAAAAAACATATGTCTTAATCCTAAAAATAGTATTTTCTTTAATATAAATAGAAATACCAAGAACTGTCTTACTCATACATCTGAATAATATACCGAATTATGTAAAAGAAAAAACATTTCAAACAAAAAATAGAATAAAGTCGCATGGTATACACAGCAAAAGTGCACAATCAAGTCTAGTAAGAAGATATAAGGGGAAAAAGATTTTATAATAATTTTAAAATACAAAGTATTATATGAAAAGTGGTTTGAACTAATAGCAAGGTAGACTTTATTCTTGTAAAGAAGAATATCTTAAGAACGCAATTAAATTAGCTTCATGAATCTAGTCTAATGGTATAGTTTATTTACATTTACAAAATGATATCAGTTAATGAGGGCTAGAGACTGAGCACAGCGGCCACTCAACACCTTTGTTGCAAACCACAACAGCTAATTAGAGAGAGAAAGCAGAAGGGAATGCCTTGCCACAGTGGCAGGGTGGGGTGGGGGGGAGATGGGATTGGGGAGGGTGGGAGGGACACTGGGTTTACGGGTGGTGGAGAATGGGCACTGGTGAAGGGATGGGTTCCCAAACCTTGTATGAGGGAAGTGTGAGCACAGAAGTGTATAAATCTGTAACTGTACCCTCACGGTGATTCTCTAATTAAAAATAAATAAATAAAAAAAAAAATTAAAAAAAAAAAAAAAAAAAAAGAATCTGATACCAAGATGTATATTAGAAAAAAAAAAAAAAAAAAAAAAAAAAAAAAAAAAAAAAAAAAAATGATATCAGTTAAAAGACATTCAATCACAAAGTTTCATTTTCAAAGATTACAACCTTAGATCTGAACTCTTGATTTTGTGTTCAATAGACTACATACAGTCTCCAATAATGTAGAATATAGAGAAAATGCTTTTTTTGGTCTTTTTTTCTTTTTGCAATACACAGGAGTTATTCCTGGCTCTGCACTCAGGAATTACTCCTGGCAGTGCTGGGGGATCATATGGGATGCTGGGAATCGAACCAGGGTTGGCCGCATGCAAGACAAATGCCCTACCCGCTGCACTAGCACTCCAGCCCCTCAAGAAAATGCTTTAATATAAAATATTTCATATAAAATGTCAACAAAATATCTATAAATTATTTGTAAAAAATGAGTTGCATGAATATTTCATTTTTTAATATTGCAAATAACTGAATTCTATAACATAATAGTGTGAATTGGTGCCAGGTCCTCTATGGAGTCTAGGATTAGGCTGTTGTGACCAGCCCTTGTGTCTCAAAGGTAATCTTTGCATTTCAAGTTTCAGTGGTTCTAAGCAATAAATATTGATCATTTACAACAGGGAACCTGAAAAATAGCCACCAAGCAGATAGGAACAGGCAATGTCTAAAAATTTCTTAACAAGAAATACAGCAGTATATATATAATTATATAATAATTTATATATATTTTATATATTTATTTATATTTATATATTTATATATGAATATATATATTTGGCTATATACATAAATATATATTGGCTACAAATATAAATAAATGTAAATATATAAAAACATAAATATATATAAATATATAGGCTATATAAATATATATGATGTGTTATATTATATATAAATATATATTTAATAATATATAAATATAAATATACACTTATATATTTATATATATAAGTATATATATTTATATATATTTATATATATATACACTCTGGCCGGAAGGAATGGATTTTATCCAAATATTTTTCCCTTGCCTCAAGCTCAAGCAGGTTAAAATTCTCAGCCTCATAAGATACGCTGGTCATCTGAGCAACAGACACCTACCTGCCTACTCTTTGAGCCATTCTGGGGTCATAAGGGAATAACTGAGCCGATCATAGACACATGAACGTATATATGCAGTTGACATAGGAGGACACACAAATAGGTCATTTCTGCAGAGATGCACAACAGAAAACTGGAGACTGGCTATAACAAGGGTTTCACAACTAAAAGAGACACAGGTTACTGATTTCCAAAGGTTGATAAATGAAAATCTATCTGACTTCATTATAGGTTGGGGTTTCTCTGTTGTATAAATCAATACTAAAAGTGAGGCAACTTTATCCAATAAAATATAAGAAGTATCAAATCAATCATTGGGTATTCCTCAATGGAAAGTTACCAAGCAATGCTCACGTGGTAAGTTACTGATCGGTGCTCATCCTCTCCTACCTAATCTTCAATCAGAGTGTATGTCAGTATCACACCACGTTCCTGACCTCACTTCTACACTTGATCTTAGCCAAAAGGCTGGCCTTGCTTCTAAATGTGCTTGGGGTAAATCATCATTCAAATGTAAGAGAAATTCCATTTTGAAAATATAGCTAATTTTGGCTCCTCTACTGTCAATGGTAGGGTTTCAAGTATACAACATTCTAAACCACAGCCACCCAACCAGAGTGTTCATTTCCCTTCATCATTGTCCTATGGTCCCCCTCACCACGATGATAAGCTCTGTTACGTGGACCAGTTCTTTGATTCTGTTGTTTTGGTCACTTGCTCTTTTCCTATGTACTTATTTATAACCCACATACAAGACATTTTTCTGTGTCTGTCTCTCTCCTTCTGGCTGACTTACTATTATAACAGCAAGTTGCATGATTTTATGACCAGATAAAGAAGCTATTCTAAATAGGTATGATAGACTACTACTCAGCTGTAAGGGACACCCCACTTGTATCTTGCTCCTTTAGAACAAGGAGGACTTCAGCTGTAAGTGACAACATAGGGACTGCCACCCTTCACTGGACTATAATTCCTACTGTGCATTTGGAGCATGTTCAGAAAGAATTTTAGCTAACTTCAAAGAAATTGATTTTGAGGAGAGAGTAACAGCAAAATGAGAACACAGTGCATTAACCTTCAATGAGCTTCCTTTACTAATTTATATATAGGCGGTGGGAATTGGAGTATGTTCTTGGATACAGAAGTCACTTTCCTTGCATGTGACCAACCCAAGTTTGATAGACAGCAACCCCATATGGTACCCTGAGTACTGCCAGGAGTTATTCCTGAACATATAGATAGGAGTAATCCCTGAGCACTGCTAGGACTGGCCACTGCCCCCACCAGAAGAATAACCTGAGGGAATAACCCACAGTGAATGCTAATGATTTTCTCACCATGTGACTAATTCTCTTTTTTTTACCATTACTGGAAATCATTACAAAAGTGTGTATAGAAAAGACATACCTGTTTTCTAGTGGCTTATAAGCTATTACAAGATTGAAAAATACTGAGCTGTAATCACTTAAAACAGAAGGAGCCACGTGCTAGAAGGGCCTTTAAATCAAAAGTGATTGTAGAAGACATCTTTAGAATTCAAAGTCAACAAAGAGAGAATAGACAGCAACGAAACAGGGTTTATTGTTCTGTGTTCAACTTAGTAACAATGAAGAGAGAGCTGGAAAAGATGGGTAAAAGGCTCCAGAAAGAAATTTGGAAGAATTTAGAAGGACTGGAGGGATAGCACAGCAGGTAGGGCGTTTGCCTTGCACGTAGCCTACCCGGGTTCGATTCCTCCATCCCTCTCAGAAAGTCTGGCAAGCTACCGAGAGTATCGCCCGCATGGCAGAGCCTGGCAAGCTACCTGTGGTGTATGCGATATGCCAAGAACAGTAACAAATCTCACAATGGAGACGTTACTGGTGCCCACTCGAGCAAATTGATGAACAATGGGACGACAGTGCTACAGTGCTAGAAAAGAAGGACAATTGATAGTGATGTCATAAATATACTAAACACTAGAATCTTGGTAAGAATACTTTGTGGGGGGCTGGAGCAATAGCACAGAGGGTAGGGCATTTGCCTTGCATGCGGCAGACCTGGATTCAATTCCCAGCATCCCAATGGTCCCCTGAGCACCACCAGGAGTGATTCCTGAGTACATGAGCTAGGAGTAACCCCTGTGCATTGCTGGGTGTGACCCCCCCCCCAAAAAAAAGAATACTTTATGGGACCTTAGTACTGACAAGATTTACTTTCAAAAAATGTTTTTATTCCCTTCCACATTTTATTTAAACTCATTAAACAATAGGTATATTTTGAGGCCCTAGTAAATCAGACAACATCTAAAGTTCTGGGAGAAGAAAACTTCAATAAAAGGTAGTTAATTTTTATATGATAAACCTTACAATGTAATAGGCAAGTGATGGTGAACAAGAAATGATTGTTCATGTATGATGAACATCATGTTATATGACTACAAGAGTCAAAAACGTAATGCATGTAGAGTATATGTATGTATATATATATATATTTGAGCATGCATATATGTTTTTCAACAACCAAACTTTATGAAAAAACTTAATTTTTGAATCTCTTACATTCCTGTTTTCTCCCAAAACAAACTGTTCTCATGTGCCCTTACCACGCGACATGTAGGTGCATGCTTCCCATATATTCTTATAATGAGATGAGGAAGGACTCATGGTCCTTGACACTGGGTTATTGGAACAGTAGTATCACAATCTCTAGGGAATTTATTAGATAACAAGTCTTCCTCCAACACTATATCAAAACTTTGAAATATCTATCTGTCCAAGAACCTATTGAACAAGTTTTCCCTCTTGATTTGAACCATTTTAAATAATTTAAACCATTTTAAATGCTCGTCTAGTTTTGCGATTATAATTCTAAGGAAATCCAAAAGTGTCAGCAATACGAATGCCTAGCTTGAACTTTCTTTAGGGAGCAGCATACAAAGGATAAAGATATCTACTTTTCTATTTTCTAATGAGGGGCACTGAACAGGAAGGAATCGGGACTCAGACCCAGGTGAATTAAGTGAGGGGTCGTGTGTGAGACCTTGGGAAGATGCTTCTTATAATTTAATTCTGAATGACAGAGCTCTAGCCACTCCCTCAAGGCTATTTTCCTTTCCCTTTCTTTTTTTCTCTTTTCTCTTTTCTTCTTTTATTAGATCTAGATATAATTATCTAATTATATCTCCCTCGCCTCTCCTCTTCAGAGCAATTGTTAGGATTTCCACAGAAATAATGCAGGAAGATCATGTACACCAGATATTACAAAGCTGTAGGGCACACTCATGAGGAATAATTTCCAAATATACCTAGGACTGGCCCAACTCACAGTCACTGGACAAGAATGTTAGCGTGAGGAGTGCTGAAGCTGATTTTAATTGCAACCAGCATTGGGAACTACTGACCTTAGCAATTCCACAGTGATTAAATTAGAGAATCTATTTAAAGCACCTGCTGCAGTACCATGCCTATGTACTTGGTATTAAATAAATATTCCTCTTATGTCTCTTTACCCTTTCTATAGAAAATGCCAAGCAAAGAAAAGGAATTAACAATTTTTTTTTCTAAGCAGCTTGGGGGGTCTATGTGCTCCTAATGCCTGAACTCTTATAGAAATTAGCAGTTGCCAAATTTCTATAGCTCATTATGTTTCATAGTATAGCACAGTGGGCAGGGCATTTGCCTTGCATGCGGCCTACCCGGGTTCGATTCCTCCGCCTCTCTCAGAGAGCCTGGCAAGCGACCTAGAGTATCCCGCACACACGGCAGAGCCTGGCAAGCTACCCCTGGTGTATTCGATATGCCAAAAACAGTAAACAACAAGTCTCACAATGGAGATGTTATTGGTGCCCGCTCGAGCAAATGGATGAACAACAGGATGGGACAACAGTGCTATAGTGCTACAGTTTATTGTCTAACTATTACCTCCTTGCATGTGTTTTTTTCTCAGTTCAAATATAGACTTTTTCAAAGCAGGAAGTTTATGATTATGTTTCCCTTCCTTTCAGGACTTAGTATTCATGTACTTTCCATCCTCTTTCCTCCACATTCAAATTCCACAGAGCTCATAATCCAGAAAGCAACTTTCTCCTATTGAACCTGCCACGGTTGTTAGCCATGATTAATGGTCCAGATCTCTGCCTTGCCATGTTTACAATATAAAATATACTGAATATGAACTATAAAACCTGGAGCCACAGATTTAGGTTCTAGGTTTTGCTAGAATTATTGGTCTGTCTGTCAATATTTGCTTTCTTTTTAATTCATTGTGGTATCTTTCATTTAGCACAACAGTCATCTCTCTGAGAAGGAAAACTCCTGAAATCTGCCTTTAATAATGAAAGCTCTGCAAATCAGTAGTTGAATTAAGGTAGAACAATCTAATTTTTGCTAAATGGAATCATTGTTTATTAGACAGTGGTTGGTGTTAAGTACTGAGAATACTTGTTGGGGAAATAGATCAGTATGAGACCAAAGTTCCTATGGTTACTTCCCCTTTCATAGGTTTTGACCAGAATCAGGAAATGTTTTCCTAGAAGGCCAGAGGGCCACTATTTCATACCTGCGGGCCTTATATATCCTATTTTAACTACTAAATTATGCAGTTGAAATATCAAAATAGCTCTTTACTCAGTAGCTCCCACCTAACCCTCCCAAACAATAGGAACTAGTGGGGTATGGTTGTGTTCTGATGGAATTTAATTAACAGGAATAAACAAAAGGCAGGATTGGGCAGTCTTGATTTTGACCATTACATTTGCTTATCCAGCCAAACCCAAGTAGCCACAGCATAATGATGATGACAATAATATTTGAGTGCATTAAAGTCTATCAACACAGGGTTACACATTTTCTCTATCCTATACTTATTGAATATCAAATTACACTTGAACATGTTCTTTATTCACCTTCAAAACCCATCCATTTACCGTGCTAGTCAAATGCTAGTAAGAGAAAAGGGATTTTATATTTTTCCATAGGGACTGATTAGAAAAATTGTTAGTATCTTTCTGTGTACATACTGCCTCACAAATAAATGGGAACCTGCAGTAAAAATGTTGCACGTATAAAAGAAAAAATGAAATCATGATGAATACTTAGTGAACCTCACTATGAGATAAGTTCTGGGGGGCAGTTATTAGGGCTAGAGCAGCAAACAGGACACATAAAGTATCTGTCAGTTTTAAGACTTAGTATCTTGTTAGAGATAAACAATAATATGTGGACAGAGAATCAGTATCAATAATTATCAATTTATTATGAAAATTAAGTATTACAGAAGAAAACTATGGGGTATGAGAGTATGAATGAGTCAAGACTGGAGGGCTAGATAAGTCTCTTAAAGGAAATACTTGAAAATAAGGCTTTCAAATAAATCAAAATTAACAGTTGATGATGAAAAACTTCAGAATGGACACCTTGGAAGTTTCTGGAACTATTGGGGAAAGAACACGCTCATTCCAGTCTGGGGACTGGGAGGAAACCTACTCAGAGCATGGAACATGGAAGTACAAAAGCTGGATGGGTAGAAGGATCTGACCATGAAACTCATTGAGATTTTTTTTATTGTATCCTAAGTGAAATGATAAGACTTTGAAATGTTTTACTCAAAAGTGGCATGATTTGGGGCCAAAGAAACAAGACAGTGGCTAGAGCGGTTCTGTTTCATGTGGTCAACTTGGGTGCTAAGGTCCCTGAGCACCACCAGGTGTGATCCGTGAGTACAAAGCCAGAAATAAGTTTTCTGAACTGCCAGGTGTGCCCACAAATAAAACCAAACCAAAACAAAAACAGAAGTGGCATGATTGTCACTGTCACTATCACTGTTATCCCCTTGCTCATCGATTTGATCGAGCGGGAACCAGTAACGTCTCATTGTGAGACTGGTTGTTACTGTTTTTGGCATATCGAATATGCCACAGGTAGCTTGCCAGGCTCTGCCGTGCGAGTGAGATACTCTAGGTAGCTTGCTGGGCTCTCTGAGAGGGGCAGAGGAATCCAACCCCAGTCGGCTGCGAGCAAGATGAACGCCCTACCTGCTGCACTATCGCTCCAGCCCTATGGTGTGATTAAACTTGCATTATTTTTTAAAACGATTTTTATTAAAGCACTGTGATTGACAAAGTTATTCATAGTTGAGTTTTAGACATACAAAGTTCTGACACAGATCCCACAATCAGTGTCAACTTTCCTCCACCAATGCTCCCAGGTTCCCTTCTGTACCCCACCCCACCACAACCCCCAAGACTGCCCTCTTGACAGGCATCTTTTTAAAGTTAAGTTGTTAAAGTTTGGTCTTGTGATTTCAGTGTTGTTGATTCTGTGGTTTGGATATTTGGCTCTATCATTCCTTAATGCCACCAATGTACTTGAATGCCCTTGACCTGACCCTCGTTGCTTCTCATCTGCCTTCTTCCTCTTCACTCTATTTCTTTCCTCCTTCTCCCTATACTCTGGGATCAAGGGTTATCTGGGCATTCTCCACTTTTAAAGCACTGCATTCCTTCATTCAGTTATTCTAAACATGACACATAAGTGATATCACCCTGTGTTTGTACTCTTCTGGCTTACTTCATTTAATATGGTGTCTTCCAGTCCCATCTGTGTTGCTGAAATCATGTTGTTTCATGATTTCATCATGCCTTACAGCTGTGTTGTCTTCCATTCTGTATATGTGCCACATCTTCATGATCCTGTTGTTGGATATCTAGGTTGATTTCAAATCTCAGCTATTGTACTGAGTGCTGCAATAAGTAATAGTGTGCATATATTATTTTTAGTGATTATTTTTCTATCCTGGGGATAAATACCCCAAAGTGGAATGGCTGGGTCATATGGGAGCTCAATTCTGAGTTTACCGAGAACCCTCCATATTATTTTCCACAGTGGTTGGACAAGAGAAAATTCAAACCAGCAGTGCATGAGAGTCCCTTTTTTCATTATGTCCTTGCAACAAAGATCACTCCAAATATTTTTGATATGAGCCATTCTCATTGGTGTAAGATGATATTTCATTGTGATTTTGATTTCCTGAATAATAAGTGATAATGAGCATTTTTCATGTGTCTGTTGGCCATGTGTTGGTCTTTCTCAGCGAAGTTCCTGTTCATTTCCTCTCTTTGTTTTTGGATGGGTTTTATATCATGAATCACATGAATCACGAAATCCCGTTGATCATCGATTTCTCGAGTGGGTTCTCCATTTATCCTATCCCTGAGATTCTAGAAGCCTCTCTCCACTCGGCCCTCTCAACAAACTGGAGGCTCTTTCAGGGTCAGGGGAATGAGATCCAGCTTGTTACTGGCTCTAGCATATGAATACACCCTGGGAAGCTTGCGAGGCTGTCCCATGTGGGCAGGAAACTCTCAGTAGCTTGCTAATTTCTCCCAGAGGGAGAAGTAGGTTATAAGATATCGTGCAACTGCAAAGCTTGCTTTTAAGTCTCTGGATGTTGGCCATTGATGGGATTACACACACCTGGGTTCCTCTGCTGGTACCTTCATGTGTGGGCTTGTCCGATTGTGTGGAGAGGGGCCTTGAGCATGGCTGTGGCTAGGTTCCGGTGGTCTTTGGCTGCTAAGAGCTCTGCTCAGGACGGGGAGGGAAGCTGGAATCGATCCCCTCTGAGGGGCCCTGGAGAAGACAGCCAGGTGTGTGGGCAAGAGACTCTCAAGGTTTTATATATTTTTTTAAAAATTGATCTTTGTGAGTAATTCATATATCTTGGATATAAATCCTTTATCTGATGTGTGGAACGCAAATATTTTCTCCCACTCAGCTGTCTTTAGTTTGAGCCAGTGTTTATTTTTCCATAAAGAAACTTTTTAGTTTGATGTAGTCCCACTTGTTTTGTTGGATACCGTACACTTTGCCAATGGACACCATATTGTTGAAGACTCCTTTGAGGTCTAGGTCTTGCAGCATTCTGCCTATATTTCTCTCAGTGTACTTAGCACAGCAGGTAGGGCATTTGTCTTGCATGCAGCCAACTTGGGTTCAATTCCTCCCCCACTCTCGGAGAGCCCAGCAAGCTATAGAGAGTATCCCGCCAGCACAGCAGAGCCTGGCAAGATGCCTGTGGTGTATTTGATATGCCCAAAACAGTAACAACAAGTCTCACAATGGAGAGGTTACTGGTACCTGCTTGAGCAAATTGATGAGCAATGAGATGACAGTGATACAGTGATACAGTACTTTAAAGATTCAGATCTGAACTCAAGGTCATTGATCCAGTTTGAGTTGACTTTTCTGTAAGGTGTGAGATATAGATCCAGCTTTAATTTCTTCCATGTGGGTTATCCAATTCTCCCAACATCATTTGCAAAAGAGGTTGTCTTTATTCCAGTTCATGTTCTCAGCTTCTTTGTCAAAAATTAACTGACCACATATATGTGGATTTATCCTTGGATATTTTATTCTGATCACTGGTCAGGAAGTCTTTCTTTATTCCAGTAACACACTCACTGTTTTGATCACTGTAGCATTATAGTATAGTGTCAAGTAGGTAATGAGATGCCTCCCAGTGATTAAAATTGCATTATAAAAGGATCATTTTGACTGTATGTAGAAATGTCTTGAAACATAATTTTGTTCAAAACCATTGTCCTCACTTCTGTTTCCAGAACCATCCCTGTGGAAAGTCCTTTGTGCAACTCTGTAAAGAAGCATGCCTTCTTTCTGCAGCGTATACAAATTTATTACTGTGAATGTGCTTCCTTGTAAACACACAGTTATAATGCCATATGACAATCAAAAACAGCATAAGAAACCCACTTACAGTTAGTGGTGGCAAACAATACAATTACTTCAAGATTCAAATGTCAAATGGTTCAGATTATAAAAACAGAATCAAACCAAAGAGTCACCAACACTAAAATTACGAGACCCCAAACTTTAATAACCCAACTTTAAAAAGGTGCTTCTGAAGGAGGCAGGTTTTGGGTGCAGGAGAGGGAACTTGGGACTCTGGCAGATAGAAGCTGACACTCATTGTGGGATTGGTGACGGAACATCGTATGTCTAAAATCTAACTATGAATAACTTTGTAAGTAACAGTGCTTTGAAAGAATAAAATTTAAAGGGAAAAAAAAGTTGATCATAGGTCAGTAAATAAAATGGAACTATTTGGGGGAAAAATAATGTTTTTGCATAAAAATACAACAAAATTAGAGGTAAAAAATCTATTGATTTTGCTATTGAAAAGCATTAATGAAGAAGGTAACATATATAGATTCAGTGTGATAATTTTGGTGTGGAAGACTTAAAATATTGATACATACACATAAGCACACTCGCACAAATATACACACATGTGCACACATATAAACACAGGTACCCATGTTTGTATGTGTATACACACATAAACATACAGACATAGACTTGCACAAGTACACACAATCTTTGAGAAAAAAAAAACAACTTCTGACCTGGTCTGGCAGTTTCATGTCTACTTAGAATCACGGTCCTATAAAATCAGGTATGAAAGTCAGAAGGAAGGTGACTATTTGACCATCTGCTGCTAAGAATATTCAGAGGACAGAATGTGGTTGCCTGGCATACCTCAGAAGTGTCATCTACCATTTTTATGCTATTCCTAAATGAAATGCTCACATCTGTGTGTGTGTGTGCATATGCACATGTGTGTGTGCATGTGTGTGTGGTATGTGTGCTTCTGTGTACTAGTATGTATAAATTCTATGTATAAATTCACTGAGACACCAAGTCAATACCAGGAAATTTCATATTGGTCACAAAGCTATATATCCAAGATGAGAGTTGAGACTTTAGCTGTATAATATACTAATGCCTCACTGGGCTCGTGAATGCCACACAGTCTCTGCTATTTGTTTACTAGCTTGTCACAGTTATTCATCATAGGCAGTGTCACAGCGCACATGGTCACATTTCAAGTGTCTGCATCAAGGGCAGGACCAGTGTGACCTTTGACTTTTGTTTTACAAAAGACAAAACCATTCCTTAGGAACATTGTCAATTTGCACAGTGATCCAATCTGCCATTGCAGGAGTCTCAATTTTCTGTAATATTGCTTGTTAAATGTTTATAGATAATTTTGTAGAATGCAACTAGCTGTCTGAATACGTTCAAGTCTCACGGACTGGGTTTTAAATTGCATTTCTATCTTTGTAAGATGAGATACAGAAATAATAAGGTGATTATTAAAACCTTTTTTGGGGAATGATGAAAAACCTGTATGTTAAGAATTCTACCAAGAATTCTGAGTTGGAAGACACTTCTTTCTTGTCAGTCTCTTCCCAAACTGATAAATATCTAACATCATTTGATTTCACCCTCTATTTACTTTGGAAATTAGTAACTACCAAACTCTTGGAGTTAGCATGGCAAGCACTAGCTTTTGTAGAGTGTAGGTCTCAGGAAGTGGTATAATTCCAAATGTGAGATAAAGTTTTGAATCCCAGCCAGAAAATGGCTAACCCAGTGCCAGCAATAGCATCCAGCACACCAGAAACCTAACGAAAGATAAAGTGAAGATCAAAACTATTGACTCTCATCACCTTGCCACAGTCAACGATTCAAAAATATTACATTTTTTAGGTAGAGGAGAAAATCATAATGCCCAGAAGAAGAGAAATAATTTTATTGTCTGGCCCGGGTAGTGGCTTCATCATTAAAAAATACAACCAACTGAAATACAACGTCCTTTGACCTCGCAGATAAAAGGTCAGAAAGCAATTTTGAATAATAAATGAGACCTGTTGACCTCATGACCCAAATCTGGCAGGGTCAGTGTTGCCCCTTTCACCAGATGCTGATGGCAGACACACGCACAGAGACAGCTCAGCTAATGAGCTCCCGCCACGAGGCTGCAGGGGCTAGACCATTTTAGCGTTATGCAGCAGAAAGGAAAATTGGTCTTAAAGCTGTTATGTCATGAACAGAGATATTTATAGAAATGTTTCTATTGTTTTAAGGTGGGTTCTTTTTTGGTTCCTCATTCAGCCATTAAATTTAGTAAATACTAAGCAGTGGCCAAGGTTTTTCGTTCAGATTCTGGTTTCCTTTGTTATATACAGCACTGGAAAATTATAAAAATCCCTTTTTCTATGTTTATATTGTCCGCAGGGTGATTTTCTGAGAATCTTCTGAATGAGCCTACTTATCTGTAAGACATTTCTTTTTCCCTCATGCTCAGATCAAGGATTTAGACAGATAGCGTATTAAACCATACAGATACCTCTGTTGTGGTAATTTGTTGAAATGTTAATGCTGACTTGAATAGCATGGTGATTTAGTCTGGAATTTTTGACATTTTCAATAAAAATGGAAACACAGTTCTCTACTATCCATTCTTACAGTTTTAATCTTTTATATTTTGTTATCTTGGAAAATTAGCTTGGTAATTATGTATTCTGACATCTCTAATTAAGAAAATGCACAGTGCACTTAAGAAATATTTACTTGGCTTTCTTTGAAATTAAGAATATGTTTAGAATCTGACCAAATCCCTGTTTAGCTAATTACTCTGATCTTGCTATGCACTTTTTCAATTATCTACTGAAATTTATATTCACTTTCATATTAAACTTGCCACTTTCTGAATTGGGAAAGGACCATTTAATAAGGTATTACTTTCCTTGCAATACAATAACACTATAAGAGAAGTGAGTAGAGTGCAATTTGAATCATTTTGTTGTTGGTTACTACACAGTGAACAAAACCAATAGGGCATTAAGATAAAATCTCACTACATAGTCACAATTCTGCATAACTGACAAAAATAGAAATAGTACTGAGAGGTAATTATTGTTCAATGGGCATCAAGTCCACTCAGGCATTTAAGATTCAGATGAATGAAACATGTTGGACTCATTTAGTGCATCAGGTCTTAGCACAGAGGTGTGGATACTTTCACATAAACCAGCAAGTGGGGCTGAGGAGAGATGGAAGCAACTTCTCACACCTGGTGCTAGCTGGTGCCACTGGACTGCTGGATACAGGACAGATATTAGAATATTCAATTTGCTTATTTATTTATTTTGCTTTTTGGGGTCACACCCGGCAATGCACAGGGGTTTCTCCTGGCTCATGCACTCAGGAATTACTCCTGGCGGTGCTCAGGGGTCCATATGGGATGCTGGGAATTGAACCTGGGTTGACTACGTTCGAGGCAAACACCCTACCTGCGGTGCTATCGCTCCAGCCCCCTAGAATATTCATTTTGGAACTTAGAAAACTGAAATGGAGAGATTAGGGGATGAATCTGAGTGGATGAACTACTGGACACCATTTACCAGGTTCTGAGTTTGTCAGCATAAGCTGGTATGAGATTCTGCGTTTGATCCAGGCTCTGCCTGGTACCCAGCCACGGCCGGCTGTAGCCTTGATAAGCTCTAGCAGCTGGCAGGAACAGAGCTGCGTTCCCAGAGCTGAGCACAGATCCGTCAGAGTGGCAATCAGGTAAAGTACTGAGGAGAGTGTCCTGTGACAGACACACCTCAGAATTCCTTGGTGGGGAAGGAGGGGTCACAAAATTTTAAAAAGAATAGTAATATGGAGTGCCAGAAGAACAAGGAAATTTACAGTTCTATGGGAAGCACATACCATGCACAAAGCTTCAGTGAAGATGGAAGACAGAAAGGAAGGAAACAGGGAGAGATGGAGATGCTCAGTGGCACAGGAAAGACTGGTAGGGAGAGCTGGGCAAATATAAGAGGAGCCGGCTTGCTAAATAAGACAGTATAACAGACACAAACAGCCTGTCAGACAAGGGGCAGCAAACCCTACAAAAATAACGCCTGCCTTCCTCCATCTGCCTCAGAAACCTGCCCATCTCAAACCTGTTTGACTAGCTTTGCCGCCTCTTCCTAAATGAGGGTGTTCTGACCGCCTCTAAGCCATATTCCGAGGAAGAGTTGGTCTCTTTCTACATTTATAAAGCCCTATTGCATCTCTCATCACCAGATGGATTGTGACATAGTAGTAGGTACATCTTTGGATCAATGAAAGCTGCTTGTTTCTGGGTTCCTTTCTCCTGTAATGCTCATTGTAGGAAGAACACAAAATAAACCCTTTTTAGGGAAGAAGTTGAGAGATAGTGTGCAAAGAGTTCTGCCCATTTATGAAAATAGGAGAGATAAATAATAATTAAATGTTTTCATCTGGAATAACTGAAAGACAAATCTGGCCCCCAGTGGTTTCACTTAGTAGATTTAGAATTCCTAAATAGAGTTTTGTTGAGTAGATTTTTAAGATCGGGGGAAAAGACATTCACATTAAATCTATAACATAAGAGTGAGGAACCTCTGCCCTTTTATTTTATATCATCTCAGCAGTAAATCAGATTAAAGATAATATTCTGACGTATTTCTTTCATTGTAAAAGGCAATGTGGAGATGACCCATCTTTAGCTATAATGCATTAAATGCCACAAATTTGGAATTCAACTTCATAATATTTTTATGTTTTCTCTGTTTTGATATATCTTGGTATTTTCTATTTTTTAAATTATGCGTACCACCTGAAACTATTTTTATTCATTTATTTATTTTGGTTTCGGGGTCATATTTGGTGGTGCTATGTTTGTGATGCTGGCAACTAAACCTGGGTCAGTTGCATGCAAGGCACCTAGTTTTTCCCTTTTTTGATCAACATGCCTCCTTCTCATTTTTATCCCTCCCGTCCTTCTTGCTGTGCTAAATACATATCTTTATTTTGTTGTATTGTTTTAGGGTCAGACTTGTGTAATGCTCAAGGGTTACTTCTGCTTCTGCACTTAGGAATTACTCCTAGCAGTGCACAGGAAACCATATGGTATGCCAGGTATAGAACTCAGATGGGCTGCATGCAAGGCAAGTGCCCTGTCCTCTGTAAAATCTCTCCAGCCCCACTAAATACTCATTTGTGATTTCCTTTAAAAGTTCTCTAATCTCTAATTAAAAACAATGAATCCTAATATTTCATATTTCTCTCAATTGTCCCCACTTTTCCATTATATCACCTAAAATGCAAGAAAATTAATGCCACTTGATTTATTTGTTTTACATTCATATTATTTCTATGATCATCCTTTCTGGGTCAATGGCTTGAAATCATAAGAACAAAGGTTCCTATCCATTGCTTGTAGGATTACTTTACAAAAAATAATAAAGCATTTTATATCATCACCTTAAAAAAAAGTCTTTCAGTACTCTCTGATAAAGGAGACTATCATTTTTGTTTTACAAAATAAGGGAAGACAAAAGATTATCTGTTCATTTTATTTAACAAGTTACAAAATGAAAGGAGATTTGATTCTTTTTCTGCCTTACTCTGCTGATATTTCCCATCATACTACACTGCTTCAAAATCAAAATGGACGCAAGTTCTTTTAAATAATTTTAAATTCTTTCAAATTCTTTGAAAACATGTGTTTGAGTGAGAATCTACCATGTTCTTGCAATGCAGAGGAAATATATAATAATAATACTATACTTGCCAGTGTAAATATTTAACAAAGTCACAGTGATGGAGCAAAGGTAAAAAATGAAGTGTGCACATTATCAGCCCTTGAGAAAACATATACTGATTAACTTTTGTATTAGGTTTGAATTCTTATGACAGTTATTTAAGCTTTTCAGCTTTAAAAAAATGTAAGGCATGGCATTATTTTCAGAAGTAAACATTTGTATCCTACTCTTTCATTTTACTTATTGTTGCTCTGCAAATAATCCGCTTTCCTCTTTTCTGCTGGAACTTAACAGGATTCATATCAGTGTCTCTGGAAGGACTGTCTCTCCAAGGGTCTGGAAATCAGCAGGGTGACATCCAGGAGTGCTCCTCTACATGGATGGATGGAACTGACTTATCAACTGTCACCTAGACCACCCAAATCATCCATGTGAACAAGGCTGACTTGGCCCCGAGCTGGCAATTATCTGGTGAACCCAGCCTAGTCAACTGCCCAGACTGATAAAAGTTCAAAGAATCAGTATGATTGCATTGGGAAAAATAATGGCAAGTCCTTTCTGATGGTTCAAACTGCAATATTTTGACTAAATCCAGTACATAATCGCAGGCTAAGCCATCTAAACTCAGATAAAAAATACAGACTGCTGTCACAGGCATTCTATGAATTGTCTAAAAGTGGCATAAGTCTAGACTTTATTTTAAAAGGTCAATTATTGGCATAAATCAGAAATTCACAGAACTATAAAAATTATTTACTAAGGTCAAATGATGTGTATTGCACATACAACAAAATACAAATATATACATAATAAACACCAATTATAATAATTCAGGATAAAGAACTTAGGATAGAGTCAGAATGAAATGAAAGTCAGCATGCGTAAGTTTTTTTATGCTTAAAAATGGAATAAAAGATTCACTGACAGTCAGAATCTGACTTCAACAACTAAACAATGGGTATTGCCGAGGCTGCATTGGTCTAGAATAAGAGCTTGTGTTTTAAAGGGTAATTTACTTTATTAGCTCTTAGTATACTATTCAAAGAGATAGATGCCAAGACTTAATGCCACCGCAGACAGCGCAAACTATAGCATCATTCTGTTTAGATTTTAAGGTTAGGAAGTTCTTCCCTGTTCTCTAAGTAGAAGAAGCCATCTTGTGTTCAGCATTTACCCAAATTTCCTGAATTTTCATACACAATTCCTGGAAAAGTTGGAGAAATCTGTTGCCTGTTGCCATGAAGATGATAGTAAGCACACCTGGACAATAGATAAACTTGCTTGGCGTGAGCTTCAGGCTCACTGAAACATCAAGAGAGTAAAGCCCCTCATCTCACATCACTGTATCTCTGTCACTGTCATCCTGTTGCTATTGTTATTTGCAGGAGCGGGCACCAGTAATGACTCCATTGTGAGACTTGTCATTACTGTTTTTGGCATATCGAATACGACACGGGGAGCTTGCCAGACTCTGCCATCCGGGTGGGATATTCCCGGTAGCTTGCTGGGCTCTCTGAGAGGGATGGAGGAATTGAACCTGGGTTGGCCTTGTGCAAGGCAACCACCCCACCCACTGTGCTATTTCTCCAGCCCTATAAAAAAAAATTAAAACTGCATTTTGCCAGATAATCTCTTGAAAAAATAAAAACTACTCAATCCTTCTAGGCTTTTATTTATTTACTCACTGACAATAAGGGCTTTTTTTATGAGGACCAAGCTAACACCTGGGTTCCATCGGATGGTTTTCTCGAGCTCAGGAGCTCTGCTTACATGCTTAAGGTTTGAGATCATGGGCAGAGTGGGGGAGTTGTTTCGAGCCTTGGAAACCCAGTAACTGGGGATTGACTACCCGACCCGGGAAGCATGGGCAATCCATTGAACTTCCAGCCTCCTAGTCCATCTCACACACACCTCAAAAATAGATGGTGTTACAACTAGGAAGGATAGGTCTAGAAGACTTCCAATGTGGCCTCTGAACCCTAACGTGAGCCTTGCAGTGATGGAGAAGCAATGTCCGCTGAAGCCCGACAGTGGACACTGTACCTTTTGTGGTTTGGTGTAATGAAAAGCAGGCTGAGTCCACAATCCCGTGTGCCTGAGAAAGTGACAGGTCCATTTCCTTACCCTTAATAAGGGGGTTCTCTTAGATGATTTCTAAGATTCTTATTATCCCTGGCATGTTAACAAATCCTTATAAACTGACATGAGTTGACATGTCAGCATAAAAGGAATAATTGTAAAGCTACATAGAATTTATAAAATGTTTTTCATCTATTATTTTATTGCATCATTACTATTGGCTGGAGCGATAGCAAAGCAGGTAGTGCATTTGCCTTGTGTGCGGCCAACCAGGATTCGATTCCTCTGTCCCTCTCTGAGAGCCTGGCAAGCTACCGAGAGTATCTCACCTGCAAGGTGGAGCCTACAAGCTACCAGTGACATATTTGATATGCCAAAAACAGTAACAACAAGTCTCACCATGGAGACGTTACTGGTACCCGCTTGAGCAATTTGATGAGCAATGGGATAACAGTGATACAGTGATTATTACTATTCATTTATAAAGAAACTAGCCAAGCAAAAGGAAGGATTCAAACATTAAACTTCCATTCAACACACTGCTATATATAAGCACCCAACAAACTGGCTAAGTATCAGAGCCGTGACTTTCTCCTGGACCATGGTGCACTACACACAACTCCCATGGCAGCCATTCTTGCTGAGCCCAGACACAGTTACCTGTAATGAGAAGTCTCCAGCCAGAGCCAAACGTTAAAGTTTAGAAAGAGAGAATCTTTTTTGCTGTCTGCTTTGTAGGTCATGAAAACACAGAGTGAGCCCAAACATGTTCAATGGAAAGCAGTAGAGGAAGCAGTTTGTTACCTGTGCAGAGATGGCTCGAATGACAATTAACAATCCTGCATATAAAATTGGAGAACGAAAAAATGCTTTCAGAAGTCACTGCTGCCTGAATGAAATGGAATAATGGGTGCAGATGACTTACCCTATTAATGATAAAATAGTAGCAATGAAAATCAGGAAAAGTGGAACTATTTCTCAGGGAAAGAGCCCAGATCACTGTCTTTATCAGGATAACAGAGCTGGGTTGCTGCTGTGTCCTGGGATCTGTCACTCATTCTATAGTAGGAATTTATAGTTTTCAATAGTTATGCTTTATCCAGACACAAAATGGCAGACTCAGAGGGCCGATGGGATACCAGGGATCAAACTCAGGTCAGACACAGGCAAGGTAAATGTCTTACCAGCTGTACTATCACTTCAGCTCCAATTGTCCATATTTTGAACATGATCTATGATATATGTAATTCCACAAAATATTTTAATCCAATCACTATATGAAATTAACTATGCTGAGAAATCCCTCATTGTCCACATTTTGAAATGATCTATGATGCATTTAATTCAATACAAAATCTGCCTATCACCTAACATTCTGCTGTAGCAGGATCAATGATTCAACTCAAAAAGCTATGCAACATATTTAGATAACCAATACTTCAATAAATATTATTCCTAGAAGAGAGCATAGCCATCCCACTGGACTCCATGCCAGAGGGTGTTTCAGCTCCAGGTGCCCCAGAGGGGGGCGTGTGAGAACCCTCCCCACCCCAAGGGACCCAGCCCTGGCAGCCGACCTCCACTACCCCACCACCACCATGCTCCAGGCCGCTTTCCACATGGTCGAGCCGAGCCTCATGCACGAGTGAACATATTCCTAGACATCATATTCCTGGACAAATGGGTAGACACTCCCTACCCATTTTCCATAAAATCATAGAGGGAGATTATATATCTCCCTCTCGGAAAGCCTGGCAAGCTACTGAGTATATCCTGTCCACACAGCAGAGCCCGGTAAGCTACCCGTGGCGTATTCAATGTCAGAAACAGTAGCAACAAGTCTCACAATGGAGATGTTACTGGTGCCCAATCGAGCAAATTGATGAACAATGGGATGACAGTGACAGTAATATATATAAAATATATAGAGTAATATATAATATATGTTATATATTTTATATATATTCCTATATATGCCTCTCAGAGAGCCTGGCAAGCTACCAAGAGTATCCTGCCCACATGGCAGAGCCTGGCAAGCTCCCTGTGGCGTATTTGATATGCCAAAAACAGTAATAATAACAGGTCTCATTTTCCTAACCCCGAAAGAGCCTCCAATTGTTGGGAAAGATGAATAAAAAGAGGCTGCTAAAATCTCAAAGTTGGGACGAATAGAGACATTACTGGTGCCCGCTTGAGTGAATCAATGAACAACGGGATGACAGTGATGCAGTGATACAGTGATATCTTTGATCTTTAGGAAGAAATAGTTTAGGGGGTCAGTGAAAGAGAAACAAGGATTACACAATTACCTCTTAAGATTGAGCAACTCAATATTCAATATTCAAGTAAGTATAATGCAATGATGAATTGATTTCCTAATTCATATTAAAAAAAAAAGTTAAATCCTACTACTACATTTCAGAGGGGACCCTGGAATACATACAAAAAGTCTGGAAATAGATTTGATAGGTAACTGTTCCCAATTGGCTTATAAAAATAAATAAGCCAAAATTTTTTTTTATTAGTGAATCACTGTGAGGTACAGCTACAAACATAAACTTTCATGCTTGTGTCTCAGTCATACAACGATCGAGTTCCAACTGGCTTCTTTTAAGTACTAAATTGTACTTACCTTTAATTTCATTTTTGTAATAGGAATTTTTATAGTGAAGCAAAAAAATGGCTTTTTAGACTTTAAAAAAATAGGATATTCTACTTCTTAGCTTACTCTATTTGCATACTTAAAATATGTGTGTTTTCATTATCTACTTTCTTGGAGAATCAGACTCTCAAGATGATTGTAGAAAATCATCTATTTTTCAGTTTATCAATGTAAAAATTAAACCAGACATTCGATCAACAGAAGTACAAGTAAAAAGCAATCAAAACCTTAACTATGTAAGCATTTGTAAATAGCTTGCACTGATCATTATCAATTTATCAATTTTTTTGCTTTTGTTTTTGTTTTGGGCCACACTGGCAGTGCTCAAGGCTTCCTCCTGGTTCGGCACTCAAGGATGACTCCTAGAGAACCCGGGGACCAGATTGGGTCCTGGGGATGAAATCCGGACCAGCTGTATGCAAGCAAATACCCTACACACTGTATTATTGCTCCAACCCCTATTATCTAATTTTTCAGTAGTGAACTTCATGGACTTTGCTACTGCAATGTTTTTTCCTTTATCTTTTAGTCATGTGTGAGAAAGATAAAGGAATATTTCCCACATGCAGCATGAAAAGAACTTTAATAGTGACAAATGTAGCCTTTCCCCCAAAAAGGAACAGAGAAAGTTCAAGAAAAATATTATGCAGGCTTTCCTTTATTTTAAAAAATATGGTTTTGAAGATTAAGTGAAGATCCATGTGCAAAAGACGCTTATTTTGCTTTACAGTATCTGTTGGAAAACTCATTTGCAGACAGCTGCAACATAAGCTTCCTTTCCTTGCCCTGTCATTGACCTCCAACCTGATCTGAAGGAACCACCTTCTTTCTAGTGAGAAGTTATTCATTTACCATAATAGCTCTATTCTGGCCTTCCTTAGCAGAAAACTGGCAATTGTGCCGAAATAAGGTTTTGTGAGCCTCTCTACTTACTGATTTTAACACAAGAGGACAAAAACCACTAGGAAATTTCTGTTCCTACAGCCACCGGAGGCAGCCATAAAGTTAGTGTTTAAAACTGTGGCTGATGTGCAGTGATCACGAAAAGAGAAAGAAAAATCATTCGGAGCTTGCACTTGCTTGCGTTATGTACTAGGGTTTGCCAATTATGTTCTTTTAACTCGACAGCTGATTCATCGAGCAAGAGCTGGTACTTTAGAAGTTCCCTGACATTCTGCTGTGTTCAACTTTAAAATAAAACCACTTCATGAAGAGAAGTGAGAAACATAAATGATAAGCCTATTGGATAATCATTACATATAAATAAAAAGCCTTTGATACAAGCAATTAGTCACGAGCATTACACGTTGAGATGCAGTTCGGAGTTAAAGAGACAGTTTAGAAGCGCATGGCACATTTATCACAGCTCCACAGACAAGTTATTGAGCTGTCTGTGAAAAAACAGAGCCAAACAGGAAAGCTTTCAGCAGCGAGCAGCATGGAGGCCCTTGATTGATAGAGCTGGATGATGCAAAGCTGTCCAATGGCTTTCTACGAAATAAAGTGAAGGAACTCAAGGTCCTTCATGGCACTCTCTGACCACAAATGAACAGCTACTTTATTATGGCCCTGATTGAGGTTGCACCTTATGCCATATTCTGGCATTTTCTGATGTACATGGTTGACTTGGCCAACCAACCTGTGTTTTTTTTTTTTTTTGAAGTCAGAATCTGTCATTTTCACTTGAGAGAGAGAGAGACAGAGACAGAGACAGAGATGGAGAGAGAAGGAGAGAGGGAAGGAGAGAGGGAAGGAGGGAGAGATTTTCATTCTGGTTTTTTTTTTTTTTTTTGCTTTTTGGGTCACACCCGGCGATGCACAGGGGTTACTCCTGGCTCTTCACTCAGGAATTACTCCTGGTGGTGCTCAGGGGACCATATGGGATGCTGGGATTCGAACCTGGGTTGGCTGCGTGCAAGGCAAACACCCTACCCACTGTGCTATCACTCCAGCCCTGAGAGTTTCATTCTAAAAGCTAAAAGCTAATGTGTGTCCCTGGTTAAAAGTGCCAATCTTCAATCTCTTACTTGTCCTAAGCAAAAATCAGTAGCAGATTGGAAGTGTTTCCTGCCTGATAGAGTGAGAGAGCTTGGACACTCTTGTAGTCTCCAAACTGTGAAAGGATGAAACCCTCCACAGTCAGCCCCACTGACATGGGTTCTATTATTCTGCTCATGGCAGGTTCCCATGCTGATCCACTTTTGACTTCATGCACAAGAGGGCAAAGTGTTTTCCCCAGAGTCAGACTTTTTCTCATCTCTCCAAACTAGGCCTCTTCCAATAAGCATCATCTTGATATGGGAAATTAAGGTCAGTCAAGTCCCAGGGGCCCTTACCTCTACTTGGGAATTTACTTATCTTTTTGATGAGGTTTGGGTTATAATTGGTGGTAACCAGGGTTGATTCCCAGAAGGGCTAGGGGCACCATACGTGGTGCCTGAGATGAAAGCTAGGTCTGCTACATGCAAGGCAAGGGTTTTATTCCCTATAATATCTCTTTGGCCCAGGAATGTTTATTATTTTAAGAGCAATGAAAGATGAAAGGCAGGGAGGAGGGGTGGGGGCTGAGAAGTCCTTACATTTATCTGGTTTTTGCCCTCTCCCTAATTGAATATTCTCTTTTCTCCCTTTTGTCCTTTTAATACCTTGAAGAACTATATGGAGGGTGTGGTTGGGTGGGGAGAGTGGGGGTTGTTACAACAGAGGGACAAGTTTATCAGTGAACATGTTTTCTCTGAGTAATTCATTTTTACTCACTCGGGATGATGTCATCACTGTGTGACCCCCTCCTATAATTCTTGATACCCTGGATCCCTTAATACAGACCATTATCCTTGGTTTTTCTTTAGATTTCACTCCCATGCATTGACCTCAAACTCTTCGAGCCTTAAAGTCAACTGGGGATATAGATTCAGTAGGGCTGGAGCAATAGCACAGGGGGTAGGGTGTTCACCTTGCATGCAGCTGACCCGGGTTTGATTCCTCCATCGCTCTCAGAGAGCCGGGCAAGCTGCCAAGAGTATCTTGCCTGCATGGCAGAGCCTGGCAAGATAGTGGTTACATAGTCTGTATGCCAAAAACAGTAACAATAAGTCTCACAATGGAAATGTTACTGGTGCCTGCTCGAGCAAATCGATGAGCAACAGGATGACAGTGACAGTGACAGGTGTAGGGCAGAATGCCCCAAATTGGAATTCTAACTCAAGCTACTGCTCCTGGCTTAGAGACTCATACCTGTTGTAATGAAGCTTAAGTTGACTGCCTTAGTTACGAGCATCCTTGAAATCTTACTGTAAATCTAAAAGGCATTTATACATTGAAATAGGAAAGAAAGAACACAGAGATGATTGATAAACTATGCTAATTGGAATTTACAATAAAATAAATATTGATTTAAGGAGTGATTTCCTAAGCCTTACTGCATTTTCCCCCCAAGAGAAATGAATGTCACCATTCTTTTTCTCTACAAAGCTAAAATGAGGTTTGGTGTGTGACTTTAGCCCGTGCAACTATTTAAAATTTACAGAAACTAACATTATGACACATTGCTTAGAAAATAAATGAGCACTTATGAATGATTTAAAGGTTTTCTTCTATGCTTTTTGTTACCTAAGATGCTTAAATCACAAAGCAAGATATATTTAATTATTCCCTGAAATATTTTGTATGAAGTTATAAATTATAGTGTCTGGAACAATAAAGGCAAGGGATTTTTGTTGAATTTATCTCAGTGATTTAGAGCTTTATTAGAAAACTGATGATTAACACTATACACTTGGATTTTCTCTATCACCTATGGAAAGATAATTCCCATATAACAGCAGAGTCGCTGGAGAAGATGACTTCAGTGATCTATGTTGGATATTGGTCAGAGAAGATACAGAGAACTCGGGGATGTGGGAGAGTGTATAGCATATGTCCAAAGCACAGACTCAACAACATTGAAAATATGAGATCCAAGCTGCAACCACTGAACATTGTAATGTGTCTGTCATGGTGGCAGGTGGGGAGTGGAGTGAGGGGTGGGGAGTTCGAAGGGTGGCAAGGAACAGGGGGAGCATGGGAACACTGGTGGAAGGAAGTTGGCTCTCGTGGTGGGACTGATGTTGAAATATTATATGTTTAAAACTCAACTATCCATAACTTTGAAAACAACTATAGTAGTGTCGTAGCATTGCCATCCCATTGTTCATCGATTTGCTCAAAAGGGCACCAGTAACTTCTCCATTGTGAGACTTGCGGTTACTGTTTTTGGCATATCGAATACACCACGGGGAGCTTTCCAGGCTCTGCCGTGCAGGCGGGATACTCTCGGTAGCTTGCCGGGCTCTCTGAGAAGGACTGAGAAATCGAACCTGGGTCGGCCGCGTGCAAGGCAACAGTTCTTTAAAAAAAAAAATTAAAGTATATAAAATGATCTTTTTTGAAAAAAAATGCAGAGAACCATGTTTCCATAAGTAAGATTCAGAATTGATCTTAATCGAGCCACTGCACGCACCGCCCCTGCGGCTCCATGCCCGAGGACGCTGTGACTTGGTGGAGCCAATCCCTCTATGCCCCGCCAACAACACTCCATTCAAATCTCACACAACAGGCAGCGACGTCCAGCAGGGCTCACACGCAGAGTTCCCTGCCTCGCGTGTTGAGCAATGCGTCATGGTATCAGTTTCTGTAAATTTTATGTAGTTGCACGGACTGAAGTCACACACCAAACCTCACTTTAGCTTTGTAGAGAAAAAGAATGGTGACATTCATTTCTCTTGGGGGGAAACATGCAGTAAGGCTTAGGAAATCCCTCCTTAAGTCAATATTTATTTTATTGAAAATTCCAATGAGCATAGCTTACCAATCAAGATCCAAGATGGCACCAAAGCCCCCTGAACCCCTCGCGCTCTCCCGAACCCGGGTCACCATCTCACCTTTGACAGGGAGAGTGGCTCAGCACGCCAGGAGGTAGCAAGGCCAGGCTGAGTCACAGCGTCCTTGGGCGTGGAGCCATGGCTGGGGTGCGCGCAGTGGCTCATCCACTCCAGGGTGCAGCCCACCAGCCACCGGTGACCTGGGTCTCAGCGTGGGTGTTTGACCTGGCACAGACCCTCCCTGACAGGGTCTTGCTCTGCCAGCTGCTCAACAACCTCCAGGCGCCCGCCACCGATCTCAAGGAGATCAACCTGAGGCCGCAGATGTCCCAGGTGCTGCCCAGAGATGCAGGCAGTGCATGTTTGTCAGCGTGCGGGTTGTCACAACACGCCCCCCTGACCAAAAGTTTCCTTTCAGTAGACTGGGAACACCCGTAAGGATGATTAGAGGCCGCCCCAAAACCTCTGTCCCTCTTGGAGAGCCTGGCAAGCTACCGAGGATATCCCGCCCGCACGGCAGAGCCTGACAAGCTACCCGTGACGTATTTGATATGCCAAAAACAGTCACGGTAACAACAATAACATGGCCTTTGTCTTCCTGGCGTGAACAGACGCTGTTGGGCTGCACTGGCATGCGACAGGGACGGATGAAGACGTTACTGGTGCCCGTTAGAGCAATTGATGAACAACCGGGATGAGAGTGACAGTGAGGATTCAGAAAACATGATTCTTTCTAAAAAAGAATGATTATTTAATTGGAAAATGTTAAAAAGTGAAAATAACTTTTAAAAAGTTATTGATAATAGAAAGAGAGAGAAAGTAAAAGGGAATGTGCTGCCACAGAGGCGGGTGGGGGAAGTGGGAGTGGTGGGAGGGATTCTGGGAACGTTGATGGTGGAGAATGGGCACTGGTGGAGCGATGGGAACTCAATCAATCATTGTATGAAACGCAATCATGAAAGGTCGTAAGTCTGTAACTATCTCATGGTGATTCATTAAAAAAACAAACATAAAAAGTCATTGATAGTAAACACAGTTCCGTGAAAGTTTATAATTTCAAGTTAACAAACAGATTTGTATATTGACTTAGAAAATTTTACACTGGAGCTCGCAACAAGTCAGAAACGGATGTGTCCCCCCCCCCCCCATCTCCCTGCCAGGTAGCCTGGCAGTCATGCCCAGGAACTGCGTCTGGTGCCATATGAGCTCATTAGTGGCCAAGATCCAGAAACTCACAAATAAATCTCTCAGGAGAGAGTAACACAGAATGATATGATGTAGAGATACCTCCAGATCCCAAAGTCACCATCCAATTAAAAAACATGACAACCTCTCAGTGTCTGTGTTGCAAGCCATAATGCCCAAAAGTAGAGAGAGAGTATGGGGAATATTGTCTGCCATGGAGGCAGGGGGAGGGTGGGAAAGGGCGGGTTCCAATAGCCGGGATATTGGTGGTGGGGAATGTGCACTGGTGGAGGGATGGGTGTTTGATCATTGTGTGATTATAACCCAAACATGAAAGCTTGTAACTATCTCACAGTGATTCAAAAATAATAACAATAATAATAATAAAATTAACCTCAGCTGTACAACAGTATTTAAAATTTTAGAATTCCTGGAATGCCATCTCAAACTCTACACCACTGATATAACAAGAGTATATTTGATGGCATGTAAAGTAGAAGGCAACACATCTCAGTAAGGGAAAAAAAAAACATATATATATATACATATGTGCGCACACAGGCTCAACCTTAAACAACATGTTAGTAATTTCTTATACAAGGACCTACTGGTTCCAGGATGAAATACAATAATCTTCACACACTTTCCTCTAAGAAAATGTTTTTGGATAATTTTTAGTTGATTATTCATAATGAACAATACAAAATAAACTAAGTTCCTGCTTTGGGGACAGGACTTAGGGGTCAAGGTGGAAACATTTGAAATATGGTGGTGGGTAAGTGTAATGGTGGTGGGACTGGGGTGTTGGAATTTAAAGTGTAACAAATTATTGTGAACAACTTTATAAAAATAAAATAAAAGTTAAAAAAGAAAAAAGAAATTGTACACTGGAAGTATAAAATTACTTTTTAACAACTTCTCTTTCCGAGTAGAATAATGTTTAAAGACAATAAGCTGCATCTTTCACTGATAAATTCAGAAATATGTAGATTTTAATCTGGTTTAAAAAAAGTAAAAGCTTTGACTTTTATAGCAAAGATATTTTTAAAATATTCATTAACACCCAGGTTCAAGGGGAACCTACTTGATTTAGCAATAGGAATGTCCACTGGAACATAGTTGGTAAGGTTTTTTTTTCTTCCCGTGAAATACTGTCTCTGCAGAAGCTGCTGGATGACAAAGATCTGGTCTTGCCTATCACACTGATTACTTGATATAATAGTAAGCAAGCTTAAGTGAGCCGTGTGTCTTCAATCTTTCCAATCACTTAGGGATGGGCATCAGAACTCCGCATCCATCATTCCTTGCCTGAAACATACAGTACATCAGCAATCTTGGGCTGACCTAAATGATAGTAAACGCTGCTGTACTGCTCACAATAAGAAATTGTTGTCCACTGAATTGCAGGTTTGTGATTAGATTGCTAATGTGGCCAACTTGATGTATAAGTGAAGTGTCCGAGGAAGATACTCCTTAGGATCTTCTGAAGATTAATTTATACCCTTGAAATGTAGGCCAATCACAGAATCAAAAAATATGTCAAGATATTTTTCTTGTAACCAAGAAAACTCAGCTGCTATAACAAGTCATTCATTTATTTCTGACACCTTTATCTGCAACAGAACTTAACAAACAAGGTCCTAATGGCTCTCACCCCAGCACGGCTAGAAATGCTCAATAAGATAATTTTTTTTAGAGTCAACTTCATATTAGAGGTAATTACACACTGTTAGGACTATAAACCTGAAAAATGTCAACTTTTAATTCAAATTTTTACATTTGAACCATTTTAAATCTGTTTACATGCCCACCTAAAACTTCAATTACATATGTACTACATTCTCACACCTCACAAAGATGCCTAAAAATGTCATGCAAATTATCTATGGGGATCTTATATATTATTTTCTTTGCTTCTTTTCCTAATACTAAAGAACTGGAATTTTATTTTATTTTTTTTATTTTTTTTTTTTTTTGCTTTTTGGGTCACACCTGGCGATGCACAGGGGTTACTCCTGGCTCTGCACTCAGGAATTACTCCTGGCGGTGCTCAGGGGACCATATGGGATGCTGGGAATCGAACCCGGGTCGGCCGCGTGCAAGGCAAACGCCCCACCCGCTGTGCTATTGCTCCAGCCCCAAGAACTGGAATTTTAAATGCAACTCTCTAAAACGACTTCTATTAGAAATTAGAAGCTAGGATTTAAACTCAGGGTCTTGTCTTAATCTGTGACCTGGCCTTACAAAAGCCATCAACTAACTATTCCTACAGTCATGTCCGCATTGGGTATTATAAGAATAATACCTGTAAGTTTAGTAAAAGTCTTACTCCAGGGGATGACATAAATTATTTCATTATTTACGGGGAATAGCCCTATTTTCCAGTCACATTGCTAAGTGCATAAAATGAACACATGAGTCCTGCTGGAAGCAGGAGACAGACAAGAAAAAAAGCAAGAACAATAGAAAGCTTAGGATGCAGAAATAACAGCCAGGTACTTATCAAAAACAAATATTTCCATGGCCTAAAAGCCCAGATTCTGAGTCAACAAATCTGGCAGTGAGCTCACGTATATCTTTTCGAAATGTGTGTGTGTGTGTGTGTGTGTGTGTGTGTGTGTGTGTGTGTCCATCCCATGCTAGATTACTCTAGCATCAATAAGAATGGTATACAGCAGCATTTCTCAACTGGGGGTCATATTGCCCCATGTAGCCACCAGAATATTCTGAGAGGGACACAGGTAAAACTCACATAAATGGGGGGGGGCCCCCACAACCCAAGACTAGGGAAATGAACAGGAAATAGGGGTGGGGTGAAAAACATTACAGGAAGAAAATAAGGTTGAAAGGAGGTGATGGTTGGAAAAATATTGAGAACTTTGGGTCTACAAGATCATTTTTTAAGAGCAAAAAAGTAAGTAGTATAGTGGGATGCAGTGTTTTTGAGACAATTAGGAAACACTATTTGAGCCAATCTTCAAGCACAGAAAAGGTTTGGGGAAAGAGAGAATAGAAACTATACCAGCATAAATCTTGGCATGATGGAGAAAGAGAGGAGAAATGGCTTCCGGAATGGGAATTAACCTCATAAGGAAGAAAACACTTAGGAATGTAGAAGCCTCAAGAGGCTTAGACTGACATGTGAAGAAGTCAGAAAGGGCTTATTCAAATTATTTTTAAATTCAAAGAACTAGGGAGGAGCAAAGGACATTTGTTTCTCTATCTAGTATCTAAAAAGGTTTTCAGATAACATGTTTATAACATGTTTTTGTATTTTAAGGATACAATATGCCATTTATATCTACCACTTATAAGAGATATATACCTGGAAAAACTAAGTTAAAGATGATATACAATAATGCTTTCCCTTTATCCTTTCCAGTCATTCACTTATATACCTTCCTTTTATTTTTTTTTAAGTTAAGGCACTATGATTTACAAGTTACTCATAGTTGAGTTTCAGGCAACAATGTCTCACCGCATATCACACTACTATTTGCTCCTATGTCCCCTCCCACCACCAGCCTGCCTCCTTGACAGGCACAATTTTTAGTTTGGTATGGGTCTTGTGCTCAGTGTGTTAGCTCTGTAATTTAGATATTTATACATGCCATACTTCTTGGACTGGAGCATTAGCATAGTGGGAAGGGCATTTGCCTTGGATACGGCCGACCCAGATTCAATTCCTCCATCCCTCTCCGAGAGCCCGGCAAGCTACCCAGAATATCCCACCCGCACGGCAGAGCCTGGCAAGCTACCCATGGTATATTCAATATGCCAAAAACAGTAACAACAAGTCTCACAACAGAGACATTACTGGTGCCCGCTCGAGCAAATCGATGAACAACAGGACGACAGTGCTATAGTGCTACCATACTTCTCATAAATAATGTGCCCAAGGCCACTGAGCCTGTTCCTTAACCCCCTGTCAAACTTTTTTCACTCTTCCCCACTACAATTTCCTTCCTTGTCCTCCTTTATATTCTAGGGTGAAGGGCAATCTAGCTATCCTCCCTTTAATACCTTCTATGCCTTGTCCTGTTACTCTACATACCACAGATAAGGGAGAGCATACCATTTGTCCATCTTCTGCTTACTTCACTTAACATAATATCTTCTTGTTCCAAGTTGCAGCAAAAATTCCACCAGTTCATTGTTTCTTGAAGCTGCACAGTATTCCACTGCGTTTGTACAGCACACTTTCATAACTCACTCATCTGTTGCTGGGACTGATATTGGCTCCATATCCTGGCTATTGTGCTAAGTGCTGAAATGTACAATGGTGTGCATATGTCTTTTTGAACATATTTATGTGTGTCCTGGGGGTAGGTATCCAGAAATGGAATTGCTGGGACTTATGGTAGCTCAATTCTTACCTTTCTGAGAAATCTTCATACTGTTTCCCATAGGAGTTAAACCAGACATTCCCACCAGCAGTAGATGAATATGTCTTTTTCAACAAAAACTAGCCAACAGTTTGTTCCCAGTAGTTATTGTTGCTGTTAAGTGTCATTTTCACTTGTGTGAGAAGATATCGCATTACATCTTGATTTGGATTTCTCTGATAATAGGTGATGATGAGAACTTTAATACATACAAAATTATAATTTTTGTAAGTTTAAATGGCTAAAAGTCTGGCTCTATTATTATTATTTTATCAATTTTTAAAAATTTATATGGCTTTTTTTCTATTACCTACTGACCATCCATCTGTCTACATCAAAGAAGTGTCTGTTCATTTCTTTTCCCCATTTTTAATAGTTATTTTTAAAAGTTTCTTTGGTTGTTGTTAATCTTTCTGAGTACTTTATGTATCTTGGATATAAACCATTTATCTGATGTATCTAGTGCAAATACTCTCTCCCAGTCAGTTAGGTGGGGTTTTTTTTTTTGCCATGCAGAAATTCTTTAATTTGATGTAGCCCCATTTGTTATTTTTTTTTTTTTTGCTTTTTTGGGTCACACCCAGCGATGCACAGGGGTCACTCCTGGCTCATGCACTCAGGAATTACTCCTGGCGGTGCTCGGGGGACCATATGGGATGCTGGGATTCGAACCCGGGTCGGCCGCGTGCAAGGCAAACGCCCTACCCGCTGTGCTATCACTCCAGCCCCCCCCCATTTGTTATTTTTGATTGTTGTCTTTGCCAATCAAATTATAATACTGAAGAAAAAAAACTTTGAAATACAAATCTGGAGTATTCTGCCTATATTTTTCTTAATGTATTTTATGGATTCTGGTCTGATCTCAATGTCTTTGATCCACTTTGAAATAACCTTTGTATAAAGTGTGAGGTATGACCAACTTGACTGTTTTACATGTGTTTATAAATTTTTTAACAGCATTTAGTGAAGTGACTATCATTGCTTCATTTCATTACTAAGATTATTTGTCAAAAATTAATTGGCTATAGATCTGGGGATTTGTCTTTGGGTGCTTGATTTTAGCCCATGGGACAGAGGATCTATCCTTATTCTGGCATCATGCTGCTTGATCACTATAGCTTTATAGTACTACTACAAATTAAATACTCAAAAATCTTTCACATTCCTATACAAATTAAAAGATAAAGCAATCAAAGCATCTATTCCATTTAAAATGTGTCCAAAAACATCAAGTATCTAGGAATTAACTTAATCCAAGGAGTGAGAGATTATACCATGAAAACTATAAATCACTTAAAAGATAAAGGTACTTAGGAAAAGGCAAATATTCTATGTTCATGGATTGGAAGAATCAATATTGCCAAAGTGACCATTCTACCTAATTTATTATGTAGATTCAATGCAATCCTCATCCATCCAAATATAGATGACATATTTCAAGAACTTAGAACAGTCAGTGGGCTGGAGTGATAGCACAACAGGTAGAGCGTTTGCCTTGCACACGGCCAACCCAGGTTCAATTCTTCCACCCCTCTCAGAGAGCCTGGCAAGCTACCGAGAGTATCTCGTCCACATGGCAGAGCCTGGCAAGCTTCCTGTGGCATATTCGATATGCCAAAAACAGTAACAACAAGTCTCACAATGGAGACATTACTGGTGCCCACTCAGCAAATCAATGAGCCATGGGATGACAGTGATACAGAACAGTCAATAACATAGTTTTATGAAATCATAAAGCATATAGGATAGCTAAGAAACTGTAAGGTACCTCATTTCCTAACTTGAAAGTGTGCTATCATTTTTCTTTCTTTAGGAAAACGCCATTAATGATTTCTTGTGAATTTTTCCATAGACATTAAACATACATACAACAACGTTCTGGTATGCACAATTTTGCACCTTAAAATTTTTACACAACATTTTAAATATTTAATTACATTGTACTTTTTGTAAGCATTGCATAGAGATTTTCATTAGACATATACATCATAATTTATTTTAATTTACCTGCTGATGACAGACAAAATTGTTCCCAATCTTTTGATCTTAGAAAATTGTAATAAGTGAATAAACTTGTACCTATATCATTTCAACATGCTACATACGTTAAATTTCAAGAAATAAGATTGTGGAATCAAGCAGTATCAACAGTAAATGTTGGTAGGTTTTGCCAAATTTACTTTGTGGAGGAGGCTAACATAATTTGCAATTTCATCTGCAAGGGATGAGGAGATGGTTTCATAACTCTCCAAAAAGGAGTTGACCTTTATCTTGAGAACATTGGGGAGTAAATCAAGAGTCTTAAGATAAGGAATTACTTGATCATGTCTATATTTTAGAAAGACATGCAACCCTACTGCCCTCGCCACAATGCTGACAGGCTGAAGTAGGTAAGGCAGGTGGTTAGAAATTTATGCACCAGTGAGTTAAGAAGGAAAACCCAGGTCTACACTGTGTAGGAGAACCTTTTTTGAACATACGTTATATGTCAAACACCGTGCTGAAGATGTAAACTGCATTGTCTCATTAATTGCCGTGTAACGAATGTTATTTCTGATTTCAGAGAAAAACCTGAATATGGAAAAACAAATACTGAGACACGTAAGCTAATTAGCTCCTATGCCTGTACACAAACTGGACTGGATGAGCTCTGCCCATGAGCAGCATTGCAGGAACTAGAGTAAAGATAAAAAGAACATAGCAATGAAGAACAAATCAAGACAAGAAGGAATCACGACAAGAAGGAAGTAAATTGAGAACACATTACTGCAAGCCGATAAAAACAAAATAAGGGCAAAGAAAAAATTACTTTGAATTACTTACAGATAAATTATCAATACATTCCCCCACTTATTTCCAAGAACCCATATTTTGCAAAGGCAATATTCATGAAATGCTCCCCAAACACAGGCAAGATGAGGTTACTAACACATTCTCTCCAATACTGCCTTGTGGAGGTGATAGTCGAGAGAAAATCACTTTCTCTAAGCTGGTTGAAAGTGGTGATACATTTCTTTAAAGCTCTAATAACCATGCAGAAAAGTGTCAAATCGAGGATTTAAAGGCAACGGCTATAGTCCCAAGAGAGTGTTTGGGAGTGATTCCTCTGTACCTGACATAACTCAGGAGCAGGAAAGTTGCACTCAATGGCCATGAGATTCCTCCTACACCACTTCATATAAATCTGTGGAGGGCTAGCTGAAGGTTTATATGAGCTGTGTGTCCAACACGTGTTAGAGAATCAGTCTCACGATATTTTCCTTGTAAATCCTTCCATGAGTCTTCTAGGTTTAAGGAGAACCATCACATTTGGAATCAAGAAATGAGTATAGATTTTCTGAGACTGCCTAGATTGTGCAATAAGCAGTTCAGACGATATATTGGGGGAAGAATAGGTAGGGGCTGCCAGCCAATGGATGGATTCATTCTCAGGAGCCTCCACTCTGCCCACTCTGCCCTGTTCTGTCCTATGGCAAAAAAAGAGAGAGAGAGAGAGGACAAGGTACCCCCTTTAAAAGATAGTCTATTAAAGTGCCTGAATAATCTCTGTGGCATTTCTAGTGTTGTGGTATGAATTGGAAATGGGGAATTTCTCTTCTTGTTCAATTGATAAAGGCAGTCTCATAGGTAAAAAAAAAAATAAATAATAATAATAATAATAATAATAATAATAATAATATCTCCAATGTTAACCAATCACATTCCACTTTCGAAAACATCAGGGCTGAAAATTTGAGATTGGACCAACATAATTGAATATATTATGTTCTAAATTATTAATATATTAATCAAACTGATCTTAGTAGAAATAGAGCATATGAACAAACTTATTACAGTGATGAAATTTGGGGCTGGAGAGATGGTAGAGCAGGTAAGGTATTTGCCTTGCATGCAGTTGACCAGAGTTTAATCCCCAGCATCCCATATGGTCCCCCAAGCACCTCAAAGAGACATTCCTGAACTCAGAGCCAGCAGTAACCCCTGAGCATCACCAGTTGTGGAAAAAAAAAGTGAATTTCACCCTTTTGGGGACATTTTGGAGACAAATCTGTATTGAGCTTTACAGCTAATTAAGTTAAATTAAAAAAGGAAATGATCCCCCTGTTATTGAATAGTTTTACTCATAAGCAGAGTATAACTCACATAAGCAAAAAAAAAAAAAAACTGGCAAAAAAGCCATCACAACTCCTGCCAAGATGCAGTGAAAACTATGATGCTACCAGAGGGAAAATGTGTGGGAAGGTTAAATGAAAGAGAAATCTGCGTGCTGTGAGTGAGCCCTGAAACTTTGGTAAGAGAAGTGGTGACAACTGTATACACAGAGAGCAAGAAGCTAAACTTTCCATAACGTGCAGTACTGAAAACCAATGAAAAGTCAGTAAGGAAAAGAAATTGAAGGTCATAAGATTCAATAGGTTTTGGAAAAATGCAAACATCTAATGTTAACTATTAACATAAGTTATTAGTGGTAATATTTTAATAAATAACCTGAACAAACAGGTCAGATATTCATAAGAGTATTTTAAGTAAATAAAAAGCAGAATTATTCCTAAAACTTACTAGACATGTCCTGATCAATATTCCTCCGCTTTACTGTTTTTATCTTCTGTATCAATTATTCACTATTCAAAACAGAATGAACAGAATCGCCTTCTTATAAAACAGGAAAACTTGATTAGTTAGGATATTCCAGATCAAGCTCTGATTTAAGGCATTTTCCCCTTCCTATTTATACTCTAATTAATACTCTATTTAATTTCAAAATATTAATCATTACCTATTTTTCAAAAAGAGGGTATGTATATAAATTGAAAGAAATTCTGAACCATTTCCACGTTAATCACATAGGCATGAATCCTGTAGGTGTAGAACATAGCTTTATTTATTATTTGCAGGAGGAATAAGAAGCATAAGCTTTAAAGGACAGTTCTTCTAAGCATCTAAATTTTGGTTCTTACAGAGCTCCTTAAGAGGTTCAGAATAGAGAAATCAATTTTTACAGAGTAGAAAATCGGGATTTTCCAACTAATCTCACACCCAAAACAGTGGCTCTAACTTCTTGAGCTATACAAATTGGATAACAGTGGGGAGTTCACCACTGATGAGGCTGGCTTTCCTCTCATTCAGCATTTCTTGACGTTTGAAGAGACTTTATTAAACAATATAGAAATCTCCCTCTCTGCTTCATAGTGATCCTCTCTCTGGTTTCTGGAATAATCCCACCAATATCCTCACTGTTCAGGGGGATGGTCACTAATCATTCTCCCAAGCTGTTTGTTTCTTATGATAAAATATTCTAATTTCTTGCCCCTATTACTCCCATGGCATATTTGATACAAAAAAAACAGTAACAAGTCTCACAATGGAGACGTTACTGGTGCCCGCTCGAGCAAATCAATGAGCAACTGGATGACAGTGCTACAGTAAAGTACTACTCTTCTATCTCATAGTGGTGCCCCTTACCCATTCTTGCTCTAAACATGGTACTAATCAATCATCTGATTATCTCTAGCAGGATCAACAACCATGTCACTCAAATATTAAGCAACTCCAAATGTCAAGTTACTCTATTCCAGGATATGACCATTTACTGTGTATTAATATAAAATATAAAAAAAGGTGCAAACCTTTTTACTGTTTATTTTTTATACATAGAAAGTAGCATTGTCTTTTGAATTTATCACAGAGAGTAGAAGGGATTTTTAAGTTACAATATATTTAAATTACAAAATTAGATTTGTGTGGTAAGGTAATTAAGAAAAATGGGGGATTTCAGTATATTTAAGCCAAGTGGGGCGTCTATTGAAACACACACGAGTCCAAGGTTTTCTTTCCTCTTTATAATACTTATGCTTTCTTTCCTTCTGCACATGTGATCGTTCTTTCTCTCTACAGTGTCCTGTGCTTTGAATTATTGTAGCCATCCCATCATTGTCTTTGGGCTGGAGTAATAGCACAGCGGGTAGGGCGTTTGCCTTGCACATGGCCAACCCATGTTCAATTCCTCCACCCCTCTTGGAGAGCCCGGCAAGCTACTGAGAGTATCGCGCTCACACGGCAGAGCCTGGCAAGCTCCCCGTGGTGTATTCAATATGCCAAAAACAGTAACAATAAGTTTCACAATGAGAGATGTTGCTGGTGCCGCTTAACCAAATCAATGAGCAGTGGGATGACAGTTACAGTGACAGCCCATCCTTGTCTTTATTTGATCTTTCTGATGTACATCAAGTAAACACTGCATTGAGAATCTACATTCTAGCTTCCAATTTCTGGAACATAAAATCCTATTTTGCCCCAGGTCTCTTGCCACTACTGGTCCAATTAGAGATGACCGGGGTCACTAAGTTACATGACCATCCGCTCATACAAATGGACATGGCTGTGAGAGAGGGCATCAGCCATCAAGCCAACCAGAAAATGGTCCACTGCCATAGTTGTGAAGTGTGTATTTATGGGTTTAAAAAGTATTAAACATACAGCTAACATGTATTATTGTAGAACAATCATTCCCTAAACCATACATTTAAGTCATTGATATCTCATATATTCGGTATTCCACAATGATATGTCTGTGTACCAGTCTCTGAAACAGTGTATAGGCATTCAAAAGACCTAACTTGGACTATAAATATCATAGAAGTGAGCTACTTGAATGTTGCTACAGTGGTACAGTGGTTGCATCTTTAATAAAACTACCCCTTCCTGAGTAGTCAAGTTTGCTCTCAAGACTAATGATTTCAGAGGCTGGAGTGATAGCACAGTGGATAGGGCATTTGCCTTGCATGAGGCCGACCCGATTTTAATTCCCAGCATCCCATATGGTCCCCTGAGCACGTCCAGGGGTAATTCCTGAGTGTAGAGCCAGGAGTAACCCCTGAGCATTACCGGGCGTTACATTTTGGGTGTGACCCAAAAAGAAAAAAAAAGAGTAATGATCTCATTCCTCAAGTCCCATAGGATGCCATTATATGAGTGAGTGAATATGACTTAGTTTGCTTTGGTATACTTTTAAATCTTTGCATCCGTGGTGAATTATGGAAAAAGTAAACCATGAAAACAAAAGAATGTAGGAAGTCCAGTGGACTGTTCGAAAGTGCACTGGTATTTGAGCTGGTATTTGAGTGGTAGATATAGTACGCTAACATACATTAGAAGAGGTGTAAAATGGTATCCCTAAAACTTACAGTGTTTTAAACCAATGTTACCTCAATTTAAAAAATCAGTAAATTAAAAAGTTAAAAAAATAAAGTAAATGGTCTTTGTGGTCATCAGTGAAAGATGTATAAAGGAGATTTATCTCAGCAATTCAATAGAGTGAGTTGGCCTTCCACCAAGAACAATATGATTTTGTAGGACACAATATTTTTTTTCTTTTTCTTCTAATGATATCTTTCATTTACACTGAAAGCATATTTGTTTTTCTTTTTTAGCATTGGGCATGGGCTGGAGAGATAGCACAGAGGTAGGGCATTTGCCTTGCACTCGGCCGACCCGTGTTTGATTCCTTCACCCCTCTCGAAGAGCCCAGCAAGCTACAAGAGTATCGCGCCTGCACGGCAGAGCCTGGCAAACTACCCGTGGTGTATTCGATATGCCAAAAACAGTAACAATAAGTCTCACAATGGAGATGTTACTGGTGCCCACTCGAGCAAATCAATGAGCAATGGGATGACTGTGACTGTGACTGTGAATGCATTGGGGAATCAGACCCAAGGCCCTATACATCTGTGATACTATTGAGTTATACCTCTAGTTCACTGAAAGCTTCTATTCTTAAAAGACCTATTTATGGGAGCACAGTGCTGCCAGCAGGTCAACCTGTGCCTGTGGGGTAAGTGCATCAGCAGCCTGATGTTGGCTTCAGGCTTCCCGATACCCCAAATTGCCACTGTGCCTCTGACCAGACCTCAGCAACTCCGGACCAAGTTGCCCGAGAGATTAAACCATCAAAAGGTATGTGGGAGTCACACCCACAAACCACCTCCTGCTCAGCTATGCAAGCTCATTTATCAGTCTTGCTTCAGAGATCCATAAATAAATCTCGAGAGATCAAAAGCCGCAGTTCATCTCAGTCTCACACAGGCTGAACAGACTGGGGCAAACCGGGGTGGGATGGGTCAGCCTGGTGCCCACCCAAGCATAGCCCCGGCAGCCACTTGCTTCTAGAATCCAAAAGCACCAACATGCCCCCAGCCTGACTCCACCATCTCAGGAGGAACCTCATGGAGATATAATCTCCTGAAATTTGGGTTGTGCAGGTTTTGTGACTGAAGTCTCCAGGCTTTCTCAGGGTCAGGATGGGCTACGTCCCCTTTCCTCACACACATGCCTCCTTGTACTTCTGGAAGCCTCCACAGTCCCATCCACACTCCAAATGCTGCCACTCAGTTAAAAAGCTACTCCAGCCTTACCATCCTGCTAAAAAGACTGAATGCCCTGAACAAACATGATGACCTCTTAGTACTTGAGTTGCAAACCATAATGCACGAAAGGAAAAGGAGGGAGGGAGAGAGAGAGAGAGACAGAGACAGAGACAGAGAGACAGAGACAGAGGCAGAGAGACAGAGAGAGACAGAGACAGAGAAAGAGATACAGAGAGAGAGAAGAAAATGCCTAACATAGAGGGAAATTAGGGGTGGGGGTAGGGCATTGGGGGGAATAAAATGGGGGATACTGGTAATTGAAAATGTACTCTGGTAAAGGGGTGGGTGTTGGATCATTGTATGACTGAAACCCAATCATTAAAGCTTTGTAATGGTCTACCTCATGGATATTTAATGATTTTTTTTTTAAAAAAAGGAATGTGGAGTTCACGCCCACTTCAGTCAGCTTAATCAGTGGCTGGGTAAATAGCACCACTTCTACATTTTATAAAAAAATAAATACATACACAAATAAACAAATTATTTACATTCACAACAGCAAACAATTTTCAGGATTCTAGAGCTAGGCAAATAATTGTTAGTCGGGCTTGTTCCTAAAAGGACAATCATAACAGGAAACACTAGTAATCTATGTCTGTTATTAACAGCATCGTAATAATGGTACCTAAATAAAAAAGTGGAAAAATGACACACATTCGCTGTGTGAAAGAGAACAGAGGCATTGCTCAGAAAGGCCTGACCTTTCTCTGGAAACGGCTTTCCCCAGACAGGAGGCAAGTTGACAGAAAAGACCCTGGAAGGCAGAGTCCTCCACTGGGCGACCCTGAGGTCAAGGGCAAATGCATCCCTGGGTCAAAACAAACAGACCAAGTCTTTTTGTCATGGGCTGTGCTTAGGGATTGCTCTTCTGGGAACATTCCTGACCTTCAAAGACTGTCAGCATCCAGCAACAATTCAGACTTTTCAAAAAAACTACATTTTCCATTGTTTCATCACAAACAGGAATTTTCCACAGGTTAAGCCATAAATTAACTTATCTTATTTGTTCAGTTACAACAATTTAAGGCTTATAACAAAGATATTTCATTGCGAATGCCTAGTCTATCATGTAGTGCCTTCAGCTATCTCAAAAGTGATCATTGGAACCTGCCAGCTTCTAGAGAACTGAAGGAGTCATCTATGGAAACCACTGAGGCAGCTGCTTGTGCGTCATGAACTGCATTTCACTGTAGCACTGTCCTCCCATTGTTCTTTGATTTACTCGAGCGGGCACCAGTAACGTCTCCATTGTGAGACTTGTTGCTACTGGCTTTGGCATATTGAATATGTCACGGGTAGCTTGCCAGGCTCTGCTGTGCAGGCCAGATACTCTGGGTAGCTTGTTGGGCTCTCTGACAGGGATGGAGGAAGCGAACCCCGGTTGGCCCATGCAAGGCAAATGCCCTACCCGCTGTGCTATCCCTCCAGTCCCCATCATGATCTATCTAAGAAATATCGAAATAGCAACCTGGAAATGTGCTCATGCCTACAACATAACAAGCAAACTTTAATTGCCTCACCCCATCTTTTGGCAGTGCTCAGAGAGTACTGTACTACATTGCTCCAGGTACACTTCTGGTGGTGCTCAGGTGAGTGCAGTACTGGGGATTCAAACCCAGGCCTCCGTCACTCAAAGCAAGTACAAAGTAGCCTTTTAAGCTCTCCTCCTATTCCCACCTCAGCTTTCACCACCTCAGCTTTCAACCTGTTCCTTTTGCTCATAAGATAGTTCTCGAATTACGAATCATGAAATCTGGTTGATCGTCGATTACTCAAGCAGGCTCAGTAACCTCTCTATTCGTCCTATCCCTGAGATTTTAGAAGCCTCTCTCCACTCGGCCTTCCCAATGATGCCACATTGGAGGCTCTTTCGGGGTCAGGGGAATGAGATCTAACTTGTTACTGGCTTTAGCATATGAATTCACCATGGGAAGCTTGCAAGGCTGTCCCAATTCTTGAATCATACTTGTAAAATAGCCCATTTGACACCGTTGCCTTAGCTTATCAGCATCCTACGACTCTCTCTGTATTGTATACCAAGGATTGTACTCAAAGTGTGTTTGGGAACAAATCACCCAGCACAGCCATGGTGATTTTTCATGATGAATTTCAGGAAAATAGTTCTAGGAAAGGATGTTTATTCCTTTCCTAGACACACAGAGAATCAATATCCATCTGCTATTCAGCACCAATCCCACTGCTGTGAAAAGATCATTTTCCATTCTTCATGAGAAGACAGAAATGCAAAATATTCTGTGTAAGCTGCTGATTTTTAAAGCACTGGGCAACTAAATCTTTTGTGGGTTTGCTTTTTTTAAAAAAATTTTGTCTTTCTCAAAGTACTGTGTAAATTAAACTGTATAAACCTACAGGGAAGCAGTTTGAACCTCTGTTATAATGTGCTGTCTTTTCAATCTCTAGACAGTACTTCTATATGTCTAAACTTGAAAAGATATTCTTCCCTCACCAAAAGACGATCAGATATTTGTATGTGCCTACTTTGTTCATGGCTGGGTTTCAGTGTACTGTCTTTCCATACATAAGAGGTTTGGTCAGTACCTGACCTAAAAAATTATGACTCTTGTTTCAATCAGCAAGGAAGAATTCCTGTACTGTAAAATCTTGTTAAGAGAATTTTATTGCAAATTGAATGTGGTCCAACACCTTTCCAAAGCTCATTTAAGATATTTGATATTTGAGAGAAAAACTTTAAATGGGCATGTTAACTATCCATTTACCTACACTGTTCCAAATTCTATTCATATACTTTCAGAGCTTCAGAAAATGATGGTTTAGATCATATTATCCCAGTCAATCACAGACATAGCTTTTGGGCTACAATTCAATAAGATGTTCCTTGATTATATTGATGGCTGATATAAAAATGTCATATTTCAGAGATTTTTTTTGTACTTTTCAAAATTAAGTGTTGGAGATAGTCCATTAAGTGATTTGATACTGCTTTATATTGAAACTCATAATATATTCCAGGAAAAATAATTTTAGGAAAGGATGTTTATTTCTTTAAGGCCATCTGGACAATGTCAATGGATCTGGTTGTTTTTTGGTTTTTGCATATTTGTGTGTGTGTGTGTGTGTGTGTGTGTGTGTGTGTGTGTGTGTAGTGGGGTGGAATTTGGGCCACACTCAGTTATGCTCAGAGCTTACTCCTGGCTGAGTCTCAAGGATCACTACTGGTGATGCTTCAGTGACCATATGTAGTACCAGGCATTGAACAACTGCACGTTAACCACTTGCAAGCAATCACCCTACTTGTGGTATTATCTCTCAGCCCCCAAATGTTAATGGAAAACAAATACTCTTCTTTGGTTGCCAGACCAGACTTCAAATGCTACAATACATGAGAATAAGAGTTCTCGCCTACACTCAATGCCTCTAGTGCAAACTAGAACACCCAAAAGGAAAGATAGAACAAAAGGGAGTGCCCTGCCACAGAGGTGGGGTGGGGGGGCTGAGGGAGGGGGTGTCGGGAGGGATACTGGGACCATTGGTGGTGGAGAATGGGCACTGGTAGAGGGATGGGTACTCAATCATTGCATGACTGAAACACAAGCACAAAATTTTTTAAATCTGTTACTGTACCTCATGGTGATTCACTAATAAAAATTAAAATAAAAAAAGAATTCTTGCCTAGTTTGTAAGCTTTTGAAGCCATTACAACCCTCCCATCGTTTTTCCACTATTGCTAATTTTGAATTTTGAATATTACTAATGTTGAATGTCTTATATAACTGGCAATAACCTAGTTATTGTAGTTTGTGCAAATTATTTTTATTCCAGGAAACCTGCATTTATTTGCCTTTTTTTTTTCCCGAGGGGGAGGGTCACACCAAGTGATGCACAGGGATTACTCAGGAATTACACCCAGTGGTGCTTGGGGGACCATATGGGATGCTGGGAACCTGTGTCGGCCGCGTGCAAGGCAAACGCCCTACCTGCTGTGCTATCACTCCAGCCCCAACCTGCATTTTTTAAACTTATTGACACAGTCTTTAATTGTTGATGTTTGTGTTGCAATTTGTGTTAATTAAGCCACTTCCTAGTATGAGACATCCAGTAGTACATGCAAGTATCAACATGATAAGATAGTTTTGATTTTTTATTTAAAAATACAAATTTTAAAGATAGAGTACATTCTATTTTTCTTAACCACTTATTTTTTTGTTTGAAGCCACACCCAGCTATGCTCAGTAGTTCATTCCTAGCTCTTTGCTTAGACATTACCCCTGGTAGGGCTCCGGGGAGCTTATAGGATGTCAGGGATTGAACTTGGGTCATCCACATGCAAGGTTAGCATCCTACCTGCTGTACTTTCTCTCCAGACCCCTATTTCAATCATTCTTGTAAACATCTATTTACAGAATATAATAAGTCTTGGCATTTTAACAATAGAAGCTCATCACTTAAACTTTCAAGTGCATGTTGCAAATTTAGAATTTCTTAAATGGTTACTCTAGTTTCTTAACAAATATCTTCCCTGGTCCCCTGGCATTGGCAGGGAACATCGTATGAAATGGTGATTCCTTCCCCAGGTGAAGCTCACAACCTCCCAATGTAGATAGAAAACCAGAAAATGACAGTGCAGTCAGTCAGTGCTAGAAGCACAGTGTAATCTCCCTAATCTATTTCTGGGCAATAGAGAAGGTATGCCCGAAGACACCTGTGAAATTTGTGACATTAAGTTCTGCAGTAGTGACGGGGAGTGGGTCTCTGCTTTGAGGCAGAAATCATATACTCCATGAGACGATCACTCTCACTATTTCTCCTCAGAACCTTGCTGACATCTTGGCTGACTGAAGACACCTAAGACTTTCTTAGATAAATAAATGAACAGTGAAAACACTGACCATCCCCCTCCCAAACATATACACCCTTATTTCACTGGAGTGATTTCACAGGGTCTTGCACGTAGCCCACCTGGGTTCGATTCCTCTGTCCCTCCTGAAAAGCCCTGCAAGCTACTGAGAGTATCCTGCCCACATGGCAGAGCCTGGCAAGCTCCTCGTGGCGTATTCGATATGCCAAAAACAGTAACCACAAGTCTCACAATGGAGACATTACTGATGTCCGCGCGAGCAAATTGATGGACAACAGGACAACAGAACATTATATGTCACTGGAGCAAGATTCTTAATAGCTAATGTGTGGAAACAACTCACTTGGTTATTGACAGAGAAGTGGTAAAAGATGTGGTAGAGAGACCACCCATTATTTCCTGAAGTTTGTGGAGTGTATTTCTTACCCTCGCCTAAGCGATGGCCCCTCTGAAATAAGACATGGTATATATATGCACAATGAAAAATTCTGCAAAATACAATGAAACCTTGTGACAACAGAAAGGTCGAAGGAGGTTGGGAGAGCTGGTGGGACAAGCATGACGAGAGTCAGTTAGACCTTTGATGGTAGATGTGGTAAAGGGCATGTGTTTGCAGAGGTGTAGAATTCTACTCCTAAAGCTAACACAGTGTCATGAGCCAATTTTCTCTCTAAAAATACAAAGTGATGGTATAGCATTGTGAGAGGTGATAAGTCAATGAGGATAAGCCCTTTGAGAGATGGAAAGAGAGTGATTTGGCTGACTTGTAGAGTTCGTTGAGGATAGGAGATATATGTGAAATAACTGTGACATATGAGATCTCCATCAGTCAGCTGAAAGTGATTTTTATTAATCATTTAAGTAATATGCATTTATCCTAAAAGGAAGCCACGGGTGCTGACTTTTAAAATCATCCCAATAGATCTCACTTTCTTCAAAACAACTTGTGTTGTGCATAACTCGAGCTGAATTTCTTTGGCAACTTTATAAAGATAGAATGTCACCATACATCCAGGTGGCTTGCTGATTAGTAAATGATCCATTATTGATAAATTACATCTGGATCAAGACAAACTATAAATGACGCAGTAAAAGCCCCATTATCATAGTTTGGGGCTTCTCTGTGAGCAGACCCTACAGCCATGCCAAAAGAATAGTTGCAAGAGGAAATGAATTTTGTGTCAACCAGAGCAGCCACCATACGTAGGCTAAGCCATCACTAAAGAATTCTGTGGAAGATCTACTTGGACAAACTGTGGTTCCTGATTTCTGCACACTGGGAGTCAGGGGTACTGAGTCTTTTTGTTTTTTTTTGAAGGGGTATGGAAGGGAATGAATGTTTAATTGAGCCTAAACGAAACATTCCTAGCAGGCAGCGAACCACTGAAGGGCTTTATGGAGAAAGCTAATATGGACAGATTTATATTCATTGGATCACTTTAGCTACTGAAGCCAACTCTGCACTTCAGATTACTCATAATACACTAACCAGAATCAGCCTTGCTAAATAAGATAAAATTCTATTATGGGGAAACAAAAGGTACCTACCTTTGGAGTTTCATCTAGATCTAGAAGTTCTAAGCCCACGAAATGGGACCTATAGGAATGGAAATTGATTTCCATTTCTTTACTGTATGTGGTTCATCATCCGTTTGCTTTAAGACAGACATCATTCTTGACTGGCAGAAGAAGGAAGGCCATCAGAAGGAAGGGATGAATACTAAATGGGGATCACCAGACTCTTTTTGCTATTGGAAAGGATTATTTTTGAAAATTGTTTTTAACTAGCTATGCAACTTTAAGTTAGTAATTGGGCCTCTCTGAACCTCGGAAGTCTAGACCGAAAAACATAGAACCAATATTCAAAGACTTCCAAATGATCTTGAGTCCTGTGATGCTATTACATGAGTAACATTCATATGCCCCAAATTGTATTAATCTCTATCACTCCTCTTGCTCGAAAAAGACATTCAGAACCAAGTAAACACTAAATGCCTGAAAGATAAACACCAAGAGCTGGGGGCCAACACTTGGAGTTAAACTAAGATGGAACTGAGGACGTTGGTGTTTCATTACACTTAAATTTCACTCTGAGAGCGCACTGAAAAACCTCATTGTGTGCTAATTTAGATTCTTGCTTGGCTCTGCTAGGACAATTTTTCCTTTAATGTTTTGGAGCGATACCTGGTGGTGCTCCAGGCTCACTACCTATGATGCCTAAGGGACCAGCAGTACTGAGACTCCAGGCTCCTGAATACAAAACATGCACACCAGATCTTGAGCCATCTCCCTGGGCCCTTGTAAGACCATCTAATTGAAGCTCACCCAAGATAGCTTCCCACATGTCTGAAGTACTTACTGCAACATCTGCCCACCATAGACTCTTTCTGACTGTTGATGATTGATAGAATTAATAGAGATAATTAATAATTTAGCATTCATGCTCTTAAACTATTTTGAAGTAAAACATAAAAACCCAATGTTGTTTATGCCTAGTATCTAACACAAATGACGTGGTGACAATAATTTTACAAAGTTTGCCACCAGAAGACCCCCACTCAGAGTCCTATTCACCGGGGCCAGCAAAATATGCTGACACAGGGTAGGTGGCATGGCATGTGCCAGAGAAAACGATGTGAAGAGAAAGTTTCGAATTAGAAAACCTCCATAAAAAGCACTGCCTATACTTCTAGGAAATCACTCACATCATGATCTCAGTGTAATGGCCATCTGAAAGCGAGCGCTGAAGTGAATCCAAGCAAGGGAGAATTATTGGAAAACAGCCTGCTCCAATGACTTCCTGGAATTCCACTCTGCCAGTCAGCATCTTGCTCGGCTGGTCTCTGCACTGAACGGGGCCGATGGAAATCGAAGGGCACCCTCCAAGGTGCGATGGCTTTGAAACCAGGCAGTAACAACAAACGCTCATGTGACGCAAACCCCAAGCCCAGCTTTCTCTCTCCAGAAATAAAATGTATAATAGGGAACATTACAAATTTACACCAGGCAGGAAGCAAATGCCACCTCCGGCCGTCCTGAGGACAGAGAGGTTAGGTGAAAAGGCCCATATCTCTGCCCCTCTGCCCACGTCACGATTCACCTGCCTGCACTCCCAGAATCACAACTTTTCTCAGAGAGAATGATAGCACAGCCCGAGCCACATTTTCCTTTGAAAACGTTTGCACAAACTATTGTTAAAGGACGATGGTAGAAAAAGGCAAAGTTTTATACCAATTTTTTAGTGAATTTGGACACACCCAAAATATGTTAACATTCTGCCAAGTAACAGATTTGGGAGAGTCTAGATCCCGTATTAATATCTTGGCTTCTGCTTAAATAAATTATTGATTAGCGAGTTCTGCACATAAGGGTGTGTTGATATTAACAAGAGGCAGTTTTTGCTTGTATAAAGGGAAACACAAACACTATTAAAGTGCTATTCTGATTACCAGGACAAACAGATTTTTTTTTCACTATAAATTAGCCAAGGGAATATCCCGACAGGAATTAGATGTTGAGACCAAAAAGTGGTTATGACTGTCATCCTTTTGTCATCATTTCTAGTCACAATTTATCAAAAGTTCCAATACCAGTGTTAATTGTTAGTATGTGAATTATTATTAACTAAATGAATAAAACTTCTCTAATGAGTAAAAATTTATCTAATGTATTACTTTAGCTGTAATAAAGGTTCAAATGCTTAAAAAACTTTAAAAATATCAAGTTAAATAATTTCTCAAAATTACAAAGGAAGCCAGTTGTTGGTTAAAATTAGAACAATTTATTTGTATGTTTTAAAGATGCAGTAGAAGTTGTTTGCAAAATTTGATTTTATTTCCCTAATACTTCACAAGTTATCAATTGTGTCTGTGTGGAAGATCTTATACAAGATCCTATATAATAACCTACTTTATAGAATAAGGGTTTCTATGAAGTTTCTGTAGTTACTTTGTGATATCTTGCAACTAAGTATAGGAGAACAGCACACAAATCATACCTCCTGAGATCAGGACTGGGAAATTTTAAAACTTGTGTAACTTTGGTAACATGTTATAATAGAAAGACCCTAAAAAGGTTCATAACTCTTCCACTCATGGAATGTATAAAAAGGATACGGAATCTTAGATTACAATTACACACTACGATAAAATATTCAAATTACAATTTGTGAATTTGTGGAAAACAAGGCTTAAGCAAGGAAAGAACAGAGGAAATGAGGCTGTTTGATACAACTAGAAAGGAATTCCTGCCAAGTGGAATAAATAAAGTAACTCGTGATGTCTTCACCATCTTCATTGAGTTGTTGTAACTGGAACTTCTTATTTATTTATTTATTGGTTTAAAAGGTTTTATTTATTTGTTTATTTATTCATTTATTTTGCTTTTTGGGTCCCACCCGGTGATGCACAGTGGCTACATCTGGCTCATGCACTCAGGAATCACTTTTGGCGGTGCTTGGGGGACCATATGGGATACTGGGAATCGAACCCAGGTCAGCTGCGTGCAAGGCAATGCTCTACCCACTGGGCTATCACTCCAGTCCCAGAAATATTTTACTTTAGGCCCTCGACCCACCCTCGGCGCCATCTTGCCACATTCAGCAGAGAAGCGGCCAGGCATTTTGATGAGCAACGCGGCACGGAAAATGCTCCAGACCCGAATTGGGGCCAACAACACTGGGGAGCCAGACGGAGGAGGTGCAGCCAGCACACCTTCTCCAGAAGGAGCCCTGGCGACACTGAGCAGCAACTAACATGGCTCCGGGATTCGGGACTGGGACACATCCGAGCGCATTAGCGGCCGCGCGACCTTTTCTAAAACCTGAAAACATACAATCTTTTAATGGAAAACTAATTATCAAATGCTTCCTTAGTAGGGCTATCTTGTTTGGGGGTATAACTCCCACAACACCAGTGAGTTTTCTGTTGAAATATGGAACGTAATCAAGGTGAAGAGAAAATGAAGTGAAATTCATCAGTTATACAGTTGGGGTGGGAGGGCAGGGGGTATACTGGGGATTTTGGTGGTGGAATATGGGCACTGGTGAAGGGATGGTGTTTGAATACGGTATAACTGAGACATAAATCTGAGAACTTTGTAACTTTCCACATGGTGATAAAATTTTAAAAAAATGTTTTACTTTATATATACAGTAAGAATAATTTTAATGTTAACTGTGTATCATATTTGACAGATTTTACGGTAGTCTGAAGTCACAAATATTATGGTAGACCCTAGGTGGGGATTTTTATAAAATAAGAATAAAATAAATAAATAATAAATAGTAATTTATAATAAATAAATTATTATAATAAATTCTATAGAATTTACATTGTATTATATTATAATATAAAATATATTGTAATAAACATAATAAATAAATAAATAATAGTCTTTTTCTCTAGCTGTAAAATACAGATGATACTGCTTCATAACATGTGGAAAAAAAATTTATATATGTTAGCTATTACAATGGAGTAGGGGCATCACAACTATATATATTTTTAACTGAATCACTGTGAGATACACAGTTACAAAGTTGTTCATGGCTGGGTTTCATCATACAATGTTCCCACCCTATCCTTCCACCAGTGTATTTTTCTTACCACCAAGGCATCACAAGTATTATATGCTTTAATTTTTCCTCTCCCAAATAAACATCCCTTATTTGTATTATAAATAAAAGCCAAGATTTATAATTTCTATACCACTTGTATTTCAAAGCAAATAGTTTTTTTGGAACTATTTTTTTTTCACTTTTTTCATTGAATCACTGTGAGATAGACCCTTACAAAGCTGTTCGTGAATTAGATTTCAGTCATATGATATTTCAACACCCATCCCTCTACCCCTGTACATTAGCGAGCACCAATCTAAGTGTTTCATACCATTAGTCACTAGTATGCTGCAACTTCATTCTTATCTTTTTACCAGTATTTTTATATAGTTGTTATTTATGCTTATAGAATAACTAGAAAAAAAATAGGTGACATATATGTATATAGACATATATATCCCAGAAGGAGATGGACTGACCTCAGCTACGTGGACTTTATTTTTTAATCCTCTGTGATGGTGTTCAAAACATGTAACTTTCCACTAAAATCTACTCCTGTAGCTCCTTTTTCTACATGTGGACTTCATCTAGAGCTGCGCTGCTTTCTTAAACTATATCATGGTGGAATTTTATCCCTTATAATGTTTTGAAGAAAGCTGAGGGTGGCGCCTGCACAATTTGATTTGGTGTAAAAATACACACCAAATCTGATTTCTGTTACATTAAGACGTTCTCTGACAAAATACACAGAACAAGAAACAAAGTGAATTGTGTTTTAGAAATATCTTGCAAGCTTGTTTCCCCGAATACCTGACCACTAATTTTAAAAAATGGATCAAAACCTACTTTAAGTAAATATTTAATAGATGATTTAATGGTCAAGTTAAGATACATTTTAAATGCTAAATATAAAAATGATTTGTGTTTGCTTACTGGAAATATCTGTAATACAAGCAAACATATATAACAAACTAATATTTAAAGCAAATTTACTATGGAAGAAATGAATAGACTCTTCAATTTATAAATATACAACATTCATCAGACTGTTTTTTTGAGCAATAGTTGACTTTTATAATATAGGAGATTTATAATAGTGGATTGCCATTAACAGCAGAAATAGTTTGACTCGTTATTTTAATGTATAATGTGTTTTATATAAATGTGAGGCACTGGAAACACAAAATAGCAATATACTCCTAAGGAAAGCATAAACTTAGCTAGAAGCAAGAAATATCAATTTTCATAAATACATGGACTGGAGCGATAGCAGGTAGGTAGGGCGTTTGCCTTGCACGAGGCTGACCCCGGTTCAATTCCTCTGTCCCTCTCAGAAAGCCCAACAAGCTACAGAGAGTATCCCGCCCACACGGCAGAACCTGGCAATCTACCCGTGGTGTATTCAATATGCCAAGGATAGTAACAAATCTTACAACGGAGACCTTACTGGTGGCCACTCGAGCAAATCAATGAACAATGGCATGACAGTGCTACAGTGCCACATGATAGATTACTGCAAGTTCCATTCTATTCTATACATTCTATCTCACGAAATAGTCTGATTTATAGAAAAGAATCAGGAAATAGCACATGGAAACCTGCCATCTAGTTCAAGAACATTTTCTAACAAGTCTCATCAACGGAACAAACATTCAGGTCTATTTTGCCCCAGTGTTTTCTCAGTTAGATGGACCAGGGCTCAATTTACTCACTCCCTGTAAGGACAGAAAAAAGGCCATTGAGTAGTCCTCTGGGCAGCATCCTGTGTACCCATGGGAGCCCCTGGAGCACTATCAAGGTGGCCCTGCCAGCTCCGAACACTTCCTTGCCGGAGCAGCTCTGCAGAGTTGGACGCCAGCACTGAGCCATCAAGCCCAGAATCGTTGTCGAAGGTGGCCCCAGGGCCTTTGAGCATTGTTTGAAAGGTCACCCTGAGCCCCCAAATTTAAACTCAACCTTTTTTTAAAAAAAATAAGTGTTTTGTAAGTATTAGAAGAGCATGCTATCATCTACAGTCTCTGTCATTTATTTTTTAATTTCTAAATTAAATTTTATTCATGACATCTATGTCATGAATAAAACCTTGTGGGGCTGGAATGATAGCACAGCGGGTAAGGTGTTTGCCTTGCACGCCGCTGACCCAGGTTCGATTCCCAGCATCCCATATGGTCCCCTGCGCGCCGCCAGGAGTAATTCCTGAGTGCATGAGCCAGGAGTAACCCCTGTGCAATGCCGGGTGTGACCCAAAAAGAAAAAAACAAAACACCTTGAGCTTTACATAATCAAGACAGATGCTTTAACCACTGAGACAGATGCCTGGCCCTTGACATGACAATTAGCTGGAGATGGCTACATGACTTGCTTCATTAACATCTGAAATAAAGTTCAAACAGATGCATCTGGAATAGCCATCTTTTAGGTTCACTATAAATAGAATTTAGCTCATGTGGAGAGTTTGAAATATGAAAAACCTAAAAAAATCTAATAACCTTGTATATCTCAGTGTTACAGATAATTTTGGTGGTGGAGTAGTAAAATTATGTAGAGATTTGCCAATATCTTTACTATATCTTTACTATAGAAGGGAGGGAGGAAGGGAGAGAGAGAGGGGTGGAGAGAGAGAGGGAGAGAGAGAGAGGCCTTTCATCCCCTTTAAATATTAAGAGAACCCTAGACAGTGGTTAACGGGTATATTACAGAGTCACACAGGTAAGAAGGTAATTCTACACTGTTTTATAGGTATTTTGTCATCACCTTCAGAATCACTATTTCAAAGTGCAAGATAAGCCATATAAAAAATAAATGGTGCTTCTCAATATTAGCAGTTTTATAGAAACATAAATCAATGGCATAACAGTAGCAGGTGAGTAATGATTCTGGTCCTAAGTAGATGATTTGAGGAGATGAATCATGAAGTTTAACCTTGAAATTATTCATTGAGTTTTAAGATATACACATGGAAAAGCATGTTTCAGAGTTACCTTGCTTTACTAAGAATTTGCTCATTAAATCAAGTTTTTTAAAAAGTAGTGCAGAGAAATAATATGTAATATTCCTGGAAAATATCTAAGGTAAATACTTAATCTGCCTAGTCTTAATATTTTGGTTAAGGATGTTTGTAGAAAAAGGTCATAATATCTACATGGACTGGAGCGATAGCACAGCGAGTAGGGTGTTTGCCTTGCACGTGGCAGACCTGGGTTCGATTCCTCCATCCCTCTCGGAAAGCTCAGCAAGCTACCGAGAGTATCCTGCCTGCACGGCAGAGCCTGGCAAGCTCCCCGTGGCATATTCGATATGCCAAAAACAGTAACCACAAGTCTCACAATGGAGACGTTACTGGAACCGGGAGCCGCGGCACGAGAAACAGACCCTCCGCGCCTATTGACTGTGATCCTGAGGTCTCCTAACCCATTTTGGCACCAGAGCAGATTCTTGCAGCCATGCATTTTGACTGTGAACTGAGCTACAACCTTGTGCAGCCCGGGGAGGGATTTTTTTTCCCTCTCCACCCCATTTTTCTGAGCGAAAATGGCGGCAGTGGCAGCAGCCACGCGGTGAGAGCCACCCTCTAAGACCCCTCCACCAGGAGGTAGGACTTTCTTTAGTGACGTAGCCTGTAGGTGGTCCTGGGAGGGGGGGCGTTCCCGGCGCGCCTTCCGCCCAGAGATGAACCGGAAGCCCCGGCACGAGAAACAGACCCTCCGCGCCTATTGACTGTGATCCTGAGGTCTCCTAACCCATTTTGGCACCAGAGCGGATTCTTGCAGCCATCCATTTTGACTGTGAACTGAGCTAAAATATTAGAAACCCAAAACCGCGCGGCCGCTATCGCGGCCGCACGGACTTAAAGTCTTCACTCTTAGCAATCAAGAGAAATTATTAGATGATGCCTATTCAGCAGGCCTGATTGTTGGGGAAAATTTCCAATTAATAATAGTGAGTTCTGTATGGAAATATGGAATGTACTCAATATATATAGAGAATAATGGGAATATCATTAGCTACTTGGATGGGGGGATGGGGTGGGAGGGGGGTGTATTGGGGTTCTTGGTGGTGGAACGGGTGCACTGGTGAAGGGATGGTGGTTTAATCAGTATTTGACTGTGACTTAAACCTGAAAGCTTTGTATTTTTTTCCTTTTTTTCACGGTGGTTCAATAAAATATTTCTTTAAAAAAAAAAACAATGGAGACGTTACTGGTGCCTGCTCGAGCAGATCAATGAGCAACGGGAGGAGAGTGCTGACAATGTCTACAAAAATACACATGCACACAAAGAAAAAAAGAGAAAAAAATGGAATACTGAAACAAAATTTGTCAATAAATGATAAAAAACATTCAAAGAAGGCGAGAAATCAGACTAGTTTCCTGTACACAACTTGGACAAAAATTTAAGTACTGATTTAAGGATAGTGAATGGCAAGCAAATATAAAAAGAAGTACAAATAGGAAAGAAGAGAACTGACTTAAAATGGTCAAGAGCTCTAGCGCTTCTGTCAGTGTTCCCAAAATGGCACGGGCACTGCTGACCCAGAGAGTCAGTCTGTACTGTGGACAGGAAGGCAAATTCTCCCCTCTATAGGAGTAAATGTTCTTTCTCTTCATGGGACATGAATATTTGTGCTCTCTATGAATAATTGGACTTCTTAAAGAGACACAAACAATTTTAAAAAATAGCTAGTTTACAAATAAAGTATTGACTAGAGAGATACTCTGACAAAAATTGAACATGAGGGTGTCTCTCTGTAGCTCCTGCACGCACTGCATAGCTGATGTCTCACTTCTCTTATTTGCAATGGGTTCCTTGATCTTTCTGGGCAAAGTCCTGCAGCCATAACCTTACAATGCTAGGAATCTCACAATCTTTTGTTCTGGTTTTGGGATTATTCCTGGTGGCTCTTGGGGAACTATATGGGATGCCAGGGACAAACTTGGGTCAGCCACGTGCACCAGCAAGTACCTATCCACTACTGTCTCTCCCACCCCCAAGGAGCTCATATTTTCAATCTAGTCTGAAGCATCCTCATTTTTTATACCATGACCATACCAAATTGTCCACCTTTTACTGAGTAGGCTACTTGCTATTCCTTTTGCCTTAAGTAGTCTTTTTTTTTTTAATGCCAAATTTTTTTTTTTTTTTGCTTTTTGGGTCACACCCAGCGATGCTCAGGGGTTACTCCTGGCTTTTCACTCAGGAATTACTCCTGGCGGTGCTTGGGGGACCATATGGGATGCCGGGGATTGAACCTGGGTCGGCCGCGTGCAAGGCAAACGCCCTACCCGCTGTGCTATCGCTCCGGCCCCCAAATTCTTTCTTATTGGTGTCCATTGGGCCCACATAGAAGCAGATGTTAAGACGAAGTTTGACATGGCGAGTATCATACTAAGTAAAATGAGTCAGAAAGAAAGGGACAGACATAGAGTGACTACACTCATTTGTGGAGTGTAGGGTAGCATCACATGAGGCTAACACCCAAGGACAGTAGATATAAGGGCCGGGGGATTGCCCCATAGCTGGAAGCCTGCTTCATGAGCGGAGGGGAGGAGGCAGATGGAATAGAGAAGGGATCACTGAGAAAATGATGGCTGGAGGAACCAGTTGGGATGGGAGATGTGTGCTGAAAGTAGACAATGGACCAAACATGATGACCTCTCAGTGTCTGTGTTGCAAGCCATAATGCCCAAAAATAGAGAGAGAGTGTTGGGAATATTGTCTGCCATGGAGGCAGGGGGAGGGTGGGAAAGGGGGGTATACTGGGGATATTGGTGGTGGGGAATGTGCACTGGTGGAGGGATGGGTGTTTGATCATTGTGAGATTGTAACCCAAACATGAAAGCTTGTAAGTATCTTACAGTGATTCAATAAAATTAAAATAAATGAAAAAAAAGACGGAGTTTGAAAGGAAAAGGCTTACTGGAAAGTCACACCTGCTAAAGAAAACAGGAGGGAGAGGAGACTGAGGTCGAAGTAACTGAAGCTCTGTCTGGCAAAGTCTTTTTCAGCCCCATCGTAAACACCAGAGCACAGATAGATCAGCTATTAAGAGGTAATCTGTAAGGACCAGAAGTAGCTCTGCCCTCATGCCACCTCCTTGTCCTGTCATTGTTCCAAAATATGTATGACTTCTGCTCAAAGTAGGGATGGATCTTGGAGTTGTCAATAATTTGCAGCCGTTAGCAGTCACACTTGCCCCAACAGGCTGAATTGGCCTCTCCTCCAAAGAGACCCACCACGGCGCCTCACTCCACGTCTGTCTTGCCTTAACTTTCCAAAGCCCTGCGAATATTTACTCTGGTGGAAAGTCTTTACAATTCATCTCTAGGCAATTGCTGGCCCTCCACACTTCTGCAATGTAAACCTTAGCAGCTAATTCCACACGAGACTTAGAGGGCTCTGCCTTTTGGGCAATGGAAATCATTTCATATTCTCAGATCTCTAGTAGAGGGCTTTGGAAAGAGACACCAAACATATTCAAAGATGCTAATTGAACATATGGTTTAATATATACATTTAGCACTAAGATGATTGTTTAGATTGGCTATTCCCTATTTTGCTGCAAATATAGCAAGGGATAGTTGGATATGTCTCAGTTTAATGATTGGGCAATAGCACTTTTAGCTGTTTTAAAGTGTAAGATGTGCTGGTTTTATACCGTATCAGAAAATAATAATTTAGGATCTCAAGAAATAGTATTGAGGATAAGGAACTTACTTGCCTTGCATGCAACTGACCTAGATTGAATCCTCAGCACCACATATGGTCGTCTGAGCATTATCAGGAGTCACTCCTGAGTATAGAGCCAAGAAAAATCCCTGAGCATCACCAAGTGTGCCTCCCAAACCAAAACCAAGCAAAAACACTCTCTAACATAATTATTTAACTTCAGTTATAAATTTTTACTTTTTCCCAGGCTGGAGCAATAGCATAGCAGGTAGGGCGTTTGCCTTGCACGCAGTCGACCTGGGTTCAATTCCTCCGTCCCTCTTAGAGAGCCTAGCAAGCTACAGAGAGTATCCCGCCCACACGGCAGAGCCTGGCAAGCTCCCCGTGGCGTATTCGATATGCCAAAAACAGTAACAAGTCTCACTATGGAGACGTTACCGGTGCCCGCTCGAACAAATCAATGAGCAATGGGATGACAGTGACAGTGATACAGTGACCTCCTTGGGAAATGTTTAGCAGTTCAATAGGCCGTATTTATGAAGTCATCCAAGAATGTTGAACCTCCTGGCAAATAGTAAGATCCAAATATTAATACTATGAATGGAAGGCAAGGAAGAACAACCATAAGGATAAAAGAATCTTCTAGACTTTGCTGGGTGTTCTGATCGTAGTCTTCCCCTTGCAGTTTTAAAAAGGAGAGAACAGGAACAAAGAAAAGCTCTGAGTTACACATTGAATCCCTATCTGAAGACAGTGGTTCTCCTCTACAGGGTTGATACTGCCCCCTAGGGGAAGCTATTGGAAATTTCTGAGGCAATGGACATCGTATTTCCCAAAGATTGACCTGAACTGGAAGGAACACGAATTTCCAGATACCTTGTAGTGCTTGGGACTTCCCCTTCCAGTGAAAACTGTCCTGCTAGGTATCATGGTTTTCCAGTATCCCATGATGATGCATGGAAGTGAGAGTCCTTGTGATAATTCTCAGAGCCCAGACCTTTACATAGAAGAACTGTGCCAGGCTTTTACTATATTCTGAATTTTCCAGGAAGATCACTAGTCCTTCAAATTAAGAAAAGCCCAATGTTGCTGCTACCATTGTCTAGAGCTTTGCTGACAAACCCATTTAGACACCTATGATATGACCCACCCACCACACTTACGCAGAGATTTAGGTTGGTAATGATGGTTTTTCAGCAGTGGAAAGCGCTCTTGTCAGAATCCTGTCTTTTATATAGCTTACTCAAACTTTTACCTACTAAGATATATTATTATATTACAGAATTCCTGAATCAGGGCCTCTGTTCTGCTGGTAAAAGAAAGAAAAAAGTCACAAAATTTCTTTGAATTGCCTTATTTCTTGTGGCTTATTCTTGGGGATTAAAGGTGAAATACTCTGCCTTTTATTTTGCTTTTATTTTTTTTCCCTTCAAATATCAGTTGGCATTCACTTTCCCTTGTGACTGTCTAGGCAGATAAGTTCCACATGCACTAAATAGATGAATTTTTTAAAAAGCCTCTTCTGGATGAACACATCAGAAGCAAAACACCATTCAAGTAATGATTTCTATTCTCTACCTACTTATTAACATGTTATTAACATATTAGTACATAAACATTTTATTTAGCATTTCTTCCATTTTTTTCCTTAGTCTAGGTTCTTTGATGTATATATCTATCTCCATATATATATACACACAATGTGAAATAGTCATTTCTCATTCTCACATTCACTCAGGCAACACTTAAGGAATGGAATATAATGAATCACGTGGTATGTTGGGTGCTTGAAACACAAGGTTAGTAAATCCCAAATATTGCCTTTAAACAGTTCATAGAAGAGAGCTAAAAATAAAGCAAATAAACAATCAGATATCTGGTTATAATTTTTAGAAGAATATAGAGTCGTATGAAATGATATAATTGAAGAATTATCTTATACTGAACCTTAAATAAATTAAGAGATTAACAAAAGATGTTATGAAGTTATTTAAAGTCTTCTGAGGCTAAAAATTGGGCATATGTTCAAATAAATAGGATTTTCCACTCAAAATTGGCTGAAATTCTGAGAGGACATAGAATTCTAATGCCATGGGAGAAATGAATAACTTTCTTTCAACCACCAATTTATTTTTGGCAATTGCTTTGTCATATGCTAGTCACTGTGAAGCTACAGAGAATACACAATTCTAGCATGTTGTAACTTAAAACTCCAATCATACCACAATTTTTTCAAAAACTAGGAATACATATCCATATTGATCAATGGAATTGCATTTAATCTAGGGATTAAAGACACACAAAGTCTCAGGCTCAGTAGCAGGAATGATTTTCGTAGGGAAGACGTTGATCCAGATTAGCCAGGCTGTAAAGAGAGTTCCAAGTCAGAAGTATGATGACTACTGACTATGGGATAGCAAGATTAAGCCAGAGGTCTAGAGGCACTTGGTTGAATCAAAATCCAGTGGTGGGCAGGAAAGATAATGCAGTAAGTGAGGGGTTTGCCTTGCATGCAGTCAAGAAGGTTCAGTTTCTGACACAAAATGGTCCTCCTGAGCTCACCAGGAGTGATCCCTGAGCACAAAGCCAGGAGTAAGCCCTGAGTACAGCTAGGTGGAACCTGACACCCACCTTCCCCTCAAAAAAAAATTACTAAAGTGCATTAAATAGCAAGGAAACAGTGTTTGATGAAGCAGCTCCTTAATAAATCCATTGCGAAGTGGTAGCTGGATCAAGAAGAAATGTTTCAGACAAGTCTGGGTTACAAACTAGATGCATTCATGAATGTACTTTCAATTTTTGGAAGAGTCTGCTTGGTGTACATTAAATCATATTAGGATGATGACACAATTATTTGGTGTATTCTCAAAAGTTTATCTAATAAAGTTTTAGATAAAGCAATCAGCTAAATAAAGCAATCAGCTATTTTTCCTTATGTCTTTTACTATTTAAGAGTTATATGACTAGTATAAACTACCCCGTAGTCCATCCATTCATATAAACACTCAACGAATACTTATCACTACTACTGTGTGAGAGACCATCCAAGGTGACCTAAGGAAAAAAGATAAATAGATGTGGCCCTTGTCCTTGAAATAATGGGAGACCAGTCTCAGGTTTGGAGCACGATAGTATAAAACACATTGATTTCAGGGATAGGATCTAGATCACTTTTTCATTGTCAATAAGTGTAAATGGGTATACAGACAATAATCAATAAAGTGGTGCCTGTCCAAGGAAATAGTTAACTCAATTTCTTGATGCTACCATCCCTGTGGATCAGGCCATGTTGGAATGCTGATAGCTCATGAGAAAAAAAAAATGAAATTCTCTAGTTTTCATACACTAAAGTTGAAAAATCATCTATCTCAATCTCCGTGAAAGATGAAACCACTTTTAGAAAAAGAGGTGAACCTCATCAGTCTCTGCAGTACAATCTTTACAATGATGCAGAGAAGCAGAAGCAGTGGAGAAACTCATAAGAATTTAATGGGAAGAAAAAGAAATGATAAAATTCCCCCATTAATTTTACGATCATTTTCAAGGAAGCATATATATTAACATCAAATCAAATAAAAAGGATTTAAAGGATATGAAATGTATTTTAGGGACTAAATAATACATTTGATTTCTGAATTCATTTTCATGAGACATTTGAAGATTTATGATTTTTGGTTAATTTGGGGTCATACCCCACAGTGATTGCTCCTGGCTCTGCCCTCTGTGGGCCAAATGTACTCGAGCCTGGGTCAGCAGCATGCAAGGCAAACTCTCTACCTACTGTGCTATCACTCCAGCCACAGGAACTAATATTTAAGTAGATTATCTACTAACATTTGCATTAGTCTACAAATGAAAATAAATTTAAAATTTTTCTTCCTTTTTTTCCATACTGCCAACCTTTACCATAAATAATATATTAAATATTTTCATTTCTAGCTTTTACCAGTTGACATTTCCAGTTTGCATGTCATTAAACTTACTTGGAGAGAAAGAGAGAGAGAGACAGAGAGAGAAAAAGAGAGAGAGGGAGAGAGAGAGAGAAAATTATAAATAGTTAAAGAAAATTATCATTAATTGGAAGATAATGTTTTATGTGATGAAGAACTCAGATTTTTCATTTCAGTCTTTAACACATGTAAAAGGCTATTTTAAATCACTGTATATTTCAAGTTTAATTTGAATTTATATTCATACAATAATTTCAAAGTGAAAGTTTTGTCCACAAAAGCCACCCTATCTATTTCAATCACTTTATTTACTAAAGCTATTTAGATCAACTGCTTAAACCAATCCAAATAACACTGCAGGGGTAAATTTTGAGATATATTTTACTAATAAAAACCATTGATGTATTAAAAACAATGAACCTTCCCTTCAAATGTGACTGCAATAAAAAAAATTATCAAATAGTCAAGGAAGACAGTAATTTAAACATTAAGAAAAGTAAGTTCAAAAACAACCAGTATTTAGTGGAATTGTAGGGGGAGAAGAACACTCACTCCTGATGAGAATGTCAACAAATCAAACTTAGTTTTTTTTTCTTTTTTTTTGGGGGGATCACACCTGGCATTGCTCAGAGGTTACTCCTGGCTCTGCACACAGGAATTACTCCTGGCGGTGCTCAGGGGAACATATGGGATGCTGGGAATTGAACCCGGGTCGGCCTCGTGCAAGGCAAACACTCTACCCGCTGTGCTACCACTCCAGCCCCAACAAATCAAACTTGTTTTGAAAACAATATGGATACTCCTCAAAAATGTAAGAATTAAGCTTCAATATGGATCCAGCCATTTCAGCTCCTAGCCTCTACGCGATGAACTCAAGAACTTTATTCAAAAAAAGACATTCGTACTTCTGCATTCATTGCAACACTGTTTACAATAGCTAGAACCTGGAACAACACAAGTGTCCAAGAACAGAAGACTGGTTAAAGAAACTATGGTAAATATACACAACGGTTGACTACTCAGCCATAATACAAGATGAAATTATGCAATTGTCTGGTAAGTATCTGAAGAGTATCATACTGTGTGAACTTAGTCAAAAGGAAACACATATAAAATGATCTCCCTCATTTCTGGGATATAAACATAATAAGGAAATAAATACTCAAAGACAACAAAAACTTTGGTGGTGGTTTTAGTGCTTGAATGTTTTATTAATCAAACCCTACCCTTAAAAGCATTGTAGAGCACATAAGTAACTTAACCTCACAGTTTAAGATCTTGGATAATGACCAACAAAAGGAGCCCAAACCAGACAAGAGGAAAAAATAATAAAACTTAGAGCAGAAATTAATGACATGGAAATCCAAAAAACAACCCAAAAGATCAGTGAAACCAAGAGCTGGTTCTTTGAGAAAATAAACAAGATCAATAAACTACTAACAAGACTTGTAAGGAATGAGAAAGAGAGACCCCTAACAAACAGAATCAGAAAAGGGAGACATCACAAAGGACCCCACAGAAATTCTAAGAAAAATCAGAGATTACTTTGAAAAGCTATATGCTATGAAACTAGACAACCTTGAAGACATGGACAAATTCCTGGACTCCTCTAATCTCTCAAAGGCTTGGAAGAGACTTGGAATACCTGAACAGACCTATTACTATCAAGGAAATTGAAATCATAATAAAAATCCTCCCAAAAAACAAAAATCCTGACCCAGGTGGATTCCAACGACTCATGAAAAATATCATACACCATGAACAAGTAGGTTTCATCACGGGGATACAAGGATGGTTTAACATTTGCAAATCAATCAACACAATACACCATATCAATAAAAGGAAAGATTAAAAACCATAAGACCATATCAATAGATGCAGAGAAGGCATTTGACAAGATCCAGCAGCCATTTACAACAAAAACTCTCAGCAAAATGGGAGTTGAAGGAACTTTCCTCAGTATAGTCAAAGCCAACTACCACAAGCCTATGGCAAGTATTATCCTCAATAGGGAAAAACTAGGAGCCTTCCCTCTAAGATAGGAACAAGACAAGCTTGCCCACTCTCACACCTTCTATTCAACATAGAATTGGAAGTACTTGCCATAGCACTTAGGCAAGAAAACATCAGATAGGAAAAGAAGAAGTCAAGCTATCACTATTCTCAGATGACTTGATACTATGCTTAGAGAACCCTAAAGCCTCTACAGAAAAGCTCCTAGAAGTAATAGGTTTGTATAGCAAAGTGGCAAGTTACAAAATCAGTACCCAAGTCCATGGCTTTCCAATATTCAAATAATGAAAAATGATAAAGAGATATTTTTTAAAAAATTCTGTTCACCACAGCGCCTCAGAAAATTAAGTACCTTGGAATCAGCTTAACTGAAGAGGTGAAATACCTATAAAGAAAACTACAAAACAGTACTAAAAGAAATAAAAGAGGACACTAGGAAATGGAGACACATCCCTTGCCCATGGATTGGGATAATTAACATCGTCAAAATTGCAATACTGGGGTTGGAGTGATAGCACAGTGGGTAGGGCGTTTGCCTTGCATGCGGCCGGCCCGAATTCGATTCCCAGCTTCCCATATGGTCCCCTGAGCACCGCCAGGGATAATTCCTGAGTGTAGAGCCAGAAGTGACCCCTGTGCATTGCTGGGTGTGACCCAAAAAGCAAAAAAAAAAAAAAAAATTGCAATACTCCCCAAACCAATGTACAGTCTCAATGCAGTCCCTGTAAGGATACCCAGGACATTTTTCAAAGAAATAGACAAAATGCTCCTGAAATTCTTATGGAGTAATAAGTCCCTGTGAAGAGCCAAAGCAATCCTTGGGTAAAAGAAGATGGGTGGCATCACCTTCCCCAATCTCAAAGTGTACTACAAAGCATGGTATTAATTAAAACAGCATGGTATTGGAATAGAAACAGACCTGAAGACCAATGGAAGAGAGTTAAATATTCTGACACAGACTCCCAAGTATACGATCACATAATCTTTGATGAAGGAGAAGAAATGTGAAGTGAAACAAGAAAAGCCTCTTCAGCAAGAGGTGCTGGGAAAACTGGACAGCTACATGCAAAAGAATGAACTCAGACCTCTGTCTAATGCCATGCACAAAAGTCAGATCAAGATGGGTTAAAGACCTCAATACCAAACCTGAATCCATAAGGTATATGGAGGAAAATAATAAAGGCAGAACCCTCTGTGATGTTGAAGCTAAAGGCATCTTCAAGGATAAAATACCACTGACCAAGCAAGTAGAAATAAATATAAACAAATGGGACTACATTAAATAGGAGGCTATTGCGTCTCTAAGGAAACAGTGATTAAAATGCAGAAAGAGCCCATAAAATGGGAAGATATATTTACCCAATACCCATCCAATAGGGGCTTAATACCCAGGATATTTAAGACACTGATAGAACTTTACAAGAAAAAACCTCTAACTCCATCAAAAAATGGGGAGAAGAAATGAACAGAATCTTCCTCAAAAAAAAAAAATCAAATGGCCAAAAGACACACGAAAAAATGCTCTACATAGCTAATCTCAGGGAGATGCAAATTAAAACAACAACGAGGTGTTATCGTACACCATAGAAACTGGCACACATCAATAAGAACAAGAACAACCAGTGCTGGCACAGATGCAGGGAGAAAGGAACTCTCACTCATTGTTGGTGGGAATACTACTGGTCCAGCCTTTTTGGAAAACAATATGGACATTCCTCCAAAAACTAGAAATTGAGCTTTCATATGACCCAGCAATACCATTCCTGGGAACATATCCTGGAGATGAAAAAACAGTAGAAATGACATCTGCACTTGTATGTTTATTGCAGCACTGTTCACAATAGCCAGAATCTGGAAAATCTCGAGTGCTCTAGAATAGATGACTGGTTAAAGAACCTCTGGTACATCTACATAATGGAATACTATGCAGCTGTTAGAAGAGATGAAATCATGACATTTGCATATAAGTGGATGGACATGGAGAGTATCATGCTAAGTGAAATGAGTCAGAAAGAGAGGGACAAACATAGAATGATTACACTCATTTGTGGAATATAAAGTAGTATATGAGAGTAATCCCTAAGGACAGTAGAGATAAGGGCCAGCAGAATCACACCACAGTTTGGAAGCCGGCCCCACGTGCTGGGGAAAAAGGCAACTGGGATGGTGAAGGAACTATAAGTAAATGATGATTGGAGAGATCACCTGGGATGGGAGATGTGTGCTGAAAATTGACCAAGGACCAAACATAGATGGCCTCCTAGTATCTGTATTGCAAATCATAATGCCCCAAATGAGAGAGAGATAGAGAGAGAGAGAGAGAGAGAGAGAGAGAGAGAGAGAGTAAGAAAAACTGTACTTGTCACAGAGGTAGGGGCTGGGATGGGGTGAGGGTGGTTGGAGAGACACTGGGAACACTCGTGGTGCAAAATATGAACTGCTAGAGGGATGGGTGTTTGAGCACTGCATGACTGAAACGTAATCATGCAAGTTTGCAACTGCATCTCACGGTGAACCAATAAAATTTACTAAAAAAATAAAGCATTATAGATCATGGCCTAAAATAAATATTTTAAAAGTGAGTTCAAATAAAATCTACTAGTTTCCCATAAAATACCAATTCACAGTTATTAAGATCTCAAGTCATGTGACCCAAAATGCAAATAATAATAATAATAATAATAAGATCTCAAGTCAAATATATACTACAAAAAGCAACTGTGAAAATCCTAAAAAACAATATATATAAAAATTTAAAGTTCAAGCATATACTATGCTTCAATTTGATTTCACTTCATTTGATTTCTACTGCTCTCTAGATATATCTCATATACAACTAATTCAGGATACCTGCTCATTTTATTATAGGGACCATTTGGCTTTCTTCATAAGAGCTGAATTATAATATACTGTATTTCCTTTTGTAACATAAAGTGTGATTTATGAGTGAGTTAAAAAAAAACCTCTAAGAAAATGACTTAACTTTTAAAAAATATTTTTAGTTCATGCTGATTTAGGCAAAATTTCCTTGATGCAGACAGTATAGAAAATGAAGATTACTGGATCAGAACACATCAATTTTTTGGGGGGGGAGTCAAACCCAGCGATGCCCAGGGGTTACTTCTAGTTCTGCACTCAGGAATTATGCCTGGTGGTGCTCAGGGGACCATATGGGATGTTGGGAATCGAACCTGGGTCAACCTCATGCAACGCAAATGCCCTAGCCGCTGTGCTATCGCTCCAGCCCCAGAACACATCATTAAAGAGGAGATTGCAAGGGTCAGAGTGCATCCCTTGCCAGCTGGCACGGCACAGTCTCCCCAACACAGTCTCCCTGTAGAGTCATGCAGGCTCTGAGCCTTGCTGGTGTGGTGTGGTCCAGAACCCGAGAGCATCTCATCCACAGACCCCTGCATTCAACCAGTAGACGAAGGGCCAAGTATTGCCAGGAGTAGACCTCAGGCTCCCAAAGCGCCACCTTTGGTGCTCTTCCCCCATCTTTCTCACACATACAGAAAAAAAAAAAAAAGTTTAAGGAAATAGATGACTTGAATCCCTAGTTTTAGAATTTGGGGAGAACAGATAAGACTCTAGACTCTTCACTTTTAGCTTGTTCCTTTAAAAAGTGGAGTAATACTTAGAACTAAGTCTCAAAATGCAAAATGTGTACCACAGATGTTGCTTCAGATGTTTCTAACATTATTTATTTTAATGTGTATCAGACAGATCTGCAATTAGTGTGTTAAGTGAGAAATTTCAGAGGTAATACATGAGACACCTAAGAATCTTTCGGTCTCAAATAACAGTAATGCCTTTCACTCTGCTTTGCAACTTTATTTTCATTATCATAAACATCTTTAAAAATTGCAGGTTGTTTACACTAATGGCTCAAACGTTGGAAACTGAGTCTTCGAATGCTTGTTGATAAGAACTAAATAAAAAGGGAGATGACTGGGCCAGAGAGATAGCATTTAAGTGCTTCATTCAAACATGGCTGACTGAGTTGGACCCACAGAACTATATATGGTCTCCTGACTCTTCCCAGGAGTGATCCCAGAGCACAGAGCAGAAGTAAACCCCGAGAACCATTGGGGTATAGCCCAAATACAAACAAAAAAAGTGACATAACTTATAATACTACTCAGCGTAGGGTAACATGCACTGTAGCACTGTCCTCTCGTTGTTCATTGATTTGCTTGAGCGGGCACCAATAATGTCTCTGCTGTGAGACTTGTTGTTACTGTTTTTGGCATACTGAATACGCCATGGGGAGCTTGCCAGGCTCTGCTGTGTGGGCGGGATACTCTTGGTAGCTTGCCGAACTCTCCTAGAGGGATGGAGGAATCGAACCCTGGTCAGCAACGTGCAAGGTGAATGACCTACCTGCTGTTCTATCGCTCCAGTCCCAGCATAGGGTAAGAATCACTAACCCTAAATCTCCCTTTAATAATGACAAAGAATTATTCAATAATAATACAATAATTTAATATCTAACTTAAAATCCTTATGTCTATAGCCATAAAAATATTTTAAAAATCCAGAATATAAAGAGATTTTGTTTTTGTTTTTGTTTTGAGCCACATCCAGTTGTGTTCAGGCTTATTCTTGGATATGTCCTCAAGGGTCATTCTTGGTGGGTATGTGTTGCCTGGGATTGAACCTGGTTTGGCCGCATGCTGCTGTACTACCACTCTGGCCCAATATTATAAATAGTTATTTAACCCAGAATTAACAGAGGGGCTGGAGCGACAGTACAGCGGGCAGGGCATTTGCCTTGCAAGCAGCAGACCAGGGTTCGATTCCCAGCATCCCATATGGTCCCCTGAGCACCACCAGGAGTAATTCCTGAATGCAAAACCAGGAGTAAACCCTGTAGATCGCTGGGTGTGACCGAAAAAGTGAAAAAAAAAATAGCAGAACAGCGGCAGATTTGGTAAGATTTCAAATAACAGGTGAGATGCATGAGAGCATAACTTATCAAGCTTTAACTTTGTAGCTCAGTAAATCATGATGACTAAAAATGTTTAATATAAAAAAAAAACTAATCAAAAGTTTCGCCTAGAAGCATGTTGTGATTTTCTTGCTCAAGAGAGAGAAGGCCTATGGGGAAGTGAATGAACTAAGTCAATATTGGGCATAAGTCTGATCTGAAATGTCACCGGATAACAGTTAATACATGATAAATGGAACTGCCTTTGGAGACTTGGAATGAAGTCATACCAGGATATTTTCCCATAAGAACACAAATGTAGTCATTTAAAATTAATTTAAAAGAAGGGAAAGAGTAAAAAGGGGTAGGGCCCTTGCCTTGCAGGTGGCTAAGCCAGATTCAATCCTCAGCAGGACATATGACCTTCCAAATCTGTGAGGAGAGATCCTTAAGTGCAGAACCAGGAGTAAGGCTGAGCACTACTGGGTGTAACCCAAAAGCCAAATAAGTAAAAATAAAATAAAACATATTTTTAGAGTTATGCAAAATGATTGAACATGTAAATCTGTAATATTTTAAACATTTTAAATATTCTAAATTTATTTGTTGGTAAAAATGTACTATGCTGTTAAAAATCAAATTTGTAATTTTTTTGCTTTGTTATTTCTCCAGGTAATACTCTGTGTGTGTGTTTTAAAGTTTAAAGCAGATTGGGGCTGGAGTGATAGCACAGCAGGTAGGGCGTTTGCCTTGCACGCGGCCGACCCGGGTTCAAATCCCAGCATCCCATATGGTCCCCTGAGCGCCGCCAGGGGTGATTCCTGAGTGCATGAGCCAGGAGTGACCCCTGTGCATTGCTGGGTGTGACCCAAAAAGCAAAAAAAAAAAAAAAAGTTTAAAGCAGATAATGAGCTAAACTATCAGATAACATTTTGAATTAGAAATGCAGATTCCCTTGTTATACCTAAAACATAAACATCATTACAGTAAAATTACAACAATAAAACAAGTGGTTCTCCTAGAAATATTTTTACTTTCTGTACTTCTTTTTCTTATTCCAGAAACACACTGTCACATAGGTACCAAATGAATATAAGGGGCATAAAGGATATTTTAATTAATTTATTATTATTAGGCTGGGGCAATAGCACAGCGGTTGGGCTTTCGCCTTTCACGTGGCCGACCTGAGTTAGTTCGATTCTACCGACCCAAGTTCAATTCCTCCGCCCCTCTCGGAGAGCCCGGCAAGCTACGGAGAGTATTGAGCCCGCGCAGCAGAAACTGGCAAGCTACCCGTGCATATTGAATATGCCAAAAACAGTAACAATAAGTCTCTCAATGAGAGATGTTACTGGTGCCCGCTTGAACAAATCGATGAACAACGGGATGACAGTGACAGTGACAATTATTATTGCTATTTTTGCTTTTGGGCCATAGCCAGCAGTGCTCAGGGCTTACTCCTTGTGTCATGCCTGGAATCGAACCTGGGATTCCAAGTTTCCTTCAAAAGATACCTCTTATGATCAGTTATTCTTATACTATAAATTCTGTTCAGCTCTTACTGGTAAATGTGCTTTTGTTTTTAATTAATTAACTTCAAATTGCTTTTTTTATAAATTAAAAACTTTTGTCCTAGAAAATACTTATTAGAATAGAATTTAAATGATCTTTAAATATGACAACTGTAAGGGAAAACTGAGAGCAGAACAGGTCAGAGGCAATTGCACTTAGCTTTGAATTTTGCGGAGTTGATATATTGGGAACTCATCCTCAACACATTTTAAGTAGTAGAACAGATTCTTAAGAGAGAACATGCCAATAAATTCTGTACTTACTCTGCAGAGGCAAAGCGTCTGTAAAGCACTCTGACTGTAACTCTGTGGCAAATTCCATCTTTGGCAGACTCTGTATCACCTCAAAGTTCCTGTTCTCTGCTGTGGATTCTGGCTGACTGATAACTGGTGTTCTTCTCAAAGGCTTCATGTGCTGCTGAACTTCAGCCAAGAGAACAGCTTGAATCGCTTCGGTTACCTGTAAAAATATTTTTAAACGAATTATTTGGAATATTATATAAATGTTTGGAGGTCTTGCACAAATCTTCAGGTCTAGAATTTTTTAAATTTTGTTTTATTAGAGAATCACTGTGATGTACAGTTAAAAACTTATGAACTTTTGTGTTTGCATTTCACTCATACAGTGATCATTTACCCATCCCTCCACCAGTGCCATTCACCTCCACCAAAGATCCTAGTATCCCTCTCGACACCCCCACCCCACCCTCCACCACCCCACCTTGCCTCTGTGGCAAGGTATTCCTTTTTGCTCTCTCTCCTTTTGGGTGTTGTAATTTGCAATAGAGGTATTGAGTGGCCTTCACGTTCAGTCTCTAGTCTACTTTCAGTTTGCATCTTCCAACCCGAATGGGTCCTGCCAACATCCTCTACTTGGTGTTCCCTTCTCTATATCAGCTGCCTTTTCCCCCAGCATGTGAGGCCAGTTTCCAAGCTGTGGGACAGACCTCCAAGTCCTTATAGCTACTACTCTTGGGTGTTAGTCTTCCATTCTGTTATTTTATATTCCACAGATGAGCGCGATCTTTCTATGGCTTTTTCTTTCTTTCTGACCCATTTCACGCAACATGATACATTCCATGTTGATCCACTTATATGCAAATTTCATGACTTCATCCTTTCTAACAGCTGCATAGTATTGCATTGTATAGATGTACCAAAGTTGAGATCTAGAATTTTTTAATGTGTTTTATACATATCATAATGTTCTTCTCTACTAGAATTAATATCTAAATAGTGGTGACTCATGTGTACTAATATCTGCCATGTGATGATAAATGAAATTATGCAAATTATTAGATATGTATATTAATACTGCATCATGTATTAATATAGACAACACATAATTTATATCACTGAATTCATTTCATTATAACTTAATATTTTATTTAATATTACTGGGCTAAGATGAGGATTATAAAAAAAGCTGTGAATGAGAAATGAAAATATCTAACTATGACAATTACTGAAAATGCCAACATTGACTTCTTACGCTCATTGTGAGAATTCCAGCATGAGGACAGAGAAATGTCCTGAAGTGGAATAAGCTAGGGTGCCCTGGAACTAAAAAGGCCAATGTGGCGAGGCTTTAGAAAGAGGAGAATTGAGCAAAATGGCTAGAGAAAAACCACATAGAAGCTTTAAAGTCTTCTTATTTTCAGTAAACTTTCATACTGTGCTATTTTGATTTATGGTGTCAGTCCCCGCCTTTTCTTTAGAATTAACTTTGTTATCCTGCTAACTATTATTCTTAGTTAAGAATAATCATTTTAAATTGGAATTATTACTATCGTTATCTTAAAATTTTTATATTTATTAAGCTCATGAAGAAGAATCAATTTCCTGTAACTTCTTGTAATTAATGTGCAAATATTTGTTGTTTAATGAACTAGGCTACCCACTCAGCTTTGGAGGATCCAAATAACCTAAAAGGAGGAAGCACTTAAATCATTCAAAAAAACAGTTTTTAAAATCAGCTCACATATGTAGTACTTATAAAATTTGAATACTATATATCACTGTGTCACTGTCATCCCATTGTTCATTGATTTGCTCGAGCGGGCACCAATAGCATATATATGTGTATATATATATATATATATATATATATATATATAAATTTTTATTCATAGCAAATTCTCAAATGTAGTGACCATTATATCATGACACATTTTGGAATTAAAAAATAGACAACTGTGCCACAAATTAAAGCCCTATCAGGAACCTACCTTCCTCAGATCCCTCTGGAAAAACGCACTATTTTGATATCCTCCTATATAATGCAATTTCTACCTTCCCCTTTATGTCTGTCTCTGCTTTGGGAGCCATTACATGAAGGTCCTTAGAAGCATATTTTGTAAGGATAAGAATATCATCTCCTTACTTGTACCCTTAGGTACAAGGGAGCATAAATGAATTGCAACAAGGAACATTTACAATAACCACAAGAACATTGACTGTATCACAGCATACCTGCACAGATTGATCTCTCCAGCAGGAAATTAGTTTCAAAAGTAATATGTCAGCCTCAGAAATCTGGGTTTCATTCTTTCCTAAAAATACAAATAAGACAACTATATTCTGGGAATATTAAAAAATGAATTCAACCTAATGGTACCTAAAACTGCACATTAGAATAATCCAAGAACTTTTCCCCACACACACACCAATGCTTCAGTTCATTCTAAAACATACTAAGGTGAGGACGTATTAATAAAGTCATTGATGCCTTTCAAAGGTATATCAGTTGGATTTCACATATAGCCTGAATTTAGAGGAGTCCACTTCAATGCATTTTTTAACAAATACACTAACAAATATCCACATCAAAGCAAATTCTTCTTTAATACCTCAAAGCCATATACATATCTTTTTACTAATAGAATGCAAGTACAACTATTTCCACTCCAGACAGATCACCAAATTTTACAATTTTTTCCTCATAGAAAGAGTTCCCGGAATGCTGCCTTGTTATGAATCAGTATCACAAAGAAAATCAAAGATATTTGTTCTTAACTGGTATACTTTTCTGATCAACAGATATCATTTTAAATCTGTCCAAGTCTCTTATATGCTGCTTCTTCTGTGGTTCCCTTCTTGAATGTTCTGTCTTTTTAACCTAATGTTCAGTGTGAAAATTTTAGAGCACGCTGGTGCTTAGTTTATTTTAATTGAGTCATAGTGCATGCAGCAGTTTTCAACACACAAAAAAGCACTAAATAAGTAACTTTCCATTATCTGAAAATGCGCACATATTCTTATTCAAATGAAAAAAAATCAATGGTTTAAGAGTATACCTCAGGAATGAGATAAAAATGGTGTTTTAGAAAGAGAATCACTATAATGTTTTATTTCAATTAATACATTAATAATTTGTTTAAAATCATAAAAAATAATAATTTGTTTAAAATACTAGTATAAGCAATTTTGAATTATTATTAATACAATATTATTTCAATTAATCACCATTTTACATGTATATATGCATATGTATATATAGGTCTCTAAATCTACATATGTTTATCATTAAAGCTCAAGATAAATGTGATACAAGGTACTGCACAAATTGTAAGTGGAGAACATGAAGCAATATAAGAAAATTCTGACTCCATTTAGTGTTGGGTAGGATCAGGGTCACACCCAGTGTGCTCAGGGCTTATTCCTCACTGTGTTCAGAGATCACTCATAAAGGGTTCACGGGACCATATGGTGTGCTAGGGATTGAACATGTGCTATCTGTATGCAAGGCAAGTACCTTACCAGCCTTACTACTGCTTCAGCCCTCAACAACATTATTTTAAAATCATTTAATCCACCTTACTCATAAGCACAGCAGGAAGTCTTCCTTTGATCACTGTCCTTTCTTGTACCTTTCTTGACTTTGTGATTCTACCATAAAGCATTGGTCTCAACTACAGCTACTTACTGACATCCTGGGATACATCATAATACATGTTATTGCTGTTGAAATTCTTATACGAAGTAGAAATGAAAGCCAAATTTTCTTGGCAGTTCCAGAGAATTTAAGCATCAACTGCAACTGCAGGGGGAAAGATAAACAAATATACTGGGACCAAGAGACAGTAAAGGTGTTAAGCACTGGCCTTGCATACAGCCATTCCCAGTCTCTTTCCTGGTACAATTCAGCAAGGATTGCTGGTAGCTACCCATAAGAACATGCTGAAAGTAGCACTGTAGCACTGTCATCCCATTGTTCATCAATTTGCTCAAGAGGGCACAAGTAATGTCTCTGTTGTGAGACTTATTGTTACTGTTTTTGGCATATCAAATACACCATGGGTAGCTTGCCAGGCTCTGCCTTGTGGGCGGAATACTCTCAGTAGCTTGCCAGGCTCTCCAAGAGGGACAGAGGAATCAAACCTGGGTCGGCCGCGTGCAAGGCAAACGCCCTACCTGCTGTGCTATTGCTATAGGGAAGGAAACTCACCAATAAAATGGCATTTAAGGGCAGGAATGTAGTTCAGTGTGGTAGCTCATACACTGGCCCCAAGACCACCCAGTATCACTGGATTTGGTCCTTATAAAAATAATAAAATGGCATTTGAAAATTCACTTCACCTCTGTGAAACCTACAGAAAGAATATTCCAAAGGAAATGGGTTGTCACACTTCTGTAAAAGTGAGAAGACCAGTTTAGCTAGTATCAGAATGACTACTTTAACGCACAGAAAAAAAGAGATCATATCATATCTGTAAGTCTTTTACCATTTCGCAAGTAATTGTAGAAGCTTGAAATAGTCAAAATATCATTGTCAGGACTTTTTCCCTTGCTATAATGCACAGATTCCACTTTGAAAGAACTGTTGGGGAAAAAAGAAAGAAATATTTTTAAATATTTGAAATTTGTGTGATTTTGAAATATTATGAAATATGTCTGAAAACTATTTTGAGAAGTAAGTTTTATATGGATGACCACTTAAAAAATTTGAAGATGACTGTGGATTATTTTGTCAGTGACTTATAATTAATCTCTCTGATATACTTTTATTTTCTTACTTTGCACCTATGTAAAAATCTTAAGCTTAATTTGATAGAAATCTTTGTTTACCAGAATGATTCTGTAGGAACATATTTATAGAAGAAACCTGACTTCTTTAGGTAATGATATTTGTGGCTAATACATTTTTGAATCCTAATATGCTATATATTAACAGATACATACATACATCTGGGAGAGCCTGGCAAGCTACTGAGTATCTCGCCTGTATGGCAGAGCCTGGCAAGCTACCTGTGGCATATTTGATATGCCAAAAATAGTAACAATAGGTCTCATTCTCCTGACCCTGAAAGAGCCTCCAATCTTTGGGAAAGACAAATAAGGACAGGCTGCTAAAATCTCAGGGCTGAGTGTAATAGAGACGTTACTAGTGCCAGCTCAAGTAAATCGACAAACAACGGGATGATAGTGATACAGTGATATGTAAATCGGTGCCAAAGAATTTTTTTCAGGTACAAGGAGTCAGATCTTTACCCGACTCCAGAATTCAAGTATAGGAGCCCATAGGTACTGTCCAGGAAGGTTCTCATGGGCAGAAAGCCTTACAATGTAGTTAAACTGGTGTCCAGTTGTTAAGCATCAAAGAATTTCTCAACCTTTCGAAAATGAGAGTCACACGTTAGAGGAATGTTGACGTTTACACATTCAATCCCTCTTGCTTTGACTTCTGAATGATGCACACAGCCTCTGACAACAGACCAACGAGGAAATGAAGAGTGCTCTAATTCTCACACATCCGCATTCTATAATTTTTTTCATGAAACTATGATGTTATCATTGTTGTTGCTATTTTATGTTTTATGGGGCCAAATCAGGGGTGCTCGAGGCTTCCTCCTGGCTCTTGCACTTAGGAATCACTCCTGACAGTACACAGGACCATAAGTGGTTCTGAGGCTCATCTTATTCCATACTATCTATTCAGCCTGACTTTTAAATTAACTTGCATGCAGCTATGACTTTAAGGCTTTCTTTACAGAAGGCATGTGCAAAGACCTCTATCACCATTAAAGGAAATCAGACACTTTCTTGATGCCTGTGCTCCATATCCAGAGAAAATTCAGAATGAGAGCTTCTGCAAACAGTAACTAAACCTCACATCTACTCCGTGGTATCATGATTCCACAAACTAATAAAATTGATTAGCAGTCAAGTTTGTTGGAATCTAAAAAAATTCCAGTAATCACTCATACCAACTACCTCATTTTGTCAAATGTCTTACTAGGCGGCCCCAAGGTCTAAGTAAACGGATTCTAGGCACAGGCTAGTTAGTTAATCAATAAGAACAGATCCACTTCTAAGGCTTCAGGAGCCAGAATCATAGCATTATTTATTATTATTATTATTATTATTATTATTGTTGTTGTTGTTGTTGTTGTTGTTGTTATTACAGTCTGTGGGAGTCCTGGTGAGCTGACTTAGACTGAGCTCTACTTTAGGGCTCTCTGATGCTTTTTCTGGGGGTTAGGCTGACTCTGTGGGTTTGGGGAGTTGGGTCAGGGTTGAAGGAAGCGGCAGAGGAACCCAGGTGTGCGGAACCGGGGCTGACATCTCCAAGCCTGCTCGGATTGGTTCTGGGCCTCTTCCATCCAGATCCCCCATTTTCCAGTAGCTAGGCGGTCACACCCAGAAACTGCCCCTGAGTTCCCCGAGTATATTAAATAGAATTATTTATATAAATAGCATACAATATAAGAATTAGATAATAAACAGTATTCAACTATTATTGTAGACTGTATTTTAAATAATTGAAGTACTGAAAATTCTTGTCCATTTGAAAATGCCGAAGTATTATCTCGGAATTTCCAAAGTTTTATTTTCTAGTGACATGTAAAATATATAAATATTTACCTATGTGGTTTTGTTTATAACTAATTCAGAGTAAATGAATAGTTTTAAGGTATGTATCAATCCTTGTGTCTATGTACCTGAATATTTCTAAATTGACTGGCATCAGCACTATAGTTTGCTAGCATGTTATAAGAGTAATGGATACATTTTAATCAGTTAAAATACATACTTATTGCGATATTATGCCTTCATCTCAAATAATAATAATAATTTTTAAATGTATGCTAAGCTATAAAGGTTGAAAAGGAAGGAAAGAAGGAAGGAAGGAAGGAAGGAAGGAAGGAAGGAAGGAAGGAAGGAAGGAAGGAAGGAAGGAAGGAAGGAAGGAAGGAAGAGATAGAGGGAGGGAGGGATCGAGGGAGAAACGGAGGGAGGAAGGAAGGAAGGAAGGGAGGGAGGGAGGGAGGGAGGGAAGAAGGAAGGAAGGAAGGAAGGAAGGAAGGAAGGAAGGAAGGAAGGAAGGAAGGAAGGAAGGAAGGAAGGAAGGAAGGAAGGAAGGAAGAATATATTTTAAAGACCGGCCACAGAAATTAATGGTAATTTTAAATGACCATTTATAATAATCACAACAATCATTTAAAAATATAGACAAATCTAAATCAATAGATAAGCCTTACCTGTCATTTCCACATGCTGATTCTAAGGGCATATTAACTAACTTATTGACTAAAAACAGTCTGTTCAATAAATAAATGATAGTGTTTGACTCTTGCAAAGAATCACAATTATTTTCCAATTCTCTTGGTATTCCCGTATGATTTAAAAGAGTAGATTTATATTTATTTGACAAGTCCAAAACTTTTCTGGAAAACAAATTGACTTTGGAAGAATCCCTTTTCACTTCAGCATTGCAGAAATCCCAACCTGGCAGCATCAGTGAGAAGCGATCCTCATCAGAAGCAAGACCTAAAGAAACAGGACCCTGAAGCTTTAAAATGTTGAGATGCTTAATGCAGAGATTATCTAACTCTTTATCCACTCCCCATGGCAACAGGCAAGAGAGGAGCAACTTGGCCGTGTCTATTGTGACATTGGCATCAAATTTTCTTAAAGGCTTAGGTTGCATCTTTTTGGAGCTCTTCATTTTCTTATGCCTTTTAATGCCATCATTGTCTTCTAAGAATCGGAGAGTATTATCTCCTTGGACTGCATTCTCACTGACAGGCTTGGCTTGAGCCTCTGCTGAGAGGGGGCCACTGGCAGTTTTATTTCTCTTCAGTGTCAGTGTTTTCTTCTCCACCGTGCTCCGGGCTCTTCGCAAGATCTCAGTGCCATAGAAGGAACTGGAAGAGTCAACATCACAGATTGGAGTTGGCAGCAGCAGCTCAACGAGGCTTTCTAGATCAAATAAAAGGATGTGAAAGCTAATGTCACTCCACGTCGTCTTCACAGGCAAGATTTTAAAAGGTCCTGGGAAAGACTTAGCATCATCCACCTGAAGGAGAATCAAAGAAAAATTATTTGTCAAATTTCTTATTTTTGAAGATTTTATTAAATGCAGAATCTTGCATGGCAGAACCTGGCAAGCTACCCGTGGTGTATTCGATATGACAAAACCAGTAACAATAATCGGCCTCATTCCCCTGATCCTTAACTCGACAGAGACGAATGGAGACGTTACTGGCGCCCCTCGAGCAAACTGATGAGCAACAGAACAACAGTGATAACAGTGACTTTATTAAATATCTCATATCAATTAAAATACCACAAAAATTACTAAATAGGAATACAATAAAAATAATATCAGCTATGAAAACTGCTTTCCAAATTGAACATTATATATCCCAAGTCTTCTTAAACTTTCCCCACTTTATTATTGTTGGTGAGAATGCCAACTGGTACAGTCTTTTTGGAAAATAATATGAGCATTCCTTAATAAACTAGAAATTGAGCTTCCATATGACCCCGCAATGCCACTTCTGGGAACATATCTCGAAGGTGCAAAAAAGCACAGTAGAAATGACATCTGCACCTGTATGTGCATTTCAGCACTGTTCACAATAGCCGGAATCTGGGAACAACCTGAATGCCCGAGAACAGACATCCACACAATGGACTACTATGCAGCTATTAGGAAAGATGAAGTCATGAAATTTTCTTATAAGTGGATGGTCATGGAGAGTATCATGCTAAGTGAAATGAGACAGAAAGAGAGGGACAGACATAGAATGACTGCATTCATTTGTGGAATATAAAATACCATAATGTGTGACTGATACCCAAGGACAGTAGAAACAATGTCCAGGAAGATTGCTCCATGGTTGGAAGCCTGCCTTATGAACTTGGGGAGAAGGCATCTGGGATAGAGAAGGGATCACTAAGTCAATGATGGTTGGAGGGATCGCTAGGATGGGAGATGTGTGCTGAAAGTAGATAAAGGACCAAACATGATGGCCTCTCAGTATCTGTATTGCAAACCATAATGCTTTTAAGTAGAGAGAGAGCAAGGGGGAAATTGTCTGCCAGAGAGGGAGGGGGAAGGGTGAGATGGGGTTGGAGAGGGCGGGCGGGGGGGGGCAGGAATACTGGGGACATTAGACATTGGTGGTGGAAAATGTACACTGTGGAGGGACGGGTGTTTGATCATTGTATGACTGATACTCAAACATGAAATCTTTGTAAGAGTAGCTCATGGTGATTCAATTGAAAAAAAAAAAACTTTTCCCACTTTAGATCTTAGAAATTTTAAAACAACCACAGGTATGTAGGTATATAAATTAAACATTTATTTGACAACACATAATAATTTTAAATAAAGAAATCATAGCTATTTTGTAACATGTAAAACATATATATAGATCTCACCAACATCATTTTGATTAAAGAAGTCAAACATGAAAGAACTATAATTAAGAAATGAACAGGAGGGGCCAGAGAGAGAGCACAGCGGATAAAGCATTTGTCTTGCACGAGGCCGAGCCAAGTTCAATCCCTGGCATCCCATATGGTCCCCCACACTGCCTGGAGTGATTCCTACATGGAGAGCCAGGAGTAACCCCCTGAGTATTGTTGGGTGTGACCCAAAAAAGCAAAGAAGAAAGAAAGAAAGAAAGAAAGAAAGAAAGAAAGAAAGAAAGAAAGAAAGAAAGAAAGAAAGAAAGAAAGAAAGAAAGAAAGAAAGAAAGAAAGAAAGAAAGAAAGAAAGAAAGAAAGAAAGAAAGAAAGAAAGAAAGAAAGAAGAGCTGGGGCCCAAGAGCTAGTACAAGGGTTACAGTTCTTGTCTTGCACATGGCCAACCTTGGTTCAAGCCCTCACATCACATAGAGTTTCCTGAGCACCACCTGGAGTGACCCCTGAGCACAGCTCCAGAAATAAGCCCTGAGCACTGCCAGGTCTGATCCCAAAACCAAACCAAACAAACAGGAGCTCTCAAAAGGGAGCTTACTTCATATTTTGCTTCTTTAAAATAGGCTCCGCATTCCAGTAACCACCTCTGAGATGTGCCACCCAAGGACAGCAGGTTTAGCATTTTCTTGGGACGTGATAAGCACAAAAATGGTTCTAAGACCTGGCAGGGGGGTTGTCCTGAACACAGTCCCTATACTAGTAAATGTTCTACCACTTCGTTCCCCAATATTTAGCAGACAGGTTTGGGGGTGAAGATCTCCTGCTGACCCCCTGCTCCACGACCATCAGTAGCTACAATTCTATACAGCGATGATTTATGGTAATTTATTGAACTGGTACATTTTTAATTTTTGTGCTGTTTATTTCTATATCTGTGGACTGAAGTGATAGCATAATGGGTAGGGCATTTGCCTTGTACGCTGCTGACCCGGGTTCGATTCCTCTGTCCCTCTTGGAAAGCCCAGCAAGCTACCGAAAATATCTCACCTGCACTGCAGAGCCTGGCAAGCTCTCCATGGTGTATTCGATATGCCAAAACCAGTCACAACAAGTCACACAATAGAGACATTACTGGTGCCCACTCGAGCAAATCGATGAACAATGGAATGACAGTGCTATAGTGCTATTATTTCTATATGTGTTGTACACGTCATAATCCATAATATAAGTAAAATATATTGCTAATAGTAATCATGTATTCCTATTGGGATTTAAAAAATGAAACCCTGACTGTGTCCGAGGTGACCAAGATGCTAAATACCATGCTTATGATTTACTTGATTTCATTTAATTTTCTGACTTGAAGTATGTTTTCTCTTTGGTGGGCAGAGGGCCACAGCTGGCAGTGCTCAGGGTTTACATCTAGTCACGCTGACAGAGTACTTCTTGCAGTGTTCTGGGAACGAAGCAGGGTGAATGGGACCTAATCAGCGTCAGCCACGTACAGGGCAAATGTCCTCACCCCTGTACTGTCTCTCTGGGCTATAGATTCTTAACTGACTTAATATACATTTGTGTTTTTAGTTTCCACACAGATATTATTGTAGCCTTTACTATTTCCTAATTTGGTTCATATATGCAGGATATATGTATATTTCCCATTTTTATTGAGATATTGTGAGATATAATACTGTTAGCAATACTTTCATGCCTATATCATCCCAACACCATATCGGCCATCAGAGTACCCACTCACATCCACGTACATTGTCCCAACACTACAACCAACATCACAGTGCCCTCCCATCCACCAATATTCTAAGGACTCTCCCACCCACAATTTCTCCTCCATCCAGGTAAGCTCAGTTCTGTGAATCAACTCTTCAATTTTGTAGCAGTTGGCTGGCCTTTCATTGCTCCTTTAATGTGTTTCTTTTTTATAGAAATTATATTTTAAATATTCATATGATAAATATTTAAATATTTAATTGTTTCATTATAATTTTTGTAAAGTATTATATGATAATTGCAGTTTATTAACTCATTGCCTTTAAGTGAACATTTCAATAATTGTCATGGCTTTCTGTTACAGCAAGGGGAAAAGAAAATTGTTAAAGGTTTTTTGGAACACATTTGCAAACATTTCTGGAGTCATACATAGAATAAGCACTTCCTTAACTAAAATATTGCTCCAAATTTTTTCCAAAAGATCGTAGAACTCTATAAGTCTTGATAGTACTATAGCTTCCATGCTCAATATTCTCAATTAGCACAGACTCTTGCAATTTATAAATATAAGAAATACATGTTGAAATCCATTATAGTTCTAATTTCTATTTAATTTCTGTTTTTGTTTTTCATTATTTCCTTGAGTGCTATTGCAAAAGTTCACTAGGTTTTCATGTTTGTGCTATGAAGTACAAAAAGTAGAATCTCCCCTGCTACTGAGAGGTCATTTTAGTTGATTTATTTTATAGAGCAAGGTAGTTTTACGGAAAGAAATTTACTTAGAAAGATGTAAGGGAGAGAAGAAAAGGAATACTGTCCTAAAGAAAACCGAAGCTTTAAAAAGCTAAGAAGCAAGTAAGGAAAGAGATAAGCAAGCAAGATATGTGCTTGGAGAGAGAACAAGAGCTTAAAGAACAAGCCTGCAGAACAAATGAAAAACAGAGACAAGCAAATAAGATACATGATTGAGAGAGAACATTGGCCTGAGAGATCAAGGTGGGAGCTCATTTTAATCAGAACTAGTGGCATCTAGATGCTCATAATCTTTTCTCAAAATGATATGTATTAAGATGTTTAAAAATATTCATGCGGGCGATACTCTTGGTAGCTTGCTGGGCTCTCTGAGAGGGACAGAGGAATCGAACCCGGGTTCGGCCGCATGCAAAGCAAACACCCTACCTGCTGTGTTATTACAGGTCAATCAAGCTGGCTGAAGGTAAGCTTCTGGCCCTCCAGAACTTAAGCTGTGATCTCTGCCCACAGCACCTGGGCCCCCTCAATTACTGGGCAAATCAAAGCCATACCAATAATTCTCTCAGAATGGCATTCCCACTTGGTTCCAATCTTCTGTTGCGATCCTAACAGTCACAACAAGCCTACTGTATTGCCATAAATGAAATCATAGAATTCTGTCCCAAAATATGATCCCCTTAAGCTTTGGGAGCACCTGGATGTTTGAAATTACTTTCACATCACATAGGTTATTCCAAACGTTTCAAAATTACAACAGAGTTTGTTTCTAACTGTACCTTACTGCTATAAGTATAAATCGATGTTATATCTGGATATACTACAAAGATTAAATATCGTTCTAGTCAGTCATTACTGTTTAAAACAATATTTTACTCTTTTAAGAAATAGTAACAACTTTTGTTTGGGGCCACACGTGGCTATGCTTAGGGATTACTCCTAGTTCAGTGCTCAGGGATCACTCCAGGAAGAATTTGGGGGTCCATATGGGGTCCTGGGGATCAAACCTAGGTGGGTCGCATGCAAGGAAAGTACCTTACCTGCTGTGCTATCTCTCTGGCCCCAAAATCACTGCTGATGGGAGCTTCAGGGGCCTGAGGGCCACTCCTGACAATGCTTGATCTACTTGAGGTATATACTAGGTGATTTGGGGCTTGGCACTATGAAGACCGTACCCAGTAATGTCAGGGCAGGGTCATGAGGTGCTGCAGATCAAGTTTCGTGTCTTTCACATGCACAGGATGGGCTTCACCAATTTGAGCTGTGAGAGCCCTAAGATCACTTCCAGGGCAATTCAACCGAACAGCCCGCAGTTCAATACCAGGTAGCCCCAAGGACACAGTGATGTTTGGTCTCTGCAATGCTGGAGACCTCTAGCACCCCCTCCCATGTTCAGGCACACCAGGGCAGTAGGTAGTGATACCAGGACTCCCCAGAACCTCAGCTGGCAATGATTAGGGGGCTATGAGATTCCTTAGAGGTGGAAGTGAAATATTGGATCCTCCACAGATTCAAATCCTACAAGGATCTAAATTCCAGGAAAAACCTGGGTCAGAGAGATAGTTTAGTGGACAAGGCTCTTGCCTTGCAAGCGGCTGACCCCCACTCAATCCTTAGCCTCCCCTATGGTCCTCTGAGCACTGCCAACAGTGACTCCTGAGTGCAGAATCTTGTCAGGTGTGGCAAAAAAAGAAAAAAAAAACAAATTCTACAAAAGATTTGCTGAGTCCAACTACCACAATCAGGAAATTTAGTAAAATTAGTGCTAAAACTACTTTCAATGTGTCAATTTTGTAATTTTATTTAATAATATCTGGTACAAATGTTTAAATGCTAAGAAAACAAAAATGATACCTACAAAAAAAAATTTAGAGCTTTAATTACCTCAGAGCCTGGCAAACTACCCATGGCATATTCGATATGTCAAAAACAGTAACAATAAGGCTCACAGTGGGGACATTACTGGTGCCCGCTCAAGCAAATCGATGAGCAACAGGATGATAGTGACAGTGACAGTGACAGTGAAATTCATTTCCAGAAACTACAGAAGTTGGACAGAAGTGAAGTAATACTAACGTACTCACTTGGCTAAATAGGCAGTTAGAATTCCTTCATTTATTTATTTATGACAATTATTCAGATGAAATTATCCACTTATTTTTTTCAAAGAATCAAATAATGTCTTCTTATCCTTTCTAAGATAAAAACATGCTTATGTTAAGCATTTATTTCAAAAATAAGATATTCACTAAGCGGCGTAAGAAAAAAACTAATTATTATAGAAAAGTAATCACTAAGGAATGGATCATTTATAAATTATTCCTCAAAACCATCCAGTGAAGTGATGAGATCAACAATGGCAAGTCTCCCTGCTAAAATTCAACCTGAAACCAACTACAGCTGGACAGAAAAAAACTCACTGACTCAGCTCTATCTAGCAGATGTATTCATATATCTCACGGTACATGATCTAGTGGGGAATAAACCTGAATCAGGGAGGGCTGGATTCCATCCCTCCAGACATCCCTCCATGGCCCGGAATGCAATCAGTAGCCATTAGCATTGGCTGACTTGATCTTGCTGGTAGGGCACTTCTGCAGACACTGTCATCCCATTGCTCATCGATTTGCTCGAGCGGGCACCAGTAACGTCTCCATTGTGAGACTTGTTACTGTTTTTGGCATATCGAATACACCACGGGGAGCTTGCCAGGCTCTGCCGTGCGGGCGGGATACTCTCAGTAGCTTGCCGGGCTCTCCTAGAGGGGTGGAGGAATCGAACCTGGTCAGCCGCGTGCAAGGCAAACGCCCTACCCACTGTGCTATCACTCCAGCCCTCTGCAGACATAGACGCAAAAAAAAAAAAAAAAAAAAAAGACTGCGGAAAGAAACAGCATTAGAACAAAAACAAAAGAGAAAAAAATGTGTTTTAGGATGGGTGTTTGAGCATTGTATAGCTGAGACTTTAACCTGAACGCTTTGTAACTTTCCACATGGTGAATTAATAAAGGAATTAAAAATAAAATAAAATAAAATAAAAATGTGTTTTAACAATCCTCAACTGTAACTGTACCTCCTCCCACTACGTAGAGACAAACAGAGTCAATAAATTACTCAGATTTGACCTGTGGAAGGGTGAGGGATGCAGGTGGGTAAGGCTCTCTTCCTCTGGCTGCTCACCTCCCAGAGGATACTGTGATCAATGATGGCATTCTCTTTTTCTTTTTTTTTAAATCTTTGTTTTTTTTGTCATTTTGGAGCCACACTAGCTACACTCAGAACTTACACCTGGATCTGCACTCAGGGATCAGTCCTGATGGGCTCAGACCATATCTGGGGCTCTGGTTGGCTACGTGCCAGACACATGTCCTGCTCACTGTATGATCTCTCTGGTCCGGATCAAGGATGTTTTCCTGATTTTGCCATCTCTTCATTGCTTTTCCCCTCGCCCTCCCCACAGTGGCCAAAGAAACAAAGAATTCTAACACTTAGGCAAACAAGACACTTATCTAAATGATTAAGTAGAAAAATATTCCAGGCAGCATGTGTGAAATATTAACAGAATTAATCATAGGTCTCCAAAGACAAACTTAAAAGCACAGAGTTTGAGGGGTAACAGTTAAAGAATGGAGAAAAGCAGTTAGAACAGAGATAAAAGTAGGAGATTCTCAATAAAACACAGAAAAACAAGTCCAAGAAACGAGAAACAAATTACTACAAGTATAAGGATTGTTTCACCAAAGACATTAAATGTTTCTAATTTCCAAATTTGAACACTATTTTAAACATGTCATACCTCCACAGCTATAAAATTTTTAAAAAACTGAAAGAAAGTCACCTGCTCTACAAAATAAATGATGGAAGTTCTACATAACGAGAAATATTAAAAGAAAAAAAAGCTTTGTGTGTTTTAAAAATATATGAACTCACTGGTCAAAAGAAATTGAGTCACAGGATAGATTAAATTAAAATGCAAGATCTGGGGGCTGGGTGTTAATATAGGACTTGCCTTGCATGAGATTGCTTCAGCTACAACGCCGGTCCAACTCTTGGCACTAGGTGCCTGATATATAGAATAGCAGATAGGGTACTTGCCTTGTACACAGTTGACCTGGGTTTGATTGCTAGAATTCCGTATGGTCCCCTGAGCACTGTCAGAAGTGATCCCTGAGAGGAGATTCAGGGGTCTGTGGAGAGTACAGCCAAGTGTGACCCCCACCACCAGTCAAACAAAAAATCTTGGCATCATATCTGGCTCAATTCCTGGTACCAGGGATCACTATAGCACAGAGTCAAGAATTTACCCTGCACACTATAAGGTGTGGCCCAACCACTCCCCAAACACCCCAAAATACAAACACAGGCTTTATCTATTCATTGCATAGACGACTCTTGAATCAGACACTAAAGACAAATATAGGTTCACGTGAAAGGCAGTTCTATGGTTTTCTGAGTCAAAAGGTATTACAGAGAAAAGAGCAGGAACTGATATTTTCATTCTGATAAAAGATTTAAATAGAAAATCTAATAGGAGGCAAAGATGGACATTATATATTGAACAATGGCTGATCCATTAAAATAGATATGTCTTCATTATATGTGCATCAAACACAAGGTCAACGAAATTTATAAAATAAGAGACACCAAGGAAATAATTGACAACATAATAAATCACTAAAGGGCATTATGACACAATACTTATATCAACAGAACAGTCACCCATCAAAAAATTAACAAGAGAATAATGACACTAAATAAAGAAATCAGTGAAATTGTTTTATGTCACTGAAATTTTACTTCATTTTACTTCACCTGGAACTTAAAATATAGAACTCTGTGTCATATCCTGGGAAATAGAAGTTCTAACAAATATTTAAAGATTGAAATCATAAGAAGCTCTATCCCAAAAACAATGGTATGAGATCAGAAATCAATAACTAAAAGAAAACAGGAAAAACTCCAAATATGTAGAGATTAAACAAAAGGCTTATGAAAAACTCTTGCTCAATGAAGAAATCAAAGGAGAAATAAAATTATGTGTAGAATAATGGTAACAGGAAGATTAATAGTTCCAAAGCAGGTAGTTCATATCTATACAGGTATATCAATAATAAAGAGAAGCCTCCCTCAAGTAAATAACTTTATGTGTTATGGGATTATAAAAGGAGGGACAAACAGAATTAGTTAGTTGAAGAAAATAAATAATAAACATTGGAGGGAAATAAATGAAATAGGAACCACAAAGGGGATACAAAGAGTTAACGAAACCAAGAGTTGATTCTACAAATGTCAATAAAAAGATCAATAAAAACAAGAGCTGATTTCAAGAATGAATCAACAACATTGATAAAATCCTCAATAAGTTTAGCAAGAAAAAAAAAAGAAAGCTTTGATATAAAGGATCTCAAAATGAAAGAGAACTGACAACTGCTGCTGTAGAAATACAGAGTATCTTAAAACTCATGTGAACTTCCGCATGCAAACAAATTGAAAAAAAAAAGTGAACAGATATTTGGAATCAAACAACCTTTCAGCACTGAGAAGGAAGAAGCAGAAAATTCAAGCAGACAAATCACAGGTGAAGAAATAAAAACTATAATCAAATGTTTCCTGAAGGACAAATACCCAGGATCAGTTATAAAACTTAGAAAGAACCAATTCCCTCTAATCCCATCTGTTCTGTGAAACGATAGAATGTGGCATACTTCTAGGATGACAATGCCATGCAGGACACCAATACCAACTTTATTCCTAAACCAGAAAAGGATATTACAGAAAATAATAAATAAAAAAAACCTTACGAATATATAGTTCTGATGAGCACCAATAAAAAGACCCTTAATAGAACATTGGCAAATAATATTCAACCACACCATAAGAGAAATCAAATCATCCACCAGGATCAGGTGTCATTGATTGACCATGTCAATTCTTTGAACACTAAGATGCAAAGATATATAACATTTCAACATAAGTAAAATAACTAACATAGTTCAGTAAGAAAAGTATTAAAATTCCATGATTGTGTTAATAGGTGCTGAAAAACATTTGAAAATATTCAACAATCATTTGATAAAGCACTGTCATTGTAGCACTGCTGTCCCATTGTTCATCAATTTGCTCGAGGGGGCACCAGTAATGTCTCCATTGTGAGACTTGTTACTGTTTTTGACATATCGAATACGTCACAGGTAGCTTGCCAGGCTCTGCTGTGCGGGTGAGATCCTCTCGGTAGCTTGTCGGGCTCTACGAGAGGGATGGAGGAATCGATCCCAGATTGTCCACTTGCAAGGCAAACGCTCTATCTGCTGTGCTATCGCTCCAGTACATTTGATAAAAACTTACAAAAATTCATAATGCAAGGAACATACTTTAACATCAAAAAGGCCATATATGTGTATATATGTATGTATGTATATATACATATATATACAACATCATATTGTATATGAATGATAAAAAATAGTAAAAAATTCCTTTCCCATAGGATCTGGAATTAGGCAAGTAGATCCACAATTGATCACTAATCTTCAATGTAATTTTATAACCCCTAGATAGATTTCAGGCAAGAAAAAAGACTCCAAATTGTAAAAGGAGAAGTGAAACTATTGCTACTTGTAATGACATGATATATAACCCCAAAGATGAATGCTAGTAGAAATAAGTAATAAGTTCAGTAAAATGACAGGATACAAAATCAATAAACATAAATCTGAAGCATTTCTATATGCAAACTATGAGTTTGAGGGAAGGAGAATTTTTTGTTTGAGCCGCACCTGGCTTAGAAAGGGAAATATCTTTTTAATCCCATTTCTAATTTTATCACAGACAATAACTGGGAGAAAACCTAAAAAAAAAAGACATAGAAGACTCATACACTGAAAAATACAAATATTATACATGTATATATATACATATATAATGATACCAAGAATGGAATGATATCCTATGTTCATAGATTAGAAGAATAAACATTACTAAAATGGGTTGCCTTAAGCAATCTAAAAAGTCAACAATCCTATCAAAATATCAGTGGCATCTTTCAAGTAAATAGAAAAATCAATCCTAGTGTTTGAATGGCACCACAAAAGATCCTGAATAAACAAAAATTCGAGAGAATTAGAAAAATGGAAACGTCTTATTTCCTATATTAAATTAATATAGGAATTATATTAGAACATGCTTCCTATATTAAAAAACAGTAATAATTAAAACTGCATGGGTGTAGGAATACTGTATGACTGAAATCTACTCATGAACATTTTTGTAAGTGTCTGTTTCACAGTGTTTCAATAAAAAAGTGGGAAAAAAAGAATATGGAGAAGGTGGGTGAATGGAATCTAGTAAGAATCATAGTATGTGGCTATGGTATCAATATTAAACAATGAATTAAACAGGAAAAAGATATTTTCTCTGTCTGTGGTTTAGGTAACAACCATATTATCAGATTCCCATTTTGGTCTAGATGGAAGTTGGCTATAGTCAGCTTCAGTCAACAGCCTTCACTTTGAGAATATAGAATATATTCAGCACGTTTTGTGGACTTTAATTTCACTGCTATTTGCTCATTTGAATCTAGGAAATCTACCAAGGCACAGTTTATGGCTCTAATTTTCTTACTTTATGAATCATCCCTTAAAGGTCAGCACCTCAAATGAAGACACTCTCAGACCAATAGTTCTGTAGAATCAGTATTTAGACCATAGCTGCTACTTCAAAGATCTCTTGAGAACATAACTGTTTCTCTATTCTCAATTAGCTACATTTGCAAATTTTTAAAAAAATGCCACTCCAAGATAATTCCATGAAGAAGTGATCATGTAGCTGGTTGTATTTTACTAGACTGTAACTTAATCTTTAGAAATAATAAATTGTTGTCAGGGCTCAATACGAAAGTATTACTTGCTGTTATCCACAAGATTGTTCTACAAACAGCAGTAAAACCACTCTACCACTTAAAAAAAAAGGTGAATGGTAATGGCATGCAAATTATTAAAAGCAGATCAGGATTTAATACTTTGCACAAATATTAATTCACTGTGGATTAAAGTCTGAGCTATCAAACCCTGAATCACTAAATAGATGGAAGGAAGCATAACCATATACTATGGGACTTAAGAATCTGAATCCCAGTGAAATTACTATTCTTTTCAGAGTTTTTCAGACAAACAACAGTGCAAGGAATTTGCCACCACTCAGTTGGCCTTCCAGGAAATAATGTAGTTCTATGAGACAAAATCTACTTGGAAAAAGTAAGATTTTATATGTATATAAAGTATATAAATATATATATATACATACAGTGATATATATATATATATATAATAACTGTAGCACTGATGTTCATCGATTTGCTCAAGCGGGCACCAGTAATGTCTCCATTGTAAGACTTTTTATTACTGTTTTTGGCATATTTTTGGCGTATCGAATACGCCATGGGTAGCTTGCCAGGCTCTGCCGTGTGGGCGGGATACTCTCGGTAGCTTGCCCGGTTCTCCAAGAGGGACAGAGGAATTATACCTGGGTCAGCCACATGCAAGACAAATGCCCTACCCGCTGTGATATCACTCCAATCCTAAAATTTGAGGGACTGAGGCAAGTATGTCTGCCTTGATGCAGCCTTCCCAGGTTTGACACCCCCTGCACCTCATATAATCTTCTAAGTCTGCCAGGTCTCCCAAGCACAGAACCATGTGTAAGCCAGAGTATTGCCAAGTGTGACCTCCTCCCCCCCGAAAAAAGCCCATAAAATTTGAGAGAGAAACAATAGTAGTGAAGAGTATTTTCAAGCTTCTTTGGGTCTTTCCTTATTTCTGGTTTCTAAAATTTAGAGAATTACAACTTTCATAACTGCATTTCTGAATTCTAAGTTCTGTGAGGCTCTTTTTATATTTATCTGTTGAGATGTTATATATTCATTTTATTATCTTATTTTGTTGTCCATGATTGAGTGTTATTATAATAGGTATTTAATATTATTATGGTCAATTTAATCCCTATCACTATCACTATCATCCCATTGATCATCAATTTGCTCGAGCAGGCACCAGTAACGTCTCCATTCGTCCTAGCCCTAAGCTTTTAGCAGCCTCTTCTTCCCACCGGTGTCACATTGGAGGGTCTTTCAAGGTAAGGGGAATGAGACTCATCATTGTTACTGTATTTGGCATATCAAATATGGCACAGAGAGCTTGTCAGGCTCAATTTAATATTAGGCTCAAATCACGGTCAGTTTTTATTGATTGTTTTCTTTTGAGAAAGTGTCTCACAGTCTTAGTTCCTCTTTTGCTTGAGTTACTTTGGGTCATAGTGCAGATATTTTCTATATTCCATTCTGAGTCCCTGGATTCTAATTTATGTTTCAGCATAAGAAAGGAAGGGAAGTAGATAATTAAGAATTACCTGCTTCTCAATTGTGATACTTTAGAATATTCTGCCTTAATATGTTATTTTTACTGTAATTAAGATATTGTCATTTAAATTGATGTCTCACCCATTCATCAGCAAAGAAAAAACTAAGTCAACTACTGGCACAGTTGAAATACTAACATGTGGAATTTGTTTCATGGTCCCACAATGTACTATCAGTAGCCCTTTATCTTCTTGACTACCAACAAAGAAACTAATGGGAATAGGCACCAGAAGTACAAAATGTAAAGGCAAGTGATGTAGTACAGCAGGCAGGGAATTAACCTTCCATGCAGCTGACCCAGGTTCCATCCCTGGCTCTGCATATAGTTCCCAAGCCCACCAGGAGTGATCCTTGAGCACAGAGCCAATAGTAATTCCAGAGCATGGCTGGATATAACATACCCCTACACACACACACACACACACACACACACACACACACACACACACACACACACACACACACACAAAGCAGCATACTAAATTTGACTTTGATCCACAGAGTTAGTCACTGTCCCTGTCACTGTCCCTGTTGTTCATTGATTTGCTTGAGCGGGCACCAGTAACATCTCCATTGTGAGACCTGTTACTGATTTTGGTATATCAAATATGCCACAGATAGTTTGTCAGGCTCTGCCATGTGGGCGGGGATACTCTCCGTAGTTTGCTGGGCTTGCCAAGAGGGATGGAGGAATCAAACCCAGGTTGGCCGCGTGCAAGGCAAACACCATACCCACTGGGCTATCGCTCCAGTCCCTCACAGAGGTAGTACAGCAGGTAAAGCACTTGCCTTGCATGCATTAACCTGGGTTCTGTTCCAGTTGCCACATATGGACTCTGAGCCACCAGGAGTGATTTCTGAGCACAAACCTAGGAGGAAAAATCCCAAGAAATGCTGTAGCCCTAAATCAAACAAAGAAACAAATCTCTGGGGTAGAGAGATAGTTAATAGGTAAAGCATTTTCCTTTCATTGGCTGGCCCTAGCTTGATGCCCAGCATCTCAGATGGTCCCTAGATCACCGCCACTGTGATCCCTGAGCACAGAGCCAAGGGTTAAGCCTGAGCACGCCCAAATGTAGCCCAAACTACCATCAAAATCACCGTCTGTCATCCCATTGCTCATCGATTTGCTTGAGCGGGCACCAGTAACGTCTCCATCATGAGACTTGTTAATATGTTTGGCATATAGAATATGCCACAGATAGCTTGCCAGGCTCTGGCATGAGGGCGGGATACTCTCGGTAGCTTGCCAAGCTCTTCCAGAGGGGCAGAAGAATCGAACCTGGGCCGGCCGTGTGCAAGGCAAATGCCCTACCCGCTGCACTATAGTGCCAGCCCGACAAAATAATATTCCATCAAAATAACTTTTAACAGGTTTTTTTATGCATCTTTATTTAACAAATGCTGTGATATTTATTTTTTAAGAACTTAAATCCCTAAAAATGCATTGATGAGAGATATACAGCTACCTTTTATCTTAATGATAAAAGACAAAATGCTTTTCCCCTAAGATCAGGAAGAAGGAAAGAGTGATCTTTCTTGTCACTTCCACTTAATATTATACTGAATGTTCTAACCAGGCCAACGAGGAACAAAGCAATAAATGAAGACCTCTGTCTGGAACAGAAGAAGGAAGTGAAACTGTGAAATTATTTACTTGCAGTTGACAAATACACTCACACACACACACACACACACACACACACACACACACCTGTAAAATACCTACAAAATTCTACCAAAACTACTAAATGAGTAAACCAAGGTTGAAATGATAATATATTAAATAAATTGTACTTCTGTACACTGTACACTGAAAATGAATGACATTAAAAATAAACTACATAAAAAGAATTTAAGAAAAAGTTTCATTCTTAATAGTAAAATAAATACACTCAAAGAAACTATTTGTTATGTACTTAACAGCATAGTATCAAAATAAACATCGATTTCAAAAAGATATAGTGGATATAGCTTAAAAATTAACAAAAATTAAAAGCCATACTTTATATTTTCAACTTATTTGATCTTAGAATAACTCAAGGAAATACAATGCTTGATAAAAAATGAAGAAAAACAATAAATTTAATAAAACCTGTGTGCGAAAAATATTAAAATATGTAAAATCTGCATTTATGTCAAAAATATATATGTATATAAGTTTAATGTATATACCAATGTAAATAATATTATTAGTATGTGTTACAGGACTGGAGTGATAGCATAGCAGGTAGGGCATTTGCCTTGCACATGGCCGACCCCAGGTTCAATTCCTCCATCCCTCTCAGAGAACCCAGCAAGCTACCGAGAGTATCTCACCCACACGGCTTGGCTCCTCTGTCTGCCCCATGACTCGGGCCACTCCGGCTGGGCGAGCGGCCCAAGATCAACCCCCCAACCCCTGTGGTGAGGGGAAGAGCAGTCAGGGCTTCCCCTGGCCACCCAGAGATCATACAAGGTACTTGTTTTGCATTGTGGTGGTCCTTCAGCACTGCCAGAGTGAACCCTGAGCAATCAGGAGCAGTCCTCCGAGCATCACTGAGTGAGGCACCAAAATAAAGATATATAAATTCACCCAAATAAATATTTTTCAAGGTCACTGTCATCCCGTTGCTCATCGATTTGTTCGAGTGGGCACCAGTAATGTCTCTCATTGTGAGACTTATTGTTACTGTTTTTGGCATATCGAATACGCCTCGGGTAGCTTGGCTCTGTCGGGTCGATACTCTGGGTAGCTTGCCGGGCTCTCCCAGAGGGGCGGAGGAATCAAACGTGGGTCGGCTGCGTGAAAGGCTATTGCCCTACCGCTGTGCTATCTAATTCAACAATACTGACCCAGGGGAATGCAAATCAAAATCACAATGTCTCCACATGTTAAACCATGGCTCACCTAACACCAGCCTCCTCACTAAAAAGCCTATTTCATTTTCCAGCCTGCCCTAACAGCAAAATTCTCTCAGTCATCCAGATTTGAATCTGGGTATCTATTTACTTGAGTGAGTTGGTGAAGAGGGTCCCAGTTGGTGCTCAGGGGAAGTGTGTGTGGTGCCAGGGAAAGAACCTAGAGTATCACCCATGCCAAGTATCTTCCACCCTTTTAAGCTGCAGCCTAAGAAATATTGTCCTTTCTTCCTCTTCTGTCCCTTCTTGCCTCTCACAGTCTGAACAATATAGAAACTTCCTTTATTCATTCGTCTTTTAGGCTCTGTAGCATGCTGCTGGCAGCCTCATTTATTTCGCTAAAATTTTTGCTCAGCTTTCTTCCTAACTGCAGTCGATGTTTGGCACTACATTCTTATTCTCTGCTGTTAATATATTTTGAGCTTTCAGTGCTTTCAGATTTTTCTGCTTTTGTTTCTATACAATGTCCTAAAATCCATCTACAGAAATTCTATCCTAGAGCACACTCATTGCCAAGAGACTTCCCTACAAAACCGCATTTAAGTCTTCCCCTAGAATCTTCCCCTAGAGTCTTCCTCTTGCCTTCCTTGGACTTTTCTCGACACTTCTGTTTTCCCAACACATCTGTGATCATCTGTGTGTTATCATTTCCACCCAGTGCAGCCTCAAAAAATCTGTGCATGCTTCATTCTTAGCACATTACACCAGAAGGAACTTGTTCCACTAAGAGTTCATAAAATATAAAGTCTCTTTAAGTAAGACATTATTGAACCTAAAAAGTAAAGTGCTGAACCAAAAGAAAGGAGAGAGAGAGAGAGAGAGAGAGAGAGAAAGAGAGAGAGAGAGAAGAAAAGCCCCTGACATAGAGGTAGGCAGAGGGGGTGGGGATGGGGAGGTAATGGGAGGGAACCTGGGGACACTGGTGCTAGGAAATGTACAATGTACACTGGTAGAGGGATAGGTATTGGAATACTGTGTGGCTGAAATCCAATCATGAAGGGCTTTGAAAAAATAAAAAATCAAAAAATTAAAATCAAAAAATAGAAAGTAAAACAAAAAATTAAAAGTGCTGATACATTTGAAACAAATTCAGAGCTAGAGTTATAGTATAGCAGGTAGGGCATTTGCCTTGCATGTGGCCGACCCAGGTTCGATTCCCAGCATCCCATATGGTCACCTGAGCATCGCCAGGGGTGATTCCTGAGTGCAGAGCTAGGAGTAACCCCTGAGCATTGCCGGGTGTGACCCAAAAAGAAAGAAAAAGACAGAGCTATTTATTATTATATAAGTATTGAGGGCAAAGGACTGATTTTATCAACTCACTTCCTAGTTACAATTTAATACCAACAGATAGTGGTAGATGATAGTGCTTTATTAAGTAAATATATACCAGAATGTTTTAAAATAATGATGAAGTATGATTATGTCTGGAAACTTAGATTTTGCTCTTGGGCATTAGTGCAGCACATTGAATTAAATCTATCTCTAACCTCTGTGAGACCAGAGAATTTCACTTAAGAAACTGTCGCCTAAGTGAGAAATAAATGTCTCACAGCACTAGGAGTTTAAGCACCTAACTATAGAGTCAGTTAAGAGTCAACCTGTTTTTTCACAGATTGCCTTTCTAAGCGGACTCCAACCTTCACAGACTCTTGTAGGGAGCCCTTACTTGCCAGTCCTGGTGTACTGGGACACAGGTGCTCTGATTTTACAGTCCTCTCAACATTTTATTGACATAAATTTGGATGGGGAAGGGGAAATTTGGCAAGGGATAGAAGGTTCTTAAGTAAGTCACAGACTTCAGAAGAAAACCACTGTGTTCGGTCCCTTCTTTGCTCATACCTGTAATAAAATTCACAGAAATCTTTTCTGATTCTTTTTGTAAGTTATTTGAAACAGAATGTGAGGATAAAAATGCATGTACTCTTAAAATGGTGGCGAAATTGTTAGTTTGTGCTCCAGTAAAGCTGTGTCACTTCAACCAGAGTGAATATATGCTGGCATTTGCCCCTAAAGAGTCCAGCACATCTTACAATGCTTATTAATCTGTTAGTAGGATATTCGCACTGATAAATTTTAGTGAGGCACGCTTCATCACTCTTTGAAAGTTAGGTAACAAATTACTCTTTGTCTTGTTTTACAAATCTTTCGCACTTTCTCAATGACCTATTTCCTCTGTTTAACCACAACTGAATTCATCTCTTCTGGTATGCAGGGAGATGACAGAAACATAGAGGATTGACAGATAGTAGATACTAGATACCTGATAGATACACGTCTAATATCTGAGAAGAAACTGCTATTCCCATCATTTTGCTTTTCTCTATTTTTTTAATTCATTTGATACATTTATCTTTCAGAAGATTTTATTTATTTATTTATTCATTCATTCATTCATTCATTTATTTATTTGGAGTGGCACCATGGTACTCAGCACTTACTCCTGGCTCTGCACTCAGGGATCACTCCTGGTGGTGCCAATGGGGCCATCTGGGATGCTGGGGATTTAACCCAATTCAGTGACTTACTGTAAAGCAGATGGTGCCTATTGTACTATCTCTCCAGCCCGAGATTCTCTTTTCAATCATCTTCTCAAGGACCCAAAGCCCAATAGGATACTATGTAATTTAGTATAACTAAATATATAAAATTACAATTATAGAAGTCTTTCTCTCTTTTTTTTTTGCTTTTTGGGTCACACCCGGCAATGCACAGGGGTTACTCCTGGCTCTGCACTCAGGAATTACCCCCGGTGGTGCTCAGGGGACCATATTGGGATGCTGGGAATCGAACCCAGGTCAGCCGAGTGCAAGGCAAACACCCTACCTGCTGTAATATCACTCCAGCCCCAATTATTGAAGTCTTTAAAATGGTAGCTTCCTCTGGAATCACATCATATCATTAAATGAAGATCTCTCACACCTTCGGTTAATGTTGAAAACACAATTTTTATATGAACCTTGCACATTTGTTATTAAGTTCATCCACTGTCTAATTCTTATGCTTTCATGAACAGCTTTTATTTTTATTGTATTACTAAATACTGCTTCTTTTATACTAGCACATAAGCTTTATTTTCATTCAATAACCATATTAAACTGTTTTGTTTTTTTTTTTTTTTTGCTTTTTGGGTCATACCCAGTGATGCTCAGGGGACCATATGGGATGCTGGGAATCGAACCTGGGTCAGCTGCGTGCAAGAAAAATGCCCTACCTGCTATGCTATTGCTCCAGCCCCTTAAACTGTTATTTTTAATGAGTGTTTCTGTCCCATACATGATTATAGGGGTCCCCCCCAGTGGGGTTGGTGGGAATGGGCTAAGGTCAGTACTCGCAATGCTAAGTTTGGCAGTACAGTGCTCCAGTACAGGCTGGGAGGTATTCAAAGACCAGGAAGGCTGTTCCAGAGTGCAGGGTGTAGGTACATGCAGTGCCAGGAATCAAACTCAGGACCTTAATGTGCCAACCTTGTGCTCTACTGCTTGAGATATCTCTCTCTAAAGTCTTCATATTTTTATGTAGAATATACACTACAATATTTAGATAAAAATCATTTTATTTCATTATTTCTACTTGCATTATTGTTTTTATTCCTTGGGATTTGCAAAAATACTAGTAAAATAAAAATGAAACTGATAGACTATTATAATTTGCATACATTGGTATAAATATTTTATTAAACATTATTGATCCAAACATTATTTGAATATTGGTAAACTGAAATGGTGTTCCTAGGTCCACTCATGCAAATAAATCATTGTCTGTAGCACTGTTGTTCCATTGTTCTTGTACTGTTTTTGGCATATCGAATATGCCACAGGGAGCTTGCCAGGCTCTGCTGTGCAGGCAGGATACTCAGTAGCTTGCTGGGCTCTCCAAGAGGGACAGAGGAATCAAACCCAGGTTGGCCACGTACAAGGCAAACGCCCTACCCACTGTGTTTATTACTTCAGTCACCCCACTTAAATCCAGACCAATCAAATTTCATTTAGGCAGCAATTCCAGGAAAAATAGGAAAACGCTGGGCCCATCTTAAGAGTATAAACTAGCAACGAGAGCATGTTATAATCTCAAATAGCTTCCTTCATCAAAACATTTCTGATAGAGAAAACTAAAATGGATTACTGAAACTTGGTTAAAGTTTAACCAAGGGCTGGAACGATAGCACAGCGGGTAGGGCGTTTGCCTTGCATGAAGCCGACCCAGGTTCGATTCCCAGCATCCCATATGGTCCCCCTGGGCACAACCAGGAGTGACTCCTGAGTGCAGAGCCAGGAGTAACCCCTGTGCATTGCCAGGTGTGACCCAAAAAAGAAAAATAAATAAATAAATAAATGATAAATTATTTTTAAAAAATTTAGCCAAGGTTGATTTGTGTTTACTAATAGTGGATCTCCAACCAACATCGACTTACCAACATTTCTGTAAAAAAAAAAAATCTATACTATAACCTTATTTCTACATAAAAATTATATACAAGCACACATAGACCTACATACATATTTTTATTTTATGGTTTGGAAAATAAGAACAGAGGATAGACCGAGGTTTGAAATTGAAGAGGCATTTTTGTTTTAATTTTCCTGTACATAGCTGTCAGGCTCTCACTATACTGTCATTCATTTCTTAAAATCCAGCCGTGATCCATTAGTGATACATAAAAACCAATACTGCTACACCATATTTTGGAAAGGCTTAAATTACAACATATGCCATACCTGAAAAGTCAAGTTACGGTATAGATCACCAACATGATATCCAGGAAAAGAAAATGCATTTATACCCTCCCCTCCCCCCCAAAGACGTCAAGACCTGCCATCTACTTCAACTGATTTAATACACATAACCGCATAAAAATTTCATGGAAAGTACAACTTAAATGCTATTTTCACTATATACCTTCTTGTCTCTGAAGGCTGTTTACTATTGGGATTCAGCTCATTCTGGGAACTCTGTTACCTCCCTTAAAATACACATTTCCATTAGCTCACTGGGAGTCTCACATTAGCTTATCCTCTTTCCGAAGACATTAGTTATTTTCTTAACAAAACACACACTTATGGTACTGTCTGCCTTTTTGCCCTGCAACTGATTTTAAGAGAGAAAACATGAGTGAGGAAGAAAAGTGAAATCTCTGCTAATAAACAATGATAAATTGACTTTTTTTTTCCAGTGCTAAAAAGCTTTCCCACAATTTTCACTTTTGAGTTATTTAGTCTAAAAAATAGAATCCGGAGCTAAGCCAGGTATTGATTTAAAGATTCTTTGATTTATAAATATTTATGGCCTAGGGCATAATGTGTCTGGTCTCCATGCCAGCAACAAATTAATTAATTTGGCTAATTAATTAATGAGTATAATAGCTCAAGGCTTATTAAGTAGAAAACTTGCATTCTGCAAGTCAGTCTCTCCAAATGCAGGATTTTCTTTTTATTCTTAATTTTTTGGGGGTAAAGCTATTTGGGACCATTCCTGGCAGTACTTGGGGACCACTCCTGGCTGTTTTCTCCTGGTACTGCTCAAGAATTGTGTGGTACAGAGATCAAGCCCAGGTCTCCTGCTTATAAGACAAGAGCTAAATCTCTTGAGCTCTATATCTCTGGCTCAGAATGCTAAAAAAAAAGAAAAAAAATTTTTTCATCCTGAAATGCCTTGCTCTGTTTGTCCTTAAAAAGATGATAAGGCTCTATTATAATTTAAAAAACTAAGGTTGTTCACTATTTGAAGTGCAAGTTATATGGTTTCTATAATAAATGGGAACTGCCTTATGACATGCTTTCTAACAGTCACCAAACAGTGCTGTGAACCTGGCCATTTTAAAAGAAGCTACTGCAAGAGGAGCTAAATCTTGTTTGCAGCTTGGCTAGGTCTTTCATCATCATCATCATCATCCCGTTGAATTTCTCGAGCAGTCTCAGTAACGTCTCCATTTGTCCTAGCCCTGAGATTTTAGAAGCCTCTCTTTACTCATCCTTCACAACGATGCTGCATTGGAGGTTCTTTCAGGGTCAGGGGAATGAGACCCAGCATAGGTCTAGGTCTTTACTTTCCTGATTTAGTTCCCCCAAATCCTAGATAATGTATGTTTAAGTTAGAAGATAAAAAAATGTGCCTACGTGGGGCTGAAGTGATAGCACAGCAGGTAGGGTGTTTGCCTTGCATGTGGCCAACCCGGGTTTGATTCCCAGCATACCATATGGTCCTCTGAGCACCACCAGGAGAAATTTCTGAGTGCAGAGCCAGGAGTAAGCCCTGTGAATTTCTGAGTGTGACCCAAAAAGAAAAAATATAAAATGTGCCTAAATATAAAGAGGAAAATACTTCCTATCACTTACTGATTCCCATGATCTAGCCTCAAATGCCTAAAATTTTTAGTTTAAAAGACATTCCCGTTGATAATTATAGCTAGGTTTAATTTTATATACACAAAATATGATTACAAAAATTACTTTGCAAATTAAAATTTATACCATGTCATTATTTTACTATAAGGACCATCCCCTCAGTTATGAAGACAAAATCAATGTGTGCACTGAATTGTCGACTCTACTTTTACTTTCAACATAATTGTGAAAGTGTGAATGATGATTTGAGGAAAAATCAGGTGAAACAGAGAGCGTTTTGAAGTGAACTCAAGTATTTGAGGAAGGGAAGAGTATCCAAATTCATTTACTTACTGATTGTTACGCATTCTTAAAGAGGGGAATTGTTTCAAAGAGACACAATCACAGACCAAAAATATAAACTACACCTTCTCTATACAACTGAGAATGAGAAGTAAACTTTATTTCCTCACATGTGTTCTTGCAGTTAGGAAATTCTATCAGCCTATCTTTTCTCAGTTCTAAAATATTAAGATAATTTTGTGAGGATAAAAAAAAACCTAGACTTTATTTTTTTTTAAAAAAACTCATTTTTGTTTTTCCATGGGAATTTTATCTTCATTGACAGAAACCAGTAACTATTTTTAAACGGATTTTTTTTTTATTGATTGACCAAATGAAAAAGATCTACAAAGGGCTCTGCTCATATTTCACCAAATACATTTCAACATTTGTAACAAATGATTTAATTTCACAGAAAACTATAAGCAGGTAGCACACTGGTCACAAAAAGCATAGATGCTATGAAGGTATGAAAAACTACTGGTGTAAGGATAGGAATGAACAAATATCCCAGCAATGCATAAATCAAACAACAAGGTGTAAATGAAAGTGCCAGCCATTCATTCTCAGATCTATGGTGCCCCAGTTTGCTGGAGAGAGTGGTTGGATTACAAAGTGTCTCCACAAAAGCAGGGTGGGGTGGAGGGGACGGGGTAGGGGTGGTGGGAGGGACACTGGGACCATTGGTGGTGGAGAATGGGCACTGGTGGAGGGATGGGCACTCGACCATTGTATGACTGAAACGCAAGCACAAAAGTCTGTAAGTCTGTAACAGTACCTCACTAATTATTCACTAATAAAAAATTAAAAATAAAAAAATAAATTTTAAAAAAGTGTCTCCACCAAAGGGTCAAGGAAGAACAGTGATTGGCAGCACAAAGAGAAGACAAAGGGAAAAGCCTTCAATCTGCCGCTGATGGAGGAAGAACATGGGGAGCTGAGTTTACAACAGAGGTCACAGTCCCAAGCTAATTTACAGGCGATCATGGGGCATCCTGGGTACCAGCAGGGTATCCACTTCCAGCAAACCGTTCAAGTACCTTTTTGCTTTCTCTCCGCACTGCAGGGGTAAAAGCAACCTAGTGTGGTAAACCCACTGACTGGTAATAAATTACTGTATCGTATACTTTTGTATTTTCTTTCCGCGACAATGTTACTGTGTACTCTTGCTATCATTACCAATTAAAGTGGAACCTGCATTAGCCAACTGCATGTAGCACTGCATCAGTTCTGATGTTTCAATCACTTTGCCAAGTACCACAGGGTCAAGAGGCCCTTTTGACCTTTATCAGCTAAGTTATTCTCACCTCTGACCGTTTGCAGAAATCTCAGCCGAACAGATGAACACTTTCTGCAAGGCTATAAAGCTCAGAATATAAAGATAAATGAAATTGTGTTTCAGACTTCAAATTGCTTTATGAGTATGAAATATCGTCAGTGCATCTTACAGAACACCCGGCTTTCAAATTGCATGATACAATTCTGGCTAATGTACACATTTTCTTGCTTTTTTAAACTGTGTGCTTTGTTTTATAAGTCAGAGAAATGGAGGATTTTGAAAGGTGCAATTAAGGGTAGCTCCCTTATATATTTTTATTACTATACTGAGTCCATTTAAAAATGTACGGATTTTTGTTGCTGCTGTTCCTTTGCAAATATTATTATTTCATCTTAATGGACTCACTGGACAAAGAAAATCCAAAACTGAAATGGTGAATAAAGTAAAACTGAATATTTTCATTTGCTTAGACATAATTTTTTTCTTAAATGTTGTCACTCCTCTACTGAAAGAATATATATTATATAATATATTATATATATTTATATATATTTTTTACTTTAGAGGATTTATATTTTTTCCTTGACTTGAACTAAAGTCTCTGTTAAACAAAGATGATTTGTTATTCAAGTAAGGTCACTTCTGAGAGTGAAATAGTACACTATTAATAATCAAGCTGGAACAGTAAGCATGTACCATACTTGTCTCAGTTAACTGAATACATGGTCACCATATGATAAAAGAATATATGTGCATTTTAAAAAATACTTATGTATCATTCTTGCAACATGACTGCTACAAATGAAAGGCAAAGAATTTTTCAAATAGCTAATTTTTTAAGTTTCATGTTTACTCATTTAAGTTCCAATTCTTTAAAAGTTGATGTAGTGAATTTTTAAGAAAATTTAAATATTGTACACATACTAAAGAATCCAAAACTTTGTATTTCTATATTCTGGGCTAATTAAGCACATATAATTAGTATCCTAGTAAATATTTCCAAAATAATCTCTCAACAATCAACCAAGTTTCTGTAAAGCAAATAAATTTGGTTTCAAGTAGGCAAGAAGTAATAGTTAAAGCTGATGTAAGCAAACAATTTGCTGTTTTTGTCCTAGAATTTTGTGAGTTTCCATCAATTTTAATATGCTGGGAAAAGGCACAATAAGTGGCAGAAGAGTCTAGGAATAAATACAGAAATTAAGTAGGATGAACATTCCTTATTTATTTTTGGTAGTGGACAGAAGACATTTTTCAGGGAAAACTGAAATGGGAAGGTAAGAGACTAGAGAAGATTATGGGAAAATGCATTTTTTATAGCAAAAAAGAGACTATAACCACAAAAAAAGCAGAACCACCTTCAGAAGAGGTAAAAGGAAATCAGTTTTCTTTTCTTTGCTTTTTGGGTCACACAGGAAGATGCACAGGGCTTACTCCAGGTTTTGCACTCAGGAATTACTCTTAGTGGTGCTCGGGGGACCATATGGGATGCTGGGAATCAAATCCGAGTCACCCAGGTGCAAGGCAAACACCCCATTCACTGTACTATCGCTCCAGTCCTGCAAATCACAGTTTAAAGTCACATAAGCAATTCTGAAAACAAATACAGAATGACATTTCCTTTCTAGGCAAAGGAAGTAGTATTAATAGACATTTATTTCAGACAAAATCTCTGAAAGAATTCAGGAAGGAAAATAAAGAAGAAAGACAGCTAAGGTGTGGTCAAAATAAAGGTTAGAGAAAGTAATTCATAGAATCAAATGCTTTGAATATTCGCACATCCCCAAAATTTCATATTTTGAAACTTAATCTCAATATGTGGGACTAGAGTGATAGCGAAGTGGGTAGGGCGTTTGCCTTGCAAGCAAGCGGACAACCCGGATTCATTTCCTCCATTCCTCTCAGAGAGCCCAGCAAGCTACCAAGAGTATCCCACCTGCACAGCAGAGTCTGGCAAGCTACTTGGGGCATATTTGATATGCCAAAAACAATAACAAGTCTTCACAATGAAGATGTTACACTGGTGCCCGCTTGAGCAAATCGATGAATAACAGTGCTACATCTCAATATGATAGTACCTGGAGGTGAGAATGTTGGGAGGTAACTAGGGTATAAGGATGGAGCATTATAAACGGGCTTAGTGACTATATAAGGAGAATCCAGAGAGCTGACAAATGCTTTCCATCATGTGAGAATACAGAAAAAACATCTGAATCAGGGAGAGGGTCTCATCAAGCACAAAGGCACCTTGACTTTTAATTTCCTTGCCCTATACAACTGTGAGGTTGTGAGAAATTAATTTGTTGTGTAAAAGCCAGTCTGCCCACAATACCTTCTTATAGCAAGCGAAGATACGAAAACTTGCTAAAGCAACTGGGAAATAAATATTTTTTAAAAATATCTTAAAAGATTTTTGATCAATGTATCTAACATTCTAGTGAAGCACCAAAAAAGGGTCCCAAAATTTGAGATATCACCAGAATTATAGTCAATATAAAAAGAATATTGTCTTGGGGCAAGTCCATGGTAAAAACCCCATTACAATGCTGCATATATCTGGTTGGATCTCAGGTATAAATGTGAAGCAATGGAATTATTTTATAATTTTTGCACAAAAGAAAGTCCAAAAGAAATTGAGTTTCAAAGCCTGAAGAGAGAGTGACTCATTACTGCAAAATTTGAATGCAAAATATAGTATGTTATCTCAGGCCATTGAAAACTATGAGAATAAAGATGGTGAATTTAATGTAGAATGTGTACAGGTTGATTTTAAAATATAAATATGTGCATTGGAAAGATAGTACAGTGAATAGGGCACTTGTCTTGTACACAGTCAACCCAGGTCCTATTCCTGGCATTGTGTGTGATCCTCTAAGCAATGTCAGGAGAGATTTCTTAGTGCAGAGGATGAAATAAGACTTGTGCATCACTTAAGACCTTAGTATCACTGGTATGCTTCCCTCCCCCATCAAAAAAAGGAGAGGAGGGGAGAGAAGGGAATGGGAGGGAAGGGGAGAGAAGTGGAGGGGGGAGGGAAGGGGAGTGGAGGGGAGAGGGAGGGGAGAGGAGGGGGGAGGGAAGGGGAGTGTAAGGAAGGGAGGGAGGGGTGGGAAGGAAAGGGGAGAAGGGGTAGGTAGAGAGGGAGGAGAGGGGAAGGAGAGTAGGGAAGGAGAGAAGAGGGGAGGGAGAGGGCAGGAGAGGGAAGAGGAGAGGAGGACAGGGAAAGGAAGAGAAGAGGAGGGCAGGGGAGGGAGGAGAGGGGAAGGGAAGGATGGAAGGGGAGAGGGAAGAAGGGAAAGGAGAAGCGAAGAGAAGGGAAGGGAAGGGGAAGGGAGGGGAAGGGAAGGATGGAAGGGGAGAGGGAAGAAGGGAAAGGAGAAGCGAAGAGAAGAAGGGAAGGGAAGGGGAAGGGAGGGGAAGGGAGGGGAAGGGAGGGGAGGGGAAGGGAGGGGAGGGGAAGGGAGGGGAGGGGAGGGGAGGGGAAGGAAGGGAAGGGAAGGGAAGGGAAAGGAAGGGAGGGGAGGGGAGGGGAGGGGAGGGGAGGGGAAGGGAAGGGAAGGGAAGGGAAGGGAAGGGAAGGGAAGGGAGGGAAGGGAAGGGAAGGGAAGGGGAGGGAAGGGAAGGGAAGGGAAGGGAAGGGAAGGGAAGGGAAGGGAAGGGAAGGGAAGGGAAGGGAAGGGAAGGGAAGGGAAGGGAAGGGAAGGGAAATTCATATTGGTTACAGACTTAGGGCCCAGCACTGCTTATTATTAAAGGAGAACTGAGCCTACACTGATGAAGAGATTATAAAATTGCTATCAATGAAGGGTGACCAGAAAGACAGCTGTGAAGAGGGTGGAACAAAGTCTCCTGCCCTGGTCCTCTTCTCTACCCTCCTTTATCCTTCTCATACTTCCACACTCTCATATTTCACTTCTGGCACCAAACACACTGGGATTTTTCCATGCTAAGTGATTATCAGAGATAGCAGCAAACTCAACTACACATGGAACTGAACTCTGACCTGGAAACAGTACCGTATCACATAGGTGAGGGGCTTTTTTCTACAAGACTGCTCTGCCTCTGTCTCATATGGACGCCACTTGAAAATTCTTGTCATTTCCTGGGCTGCTTCTAGCCAACTGCTTAGGATTCAGATATTCCCACGACCCCTCATTGGGAAAAATCATTTGCTAATATGGCTCAAAGAACACAAGAAAACATTTTACCTATTGCAAAGATGTGAGTGCATAAGATAAAGAGATGCCTTGGGCAAAGTGTGTAAGAAAACCAGGATGTTTCCAGGCTTTCTCCAGAAGGCTCATTCTCCAGACATTTCTATGTGTTCAGCAATGCAGACGCTCTACAGAAGTGGTCCCTTTGCGATTTTATAATGATTCATTACTAAGGATGCCCTGGTTCTTTTCAGGACTGAAGCGGCTGGTCCCTGGTCGATAACTTAGTCTCTAGTCCCTCCCTGGACCTCCTAGGGGTCAGGGATAAGAAAGGAAAGTTTCAGCTCTCTGATCAAACAGTTGGTTCCAGCCACAAATCCCTATCATGAGGTGAGCTAGGGACTTTCTGAAAATTACCTCCTTCACATAAAATCAGTTGTGGCTGAAAAGAATTGCAATAAATTTAAAAAAAAAAAAAACCCTTCTAGGTCTCACACTTAGGTGATTTCAAGAGTTTTAGGAACATTGTCAGGAACTTTGAAGAAAACCCAACATCTATTTCTTACCATATCAACTATTCCAAGATCCCAGAGGACTTGGTGCCTGATAATCCTACAACCATTCATTTAATCAGCCTAATGACTGACATGCCAGAGTGAAATTAACTTAAATTTACTTTGCATCTAATTAAACATTCAGTGAAATTATATCAAAAAAGCACAGCACTCAAAATTGAACTAAAAATATCATTAAAAAGCTAAATTATATGTGGCCAGAAAGACACTTGTTTCATATGCTATCTTTAAATAGCAACTGATTCAATGCTTCTATTCTCTGTGAATAATTGACAGCTCAGACAGTGTGTGCGGCTAAATTACTCTGTATACACCTGCCAGGGATGAAACCTAATTAAAAGAGATATGCTGTAAAAAATGCTCATTTCACTTATTCCACTCACCTTTGCTTCTCAACTATGAAACAGAAGTCAGTGGCCCCATGCTGATATTTTCTACGCATCTTATCAATAAACTTACAATTAGTCAAAAGTTCAAGAAGGATACAGTAATTGCAAACCACAATGCTCAAAAGAGGGGAGGGAGAGAGAGAGAGAGAGAGAGAGAGAAGAGAGAGAGAGAGAGAGAGAGAGAGAGAGAGAGAGAGAGAGAGAGAAGAAAAGTACCTACCCTAGAGGCAGGCAGAGAGTAGGGGGTGGGGTGGGTGATGGGAGGGACCGGGGGACAGGGGTGCTGGGGAATGTACACTGGTGGAGAGATAGGTGTTAAAATACTGCATGGCTAAAATTCAATCGTGATCAGCTTTTAGGGTCTATTTTTAAAAAGTTTTAAAAAACGAAAAATTAGAGCTCTAATACTTTAATAATAAGGAAGCAAGAAGTAACAGGTAAAGCTGATATAAGGAAACAATTTGCCATTTGTGTCTTAGAATGTTGTGAGTTTCCATCAATTTTAATACGCTGGGCAAAGGCAGGATGAGTGGCAGAAGAGTCTAGGAATAAATTCAGAAATTAAGAAGGATGAACATTCCTATTTATTTATTTATTTTTGGTAGTGGACTGGAGCGATAGCACAGAGGGTAGAGTGTTTGCCTTGCACGCGGCCGACCTGAGTTCGATTCCTCCATCCCTCTCGGAGAGCCTGGCAAGCTACCGAGAGTATCTATCCCACCCACATGGCAGAGCCTGGTAAGCTCCCCGTGGCGTATTTGATATGCCAAAAATAGTAACAACAAGTCTCACGATGGAACGTTACTGGTACCCACTTGAGCAAATCAATGAACAATGGAATGACAGTGACAGTGACAGGAGTATGAGAGTATTACCATATATGGATATCTTCTACCAGCTACAGGTTCCCATTTATTGATTTGCAGACATAGTGACTTCTCAACAGCTTACTACTATTCTCCCACTTTTATACTGTCAGCTTTGGGATAAGCTGGTCCCCACTGCAACAATCTTGCTCTCCCATCAAGATTTAGACCCAACATGCCTTGTCACCCTCTGTGGAGAGCCTTGGTTTCATCTTCAACGAGGGGGGTCCTAGTGGCACTTTGACAAGTCAATATACTAAAGCACATACATTGCAATGTAACTGACAGATTTAACATTCAAAAATGAACATCATTTTCTATAATTTCTCCTCTTTCTGCAACTGAGCAATATTTTCCTCCCTCCTCCACTCCCAATTTCCCACAGCAGCGACTAAGTGATATTTTAAAACAAAGCCCATCGCACCATGGCTGGGGAGTAGGAACCAGGAAAAGGTACTTCCAAGAACTCAAAGGCTGGGGATGTGGTTCAATGGCAGACCAACGGCCTGGCATGTCTGAGCCCATGGTTTCACTCCCAGTGCTAACAAGAATGACTCTTTTACACCCTAGCCAACTCTCCCACTCCCAGATACCAGAACGACAAAGGGAAGGAAAGTGAACAGTAACCAGAAAAATAAATAACAGAACTCAAGTTAGGCATTTGGCATGACCACAGCCAAAGGTAGCCTCCCCTATCTTCCTTTAAAATCTTGAATTCTCGTTCTTTCCCCGTATACTTCTCTTCAGTCATTCTGGAATTCCTGACTTCACCGCCTACATCAGCTTCATAACCTCGTGTCCAAGTTAGGCCTCCATCAGTAGCTGTGATCTCTGTGTAGAATAATCTCTTCCTTTGATAGCAAAGATTCTGTGTGCACACACACGTGGAATAGCTTCTTCTTGCTATTCAGACTTAGTGCAAATGCTACCTCCTCTTCGGACTATCTCTGATCACATATCCAGGCGCTGCCCACCACACTGACTCAGTAATGTCCATTCTCCGCGGGGCATGTTCATTCCTGGCTTCCTTCCATCTCAAACTCTGGCTTCTTCTCGCTTCAAACGTAACTGCCAGGCAGAAATTCTGGTCAGAAAGTATATCTGGCACAGAATCGGGATTCCGTGAATATCCAGATGAATGAAGTATTCTGTCTGCCACCAACGTTGCAAAACATATAACAGAATAGTTCTTTCTGCAGTTTATTGACGAGCTTCAACTCACTGTGTGAGTTAAATAAATAGTGCATATCACTGTTTCAGCATGATTGAAATTTGATTAGGTAGAGAGAGCATCTCCAGGACAAGAGTGTAGGGAGGAAGAAACATGTGGAACATCTGGCAAGTGGAATCAGCTGGATAGCCAAGAAGAGGAGTGATGCTCTACCTATTTTTTGAGGGTCATTCACCCCTACAGAGATACAGAGCAAGAGCAAATGTGAGCAAATCCCTGGCATCTTCTGAGGCTGCCATTCCAGCTTCCATTCCAGCAGCTAGTTCCCACTCCTGTAGGATAACATGGAGTTTGTTCTTTTAGCCTTACCTTAGGGAACTTAGTTTACCTTAGAGCAATGGCCTTTCTGTATGGACACAGGAAGACAGTTAATATTATGCTTTGGTAACTTGGGAGCTGATTGACTCCAGTAATATTTACTCCCAGGCATCTGCTTTCTCAACTCAGTTGCCCTTAGTTCCTAGCACCCCAAAAGCGGGGTCCCGACGAGGGACGGAATGGACCCAGGGCACGCTGTGAGCTACCCTGGCATCAAAATGGGCCAGGCCAAAGTGCCACAATACTCAACTATAAATTGAGGGTATGATCATGGACAATGTTGTCATGCTCCAAAGGTAACGACGAGACTAGGACCCTGCTGGGGTTAGGAAGATTAACCTGGCCTGAGGACTGTGGTCTGGAATGTAGAGTGAGATGTCCTCAGGAAGAACCAAACTTTATATCTCTTACTGTGTTCATACAGAATGACATTGCTAGAAATATTAGAAGTAGATTTACTATAACTATTAAAGCAGATTATTAGCTCATATCCTGAGACACCCTTGTTTGGAATCACACCCTTGAGCTGATCTCCTTAGATGAGACCTCCTTAGATGAGATCTCCTTAGATGAGATTTCCTTAGATGAGATTTTGTTAATCTTCTCAAGAAATGGTCTCCCCCTTCTTTGTTGATTTGTTGATGTTAAACCCACCTTTGTGCTACTGCTCTATATAATTTTATAAACTAAGACTGTGGGGCAGAGAGGGAAACAGAAGAAGAAGACAGGAAAGACAGAAGAGGACAGAAAAGGCAGAGAAGGAGACACACGAGAGGACACAGGAGAAGAACAGAGAAGGGTCAGATCCAGTAGATCCAGAGAGAGATAGAACCGGGAGAGAAGCAGAGAGAGAGAATGAAATAAACTGATTGAGCAATCAGTTTGGCCTTCTTCCTTCCGTCGCCTGCCCTTGACCAACAGCCACACATAGCGGTTCCAGAGCACCGAATGTGGCGGTGAGACAGAGCCACCCAAAGAGCCTGTGAGTGCACACACCCGTCGACTTGCTTTAGTTTTTACACACTCCAAGGACTTTCAAATAAGCTACTCATGGAGTAGAGTTAGACCGTTGGTCAGCAACCACGGATGAGAGAGAGAGTTCATCAATTTTCAAATGATCTACAAAAGTAGGAAGCAGTGTTTGCCACGTGGGGGATGCAGGATTGTGCCAGAGACTATACATCTGGGAAATTAAACATACATCAGGCCTCTTCATATTTATTACACTTACATTTCAAAAAGTTATTACAAACCTGTTGATTAGATTGTTGCTGGCTTCAGGGGCTTTGTGTTGAGGGGGAGGGCTTAGTAAAGTAATTATTTGAGGGAAGCAGAGGGCTCATGATATACAATACAATCTTCAGGCTATTTTGGAGTGCTTATTTTAGATAACTTTGTTACTAGAAAAAGAAATCTAAAATTTGAGGGCAAATGAGAAGAGCAGTAATCAACTTGCTGAGATACACACACACACACACACACACATATACACACACACACATCATGTAACCATTCTTCCTTTTCATCTTTTCTTCAGAATTTGTATTAGTTCACTTTTGTGCCCACCTTGCCTCGATCATTCCTCCCTGATGTACCAAGCCTCCTAGATTTCATCACCAATTTTTAATAATTTTTCTTATAAACTCTCCAACTGATTTGGAATGCCTTCATATGGATATGCCTTATAAACTTTTGAATGGATTGAGACTAGTGTCTAAACAATGGTGGGGTAGTTTCAATAGTCTGTAATTATTGACCGTTTTTTGGTAGGTCATTCTCTTAGGTAGGGATCAAGTTGCATGTAAACCTAATTTGGACTTAAAGTAGCTAAGTAAATACATTTTGTTTCCCTTAACAGTCACTTTAATGTTTTTGCCTTACAATTCTAAAAAGGATGTATTTTAAAATTTCTTACTATTCATCATGTGTAGATTCTAGTAATTTCCAGCCTATATATTTATGCAACATATTTGTTAAGGTTTAATATGTATTACACATTACGTGGGACTCTGCACCAGGCTGTTTCCACTCTGGGCACCCCAGAGGTGGGTGGGTGAGAGCTCTCCCTGCCCCAAGGGACCCAGCCCCTGCAGCAGACCTCCACTGCCCAACTGCTGTCATGCTCCAGGCCACTTTCCACACACTCAGGCCGAGCCTCATGCATGAGTGAACATATTCCTGGACCACACAACCACAAAGCGGCCACGCAACACATCATAAGACACTCCCAGCCCATTTTCAATAAAATCATAGAAGGAAATATATATATTTCCTGAAAGAGCCTCCAATCGTTGGGAAAGACGAGTAAGGAGAGGCTGATAAAATCTCAGGACTGGGACGAATGGAGACATTACTGGTGCCCACTTTAGTAAATCGATGAACAACAGGATGACAGTGATGCACATTAAGTGAACAGGATACTGTATAAATCCAAAAGCACATATCAGTGTTCTCTTATCTTATAAAGCCATGCAGGGCAAACAACAAAATAAAATTTGAAGAACTCTAATAGAGAAGAATGGGAGGCAGGCTAATACTTCACGGAGAAGTTATACTAAAGCTTTGTATGAAGAAAAGCGATAAGAGGAAAAACCTTTTGTTAAAGACTAGTGGGAATAAGAACAGGAAGTTTAATTTTTTAGTGAGGTCAAGTAATTGAGAGTCAATATTTGGATCTCAGTAACAAATTTACAGTTGATATTTTTCATTGTCTTTTGTATATGCACATCTAAATTTTGCAATTCATTCCAAGGGTTTATTCATGCAAATGCCTAATCATTGACAAGACAAGAGACATCAAAGTTATTAATTCAGAAAATATAACCTGAATCCAGTGCATAAAAAAAAAAACTCACAGTTGATAGATGTGTGTAATTGTCATAAGACTCACTGCCAGGATAAGTGTCAAAAATCTTAGACCGAATGTTACTGAAATGTATACACAGTAATAAAAAACCCAAATGATCAAAGCAAGCCTAGAATAAAAGAATAGAGGCATTTCTTTTTCCAACATTAAATTATACTCTAAAACCAACATAGTGTGATACTGGAATAAGGACAGATACACAGAGCAATGAAATAGAATTGAGAGTTCAGACACAAATTCTCAAGTATATGGTCATTTAATCATTGACAAAGGAGCTTTGAGTATGAAGTAGAGGGGGGAAAAAAGTCTTCAAAAAATATTTCAGGGAAAACTATTCAGTCACATGTTAAAAAAAAAAGCACCTCAGACTGTTATCTCAAAGCATGCACAAAAAAATCAAATTAAAATAGGCTGAAGACCTCTAAATCAGAACAGAGTCCAAAAAAATATGTTGAGGAAAATTTACACAAAACTCTTCATGACATGAAACATAAAAATCAGAGGATATTTCTGCTAAAGTTAAAAGATTATTATTGAGTTTAAGTATATAATAAAAAATTATATAAAATATAATAAAAATTAGATCATTTAATAAAAATTAAATGGTACTCATTAGCAACTGAATTTCATATTTACTTTGAAATTTTGTTTGGGTTTTTCTTAGTGTTGATTATATATAGCAATCTGTCCAGATTTGGAAACAGCATCCAACATGCCAGTGAAAATAATTAAAATTGCCCCAAATATCACTCATGAAATTCTGCCTGCAGCTACTTTAATTCTCATGTGAGGAAACTTTTCATTATAATATGGGTTGAATATTCGCTCTGATTTTTAGTTACTCTTTCCTAACCTAAGCAGTGTCCTTATTCAGTTACTTCTTTTTGGGTCATGACAGTGTGTTCCATGGCTGTGCTCTTAACTTATTATATTTCTTATGGCACTTAGCTTGTCCCTTTCTGGTGTCAGGGTAGCTTACAGCTTGCCCTGGACCCATCCTTGTCCCTCATTGAGACCATCCTTTTGGGGGTGTTAGAAAGTAAAAGCAACTGAACTTAAGTCACTCATACTATTATCAAACATCCATCACTCCACCAGTGCACATTTTCTACCACCAATGTCCCCAGTATACCCCTCATATCCCAACCCTCCCCCTGCCTCTATGGCAACCATTCCCCCCATGCTCTGTCTCTACTTTTGGGTTTTATGGTTTGCAATATAAATACTGAGAGGCTATCATGTTTGCTCCTTTATCTACTTTCAGCACACATCTCCCATCCTGAACGATTCCTCCAACCATCGTTGACTTAGTGATCCCTTCTCTATTAACTGAAGAAGGCAGTTTTTTTAACAGCTAATGTCAAAGGCAGATGTCACATACACAAAGGCCAAGGATATCTCAATACATAAGTCATTCTCCATTGCTGCCTTAAAGATGTATCACTGTAGCACTGTCATCCCATTGTTCATTGATTTCTTCTAGTGGGCACCAGTAATGTCTCCACTGTGAGACTTGTTGTTACTGTTTTTGGCATATTGAATACACCATGGGTAGCGTGGCAGGCTCTGCCGTGTGGACGGGATACTCTTGGTAGCTTGCTGGGCTCTCTGAGAGGGACAGAGGAATCAAACCTGGGTCGGCTGTGTGCAAGGCAAATGCCCTCCCGCTGTGCTAGGCAATGATCTCCTATATCTCCCAATCTCCTGCACCTGCCAGGAGTGATTCCTGAGCACAGAGCCAGGAGTAATCCCCGAACACCACTGGGTGTGGCCCAAAACCAAACCAAACACACGCCAAAAAACACCAGAAAAAAGAACTAAAAATATTGTTGTAAAGATTAAGTGAAATAACAGACACAAGCTGCCTAACCAATGCCTGCTACCTACCATAAACTTCAGAAACATTCTTGCTTGTAGCAATGCAAAATGTCATTTCTCATCCTGAATGACAGAAACTGCCAATCTTTTGCCAAACTTAAGTATTAAACATCTCTGGGCTGTGACATAGTTTTATATTCTCCAAGAAATTATTGTAATACAGTGTGAAACTGAAAGAGTGAACTTTGCTTATTGAGAAGTTTCAAGCATTGAAATTTGAAGAACTATTTTTCAGTTGAGTTTATCGAATTAATTTAGTTTTCCAGCTGGATCTGGGATTAGATGTAGGGTAAGAAATATGTGACCCACCAGTGAGAAAATAGGAACTGCAGCTTACAATCACAAGAACTGAATTATGCCAGTAGCCGGCAAAAGCTTGGAAGAATACCCAGACCTCAGATGCCACAGCACATCTGAGATGACCTCTCTAATGACACTGAATATCAGTCATGTGAGATTCTGAGCACACAATTAAGAGATGTCAGACACCAGGTATTCACAATCTACAACCTAATGAATGTCATTTTTTTTTACATTTGTTTGTTTGTTTCCCATTTGTTTGGACTGGAGCGATAGGACAGGGGGAAGGACGTTTGCCTTGCACAAGGTCGACCCGGGTTTGATTCCTCTGTCCCCTCGGACAGCCCGGCAAGCTACTGAGTATATCCCGCCCACACGGCAGAGCCTGGCAAGCTACCCATGGCATATTCGATATGCCAAAAACAGTCACAACAAGTCTCACAATGGAGACATTACTGGTGCCCACTCTAGCAAATCAATGAACAACGGGGTGACAGTGCTACAGTGCTTGTTTGTTTAAAACCTCTTATATGTGGGAATTTGTTATACAGCAGTAAAAACTAAAACACTATCATCAAGCATTCTGGTGGAAGAAATATAGGAGGGGGCATAAATCAAGCTGAATTTGAAAATTATGCCCACATGAAAAGCTGTTGAGGAGAGGAAAATAATCATACGAAGGAACAAAGCCGAATCACATGAGCACATAACCTCAGACAAAGGAAATTTCATTTTCTGGGATGATGGCAACATCCCAAACTAACTTTTTGTACATCAGATCTTACAAGCTTAGTTGGCAAAACATTTCCAGCCTGTAGGTTGAAACTAAAAACAGACAACAGAGAAGGCTGGCCGTGAAGAGAACTGAGCAGTAAGTGTGACTAAGGGTCCCTCCATCTGAGACTCAACCAGGACGCCACTAAGAGAGCAGATGCAGGAACCGACACATCCCCAATTCTACATCCCAACTCCAACTTCAAGATTTATTTAAGAGCTGCCTTCCAAAGCCTCCTATCATGCTAACCAGAATGAACGATTCTGATGTCTACCCTCAATGGCCATTCTCCATACTTTAGGATTAATATTTCATTTCAAGGAACACAAAGGAAAACAAAACATTTGCTAGTAGACAGTGAAGAGAGAACACCTCTATTTTGGTTTCCTTTGGTTTTTTGTTTTTATAATGATCAGAGACCTCTAGTGGGAGGTTGGGAAAAGTAATAAAAGTGAGAAAAAATTTGTATTTTATAAGCTTTCCTGGTAACTTTTTGAAAACCGTAAGATTTTTAAGAACAGGTGATGATTTAAGAAACAAAATTTAAAAAAAAAACTAAAATTTTCAGTACTGTTTGAATATACACAGACAATAAACATAACAAAAAAAAATGTGCCTGCTGTTCAATCAGACTCTCATGATCCTTTTTTTTAATGTCTGATAGGAGTAACCACATTTGGCTCAAATGCTTATCAATCAAAGAGATTTTAACTGAAGGTTAAAGCAATTGTTTCCAAGATAATATTAGTTTGAGCATTATGCAGGAATTTACAAAGAATGTTATTTATGTCATTATACTTAGCACTGTAACAATGTCATCCTGTTGTTCATTGATTTGCTCGAGTGGGCACCACTAACGTCTCCATTGTGAGACTTGTTGTTACCATTTTTGGCATACCAAATATACCACGTGTGGCTTACCAGGCTCTGCTGTGCGGGCGGGATACTCTCGGTAGCTTGCCGGGCTCTCCAAGAGGGACAGAGGAATTGAACCCGGGTTGGCCTCGTGCAAGGCAAACGCCCTACCTGCTGCACTATTGTACTTAATGTCAAGATTTTAAGATTTTAAGATGCAGAGAACTGGTAGCATCTGGAAGTCACTGGAAACCTGATTCAGGACCCTAAAGAATAGCACAATAGCTTAAAGCAGCTGTCTTTTAAGTTAGCAATGGTGACAATGGTGACAAATCCTAGGTGCCCCACATATGCCAAGTACAATCCTGGAAACTGTCATTTGAACTCAGCATTCTCATTGCCTATGATCCTGGGCCACAGGCAGTGCAATCCACGCCAAAGTAGATGTGTGTGAGCGTCACAAAAAGGAATGAGGTTCCTGGCATCGCAACTAAGAAAGATCATGATGATCATATGCCAAAAGCACAAATCACAGAGCAGTAACCTCACTGAGCACCTCAGCAAATACCACAATGCAGACTCCTAAGGAGCACCACATCTAATGAGTGATATGTGTGTGCAAGCCCTGCTTGTACCCAGCAGATATGTGTCCGTACAACGGTGTCCAGAAGAAGGGGGAGGGGATAAGAAGTCAAAATTACAACACAATGTTCAAACTCCACTCTGAAAAGCAGACAGGCATGTTAGCTGGGATGGGTCTTCAGGAAATCCAGGGTCTTTCTAGCTCCAATTAACACAGTTAAGGCTTTCCTTGGTTTGGTTTTTAGCAACCTACAGGGAAATTGTCTAAGAATAAATGCTTTCTCTTCTGAGAACTGCCTCTGTTCCATTTTCTGCATTTGCTTTTCTCATGAAGCCAGTTTCAACATAAAATATTGGCACAGAAGTGGTGATCCCGGGGAACTCCTTAAAAGGGTCTATATGGCATTGGTCAGCAGGTAATATCACCAGCTTTCAAAGAGCTATTTTATAATCCACTAACTCTTGTAGCTAAACAGATTTCATTTTACACCTGAACTCCCGATCACCCCTGAGTTTGCCATGAAAAAGAGTCAGTACAAGATTTTTCTGATTCTGATTTGGGAACCAAGGAAGTTCCAAACTCTTACAAAGGGGATATCATGTACAGAGAGGGAGCGCGCGGCTCACGGACAGAACATGTGGGGCTGAGGAAAAGGGCCCAGTTGCAAGGCCAAGACTCGGAGAGCTGCTGTTTGTTCCTGGCAATGTTACTGTCTAGGATTTAAGGCATCGCAAGTGATTTCTGGCTACACACTAGTTAGGTGTGTACGAGCATCGTAACTACTGAGATGTGCCCCCTCCTGAGTGCCATGACTGAAATGTGTGTGCACCGATGTAGGATAACATTGCCGCAGGGAACTTAGGTTTATTTGGGTTACTCCCATCACAGTGCTCCCATTCCTCTGTGTTTATTGGTAACTTCTTTCTTTGGGCTCTGTTGACTTGTATATATTGTTTTTCTCTCCTCCTTAAGTCCTTTGCTAGTTAATTCAGAGTAATGTCCTTTTTGTATGGGCACAGGAAGACAGTAAATGCTATGCTTTTGTAATGTGGGAGTCAATTGACTCTAAATGATATTTTTCTCCTGGGCATCTGTTCTCTTGACCTAAGCCTCAGCTGCCCTTACTTCCTAGCACCCGAAGATAAAATCTATTTACCTCACTGCTTGTCTACTCCTGAAATTCCTTTCTGCAAGGCGAGACAAGAACCCAGTAATCCTGGGTCCCGGGTGGCAGAGGCGGTTGGGGAGAACGTGACCGTCTTTCTCCTCCCCGCTTCACATAAGTTATTTGTGGGGCCCACGGACATCAAATGTTTCTCTTATGTGTCCATACAAAAGTAACTAATATTAACATGATAATTAAGATGCTAGGAGGAGAGGAACACCCCCAGGTGGTGTTTCTGCCCTCAAGACTGATGGGCAGTCAGGAAGAGCTTTCTTTTTTTTTTTTTTCTTTTTGGGTCACACCCAGCGATGCTCAGGGGTTACTCCTGGCTCATGCACTCAGGAATTACTCCTGGTGGTGCTTGGGGGACCATATGGGATGCCGGGGATCGAACCTGGGTCGGCCGCGTGCAAGGCAAACGCCCTACCCGCTGTGCTATCGCTCCGGCCCCAGGAAGAGCTTTCTTACGTTGATTTTGCTACCTGACGGTGCAGTGTCTGCCTCCAGTGCTGGGGAGATGAGGCTTGGAGAGATGAGAGAGTTGGAGGAGTGGGGAGAGTGAGACCAGGGCAGCAAGATGGAGCACGGAGAGATGAGCGGGAGAGACAGGAGGAGACAGGAATGAGGGGCAGTGTGAGGCTAGAAGGGGGGGCTCAGAGAGACTGGAACAGGCGAGTGGGGAGAATGGAATAAATGACAACTGATCAATCAACCAGCTTGACCCTCTTTTCTTCTTCCGTCTTCCCCAGGGCCTGGGCTGCCCTGGCTGGGCGAGTGGCCCAGGACCACCCCTGGAACCCAGGCACCAATGTGGAGAGCTGCCAGGGCTCTCCCCCGGCCGTCCCTGGTAGATTTATACACACCACTAGGGAAGCTGCTAGCAAGCATATGTGCGATCACCACAAGTAGGGAGTTCTATAAGGGCCACAGCTGTGTAAGTGAGCACCACACTGAAGTGTGTCAAACCCTGGTCGGCATGACAACATCCACAGAGGGAAGGGAAGGGGGTGAACTAAAACAATGAAAAATAGCTGTATCACTGTATCACTGTCCTGTTGTTCATCAATTTGCTCGAGTGGGCACCGCTAACGTCTCCATTGTGAGACTTGTTGTTACTGTTTTTGGCATATCGAGTATGCCGCAGGGAGCTTGCCAGGCTCTGCCGTGCGGGCGGGATACTCTTGGTAGCTTGCCGGGCTCTCTGAGAGGGGCAGAGGAATCGAACTAGGTCGGCCACGTGCAAGGCAAATGCCCTACCTGCTGTGCTATCGCTCCAGCCCTGAAAAAATAGCAACAAAGAAAAACCAGTATGTGAATCCTATGAAGAAAACATGTACCCAGATGTAGATGTGTTCTAGAAGGTTCACTAGGTCAACTCTGAGTCTGTAATGGAAGAAACAGGGTCTTAGTAAATGCAATAACATCACAAACTTAAACAGAAACAATTTAAAACTGAAGAAAAAGTAGCAAAGGAAAGAATTGAGGGAGAGAAGAAAGTCCTCAAACAGTAATGGGTGGGTAATATGGTAAAGATGTGATTACAAAATCCATAGTTTCCAATATAGAAAGATATACTGATATGCATAAATTCAAACTTATAAAATTATTCATCTGTATGAATAAAACTTAAACACATGGTTAATAAGTTATACTATACTGATTGTAAGTTAAGCTCAATCCAAAACTGAGATGTTCGAAATGTTTAAACATTTTTTAAATGCTTTTAAAAAAAATTTATGCTGTAATTCTTTTCCTGCCAGTCAATGTGGACTATAAACAGAAATTTAATTTAAAAGATTTCCCCGTTAAATTGTACAGGAGGGAATAAGAGAAACGGAGGTAAATATAGGCCAAATCTAGTCCTAGAGAAGTGATATAAATATTTACTCAGTGAAAAGATTTAACCTAAAATTAACAGAAGAGATTTCATTTTTTGAAGCCAGCTGAAATAAGCCAATGCAGAATAAACCCTTTTTTTCTGGAAGAAATCATGACTGCCTATCAGCAATTATAAAAACAATAGCACTGACCTTGAGTCAGCCTTAAAGGTCTTTCTACACAATTATATGGCCAGCTTTATGAATTTTCAGTTGCCACTTCAATCACAAATAAGTGTGAGTTGGTCAGTAATAGGAAGATGGCTATTCCAGCAGTCATTACTGAAACAGGCATTTGTGAAAGTACACATAATACCAGCATTTCCCATCTTCAAAACAGCTTTCAAATTCTCCTCAACACACCTTATTGGTGACATGTAAACAGTAATAAAAAATCCAAATCAAATTCCATCAAAACTAGAAATGATTGAAATCAACTAGATCTCCAATGCTAGGGAAAGAACAAGCAGCTAAAAAGAAATTTTACTGGATATTTTTGTTGTTATTTTTCCATGTTGGGATTTAAGTTAAGATTTTGAAGAATTGTTTTCTCATTCTGAGCCTATCACTTCCACAGCTATATTTTAAACATAACAGCTAATGACGGAAGAGAAAACCCACAGAAAACCAAGTCTGGTGTAGCTAATATAATTAGCTGTTGAACAGACTCAATATCTATTACAAACATCCAGGTATTATAGTAATCTTGTGTTACTCCAACTGCTAGAAAACTCTTCAAAATCAGCAAGATTTGCTTTAGGGTAGGCTTGAACAACACCAGGGACCTTACCAGCTGTCAACATCACAAGATGTTGCTATGGGCACGCCACAAAGAACCTGGTCATCTGTACAAAAAAAAGTCAACACAGAAAAGAGAAAGAATCAATTGATAAGAAAATCAAGAAGGAATCACCACCAGGGCACTAGACAATATGCACACCTTTTTCAGTGTACTTTTAAACGCCAATTCTTTTCCATGGAAGCTAGAGAATCAGAATTCAAGTTACCTATAATTATGATTAAACATGAACCGGAGGGCTGGCAATAATATCCGAACACACCACACTTGTGCCACTTATCCCAAGGCTTAATTTGAAACTCCGAGTGAGTTACATTTAAAATAATATTTAAACTTCCACTTATCAACCCTTGATCATCGTTTATAAATCTACAGAAGAGAAAAGAACAGGTTACTAGGAACGAGAACCCAATATTGATTTTTCGGCAGTGCAGTAAGCGTCTCCATTCTATTTGGCCACTGTCAAAGGCTCTCTTTAACAGCTGGAGTCAAATTGCACTATTTACAGCAAGAGCTCTTGTCAAGTGGGCCATAAGTATCCTAACAATACACTATTCAAATGGCACTTTGCCACACAAATTGCAGACTTGATGAATAACCTGTGTCAATGACTAAGGCCAATCTAAAAGTTTCATTTTTATGAGAGGTTTTACATTCACACATTAAGTAAGCTTTCTTTGAAGAACTATTAGGCCATATATTTCAGGGCTTTAAGCACTGAAAATAATTAAAATCTGTTTAAATACATCAAGGGAGCTTGACAACATTAATATGGATCTGGTGTTAACTACATTTGTCACACAAGTCAGCACAGGGCCCTTCTGTTGCTGGCATCCCCCACGGCACGCGCCACAAAGCCGGGCTCCGGCCAGCCTCACACCATGAAATAGGCACAGTCTCCTTTTGTGCCTCTGATTTCCATGGCCAGCGAACGTTTAGCTACAAGCTGGGCTTTGAAGTGCAGAGGGGAAGTAGGGCTTGCTTCTTGTGTGTCTGAGGCAGACAGCTGGAGCCGCCCAGCGTAGCATTTACCACTCTTCCTAGCGACCCTGAGATGTTTAAAATAAAGCTTCCAGAGGTTTTTCTGTCCCCAGTTTTCTTCATCAATGAGATGCATCTATCTATCTATTTATAGATAGCAATAGACAGGTAGAAAAGTATAGAGATAGATAGATGTAAAAGTTTAAGACTCCTGCTGCAAAGATAAAGTAGCAATACACTATAAGAAATTTTACAGAAAATTTTCTGTAGCTTCATATTGTTAAATCACAGACATGTAAAAGGCTTATGGAAATGGTCCCACACTTTCAATTTTAATTTTGCACTGCTTCACAAGTATTCAAAACCTTGCCTTGCCTATTTCTCTATTCTCTCTCAGGAAGAGCATGTCATATAGTCGTTAAAGTTTTAAACGGAGGTCTGAAATTAAAATATTTGAAAATTATCAATCCCATATCTATAGCAATTTCTACAATTCATGATATCTTGCATAATTAAGAGTGAAAATATATTTTCTTTTAAAATTATTTTTAAATGATTCAATAGACCATCTGCATTAGAAGAAAAATATATCACTACATTAAAAAGAACATACCTAAAATTGACTACTGATCAAAACAGAAAATTACATTCAAGATATATCTCTGTGGAATGCAGGTAATTGTTTTCAAATCTATATTATTTGTTCTTTTCTGTCATGTTTTAATTTTGATAATATAAATTCTTCAATAAAAACTGAGTTAATCTTCAAAATGTAATGCGGTCACAAAGAATTATTTCATATTTATATATATAAAACTTTCAGGTGAACTTTCAAATCTCAATTTTGAAACCATGTCATAAAGCATAAAATAACAGATATCTACTTCTTATAAAGAAATCTGTAGTGCTGGTGTTTCATCTTCTATTAGTGGTCAACCTATACATCTGTTTTTTTTTTAAAGTGGTAGCAAGATACAGCCTCAATAAGACTGTTCAACAAATACGTCAAACAGATATCCTTCTGCAGTCAATAAAAGTTTAAAAAGAAATACATATTTCTCGATATTCTATATTTCTAATCAATTTTATGGCTGGATAAATATGCCCACATAAGTGCATTATTTCAAGAAACTGCCTTTTGAAAAATCTTGCTTAGATTCAGAGCTATAAAATACACATTTACTTTTCTACAAAGGGAAAATTTCCAAATATGTAAATGTCATCTTTTCGATTCAGGAATAGATTTGGTACAAAATCTTTTGGACTGAATTCCAAACGACTCTGAAAAATATAACGTGCTTTTAAAAATTCAAATAGTGAATGATGATACAAGTATTGTTTATTCTGTCCGTTCCTTCTAGGATGTCATGATCTTCTGGTTCAAAGAAGGCAGAAATTGACTAACTACAATCAGCATTTATCCAAGTAGGACCCATTTCCTGCTTTTGTAAATAAAGTTTTATTGGACCAAAACTGCACTTATTTGTTTAAGAATTGTCTATGATAACTTTCATTCTCCAGTAGCAAAATTGAGTCCTTAGAACAAAAGATGGTCTGCAAAGGCTTCAACCTATTTTTTCTCATCCTTTCAAGAAAAAAACTTTATCTCTGGTATATCATGATTGCCCAATACAAATCAATGCAACACACATATGTAATGATTATTACCAAGCATTTGAATTAAAAATCAAAAATAGGTGAAATTCAGTTTCATAATGTTTCAATTTACCTTATTCAGTTTGACCTGTCTTTGGCTTACTTGTGATCCAGTTACAGTTTAGGAAGTCCACTGTTAGTTGAAAATGTCCTTAAGTTAATAAGTTACTAATGCATTTAACAAGCTAAGTATAGCTTAGTCTCACCCAAATTTACAGCGTTTTACACAAATTTTGCTTACAGTAGGCTATGGATAGTTGGGAAAATTTCCTAATGCAAAATCTGTTCATTAATAAAGCATTAAATATTTCGTGTAATTTTTGAGTAGTATAATGAAAGTGAAAAACAGGATAACTTACCGACGCTGAAATGTATATGGCTTTGCATCATGATGAGTTAAAAAAAAATCCTTTAAACCATCATAAGTTTTGGACCATTTGTATATCTAAAATATTCTTTTCACACACTGTATTGAACAAACTTTAAGGGCAGAAATATGTGTGCTTAACTACTACTATTATTAGCCAATGTAGTTCTTCAGATGCGACCAGGGCAAGTAGCTGGAGACCATGCTATAGAAAAGTGGTTTTAAAGAAAGGACTTCGTGGGTCCAAGAGAAGACAGCTGATAAGGAAATTGTAAAGTATGCACCAACTCAGGTTGGATTCCCGAGCATCACGTCTGGTCCCTCTTGAGTACTGTGAGGTGTGGCCCCAACTGCCCCCCTGAACCTCAATTTTTTAAAAAATCCTTCTTGGAACATTACAGTTTTAAGTTGTGACTGTTAAAATCATCGGAAATATTCTTTTACTCATTTTATAAATAAGTAGAATTAATTAAAAATGCATAAAATAAATCAAATAAATGCATTCAAAGAATTTAAGGCCAATCCTCCAATAGAGAGAAAATAGGCTTTCTCTCTGCTTAACATGTGATGAAACCACAGGATTTTTCACTGTGTATAAATGATGTCTGGATGGTTGTTTACTTTCTTCTTTGAAACTAAATTTCTCCCACTGCAATTTAAACAGTTTCTATGTTGTTTTACCCTCAGTAGACCCAGAGGAAAGCAGCTCCCCTTCATTAATATGATATTGTATTCCTTTAAATCCTTTAAGGCTCTACCCTTTCCTATCACAAAGGTTTTTCTGTTTCTAGCTGAACAAATTCAACTCCCTTAACATTTCAAACCAGGTGTTTTTTTTTAAAAAAAAAAAAACTTAAGTTTTAAAGTATCTCTCATTCTCTTTTAAATCTCCCCCTTCCAAAAAAAAGTGAAAACAATATTCTAGTAAATTCAAAAATCCAATTATGAAGAATGCACTATGGAGATTTTACAACTTTAGTTCATACACAATAAACATATAGAAATATGCATTTACTCATTTACTATGCTATTCTTTTCCATTTAAAGAATTCACTCACCATTTAAAATTCTTAATTTAATGATTAAATTATTATTAATTAGTTGATATTTAGTGTCTCACAAAAATGCACATAAAAATTTATGAAACACAAAGTATCATTAAATAGTTCTAAATTTCAGGCTTAATATTCCTCATTTTCCCATTTCAAAAGAAAACAAGATTGAAATCTTCCTCCTTAAGATGAATTTTCCCTTGTGAGAATTCACGAAGCGTTTTTTACTATGACACTAACAATAATGACATAAAGATGCATATGTACCCTTGAAAAGTCCTGCTTATCAAGTATGCAAAAAAAACACTTAGATAAACGTAAAGAAATGCTGAGGAGACACATCTATGATAAGCAGTGAAGATAATCCTACTCATAAAGGAAGAAATGCATGGATTGTGTGTTGAAATGACATATGCATGAAATTCTATCACCAAAAATATTGTAAGTCACAGTGCTAACATAATTCTATTAATAGCTCTACTTAAGATTAAAAGCCATAAAACCAAAATATAGTATAAGAACAAAGAAGGTAAACTACCTCATTCAGTTATTTCAGTCTGGAGAAATTAAAGTTTGGAAATCATACTTATCTGATGAAAACGGAACCAGACTGACTAGAAATAAAAAAAAGACACTGACTTTTATTGCTTTCTGGAGTCAGGAAACAGAGTTATATTATGAAAATATGAATCTGTATACTATTATCACTACTAAAAGAGGCCTGAGGTCCTTCAAGAAACCGAAAAGGGAGCAAGTTTACTTTGAGAAAATTAAGCTGGCAAAACAGGTTCCTGATGAACTAGCTTTCTAACTGCCAGACTGCAGTTATCACAAATGTACAAGTCAAGAGACATGTCCACATCCTGTTATTCTATGGAGTAATTCCCAGTCTACTTTGTTGCATTAAGACTGGAATATTCTACATCCAAATCCAACCTGGCTCATTCACTGGGTTTTATCCCCTCCTTAGAATATATGTGTGATTCGATTCACCATTTGAGCAGACTAAAATTTTATGACTTTAACCTTTCGTTATGAATATTAAAGTGTTAGTTAGAAATATTAATTTAGTGGCAAATATTAATTTAGGTGTGAGTATTGCTTTAATATTGATATTGAAATATTAAAGCTCTTAAGAGTTCATAAAGTCCATTAATATCAATATGAAACACTAGTTTTGGAAATCTAAAGATAGTATGACAAAATGAGAAAAGTAAAAAAAAAAACCATTCTGAACTATTCACTGGTTTTAACATCTTAAGGAGGAAAATATAAAACCAAAGCAAGTGGTCTAGATGGAGTCTTAAGAAGAGAAAGCCAAGAATTAGGACTGTTGGGGTTGGAGAAATAGCACAGCGGGTAGGGTGTTTGCCTTGCATGCGGCCGACCGACCCGGGTTCGATTCCCAGCATCCCATACGATTTCCCTGAGCACTTCCAGGGAGCAATTCCTGAGTGCAGAGCCAGGAGTAACCCCTGTGCATCGCCGGGTGTGACCCAAAAAAGAATTAGGACTGTTTCCACGTCATGCCTTCACCTGGAAGGTGGGGGGAGGGGTACCTTGACAGATTAAAGAAGACTGCTCTGTACCCTAAGAGTTGAAAGAATGAATACCTTTTTTCTCTTTCCCCTGAGGGACCTGTCATTGTAATTCCATCCCACCTCTTCTACCCTCTCTCTAGTTCTGCTTCTGTGAGGATGTTCTGAGCAATGAACAGAGTAGTAAATATAATTATCATTAGGAGTTAAACAGTAATCTGCATTTATGTGTTTATTTCTTGCTTTTTGTTGAGTGTGCCCCAGTTCTCAAAGGGCTGCCAAACCCTCTTCTCACTGATAAAACTAAAGCAGGTCTCTTAGGGCTTAGAGATAGTGTCATGGGTAGGGCGCCAGCCTTGCACACAACGAACCCTGCTTCTATTCCCATAGGGACCATGCCTCTCCAAGAGTGTTCCGTGAGCACAGAGCCAAAAGTAAACCCCTGAGTACAGCAGCTCAGTTCCCAAAACGAAACAAACAAACAAAAAACCCACTAAAGCAGGTCCACTGTCATCCTGTTGCTCATCGATTTGTTCGAGCGGGCACCAGTAACGTCTCTCATTGAGAGACTTATTGTTACTGTTTTTGGCATTTCCAATACACCATGGGTAGCTTGCCAGGCTCTGTTGTGTGGATGCGATACTCTCAGTAGCTTGCCGGGCTCTCGGAGAGGGGCGGAGGAATCGAACACGGGTCAGTCCCGTGAAAGGCAAAAGCCCAACCGCTGTGCTATTGCTCCAGCCCACTAAAGCAGGTATCTAGGCCTAATCAGGCTGAAGAATTCATGCTGCCCCACAACCAATGAGGCCAACTGGAGATACGGCCTGACAGCCAGCAGCCTTTTCAGAAACGAATCCTGTCTTCTGTCTGTTTCTATGCATATGAAATAAAACCAAATCTTACTTCAGGGCTAGAGAGCTAGTAAAGTGGGTACAGTGCATCCCTTGCATGCTGCTGACACAAGCTCAGCCCCTAGAGTATCTGTGGTCCCCCTCAGACCCCTAAGCATGGGCATCAGACCTGACTACAGCAGGAAAACAAATTTAAAAAAACATATTTAAAGTTCTCATTAAACATGTTGCTGGAGCGATAGCATAGTGGGTAGGGCGTTTGCCTTGCACATGGCCGACCCGGGTTCAATTCCTCTGTCCCTTTTGGAGAGACTGGCAAGCTACCAAGAGGATCCTATCCACACGAAAAAGCCTGGGAAGCTCCCCATGGCATATTCGATATGCCAAAAACAGTAACAACAAGTCTCACAATGGAGACGTTACTGGTGCTCAAGCAAAATCAATGAACAATGGGACAACGGTGCTACATTAATCACACTTTGACAGTCTTCATGATATTAAACAACAGGAAATGTTAACAACATGTAATTAAAAATATGCTAAAATTTGACTCAAAGTTCTTCTAAAAATAGATCCTAGTAAATAACCCTGAATATGAAAATAGTTTAGATTTACAGAAAATTTATTCATAAAACATAATAAAGGAAATAATCTACAAGGAGTATGAAAATAATTTGATTCAGTAACATGTATGTTGTGGGAAGAGCATGATATATATAGTTATCATTGTCACTGTCATGTCACTGTCATCTCGTTGCTCATCAATTTGTTCAGGTGGGCACCAGTAATGTTTACCAGTTTACGTGAAATAAAGACCTGTCTCCATTTGTGCATGTAAAAGGCCTAATTACAACATGATAAGGAGTTAACTTGGAAATAAGGAAGATAAAACTATGAAATAGTCCCTTAAAGAAACCAGTGAAAATTGCTCTATTACAATTAGAACTGAAAAATAGTAAAGTTACTGTGTATGCGTATTGAAAGATTTAAAATCCAAAAGTACTAGTGATCCTAGAGTTGCTGATTATATCAAAAGAACCTTCTATATAAGAGCCAGCTTTTCTGATACTTTTTAAGTTTCTAATAAGTAATTTAAAAGGTCAACTACTCTTCAGCAGAAAAATAAAAATGACTATTAACTGCAGAACAGAGCATCCTCTCCCTAAATGAAAATCATCTAGATTTTAAGAGATAGTGTGTAATAACTGCCTTGATTTGGATGTTAGAACAACCTTGACAAAACAAAAATAAAAATGTATACATGACTTAGATAGCTAGAGTCTCTGGCCCACGCGCCTGGCTGTCTTCCCCAGGGCCCCTTGGAGGGGGTGGGCTCCAGCTTCCCTCCCTGCATGGAGCATCGCTCTAGCGGCAGAAGACCACCAGAGCCTTAGCCACAGCCATGCTCAAGGCCCCTCTCCACATGTTCGGACGAGCCTCACGCATGAAGGTACCAGCAGAGGAACCCAAGTGTGCGGGACCCGGGGTTGAGACCTCCAAGCCTGCTCGCATCGGGACTGGGCCTCTTCCGCCCAGATTTCCCATTTTTCCAGTAGCTAGGTGGTTACACCCAGGGACTGCCCCCCGGCGCCCTGCAATCCCATCAATGGTCAATATCCAGAGATTTAAAAGCAAGCTCCTGGAACTTTATAGCCTACTTCTCCCTCTGGGAGAATCAGCAGGCTACTGAGAGTTTCCTGCCCACATGGGAGAGCCTCGAAAACTCCCCGTGGCATATTCATATGCCAAAACCAGTAGTAACAATGCTGGGTCTCATTCCCCTGACCCTGAAAGAGCCTCCAATGCAGCACCATTGGGAAGGACAAGTAAAGAGAAACTTCTAAAATCTCAGGGCTGGGACGAATGGAGACGTTACTGAGACTGCTCGAGAAATTGGACAATCAATGGGATGATGATGATGATGATGGTGAGTTATCTCAATTCTCTCAAGATCACTTGGTTCATCTGCATTTTTATGTTCTGATATTTAATTGCTCCATATTTATGAAACCTTTTCTTTTTTTTTCAAACAATAAGGTAACTATTTGGTATAAAATGAATATGAACAAAAAGAAGTTACAGAGCAACTTATATTACTTATAATCAGTTCTATATATTATTTTAATAGTAGCTAAATATGGTACAATTATCATGCCTTATGTTTGGAATAAGAAATAATTCAATTGGGAGATGAGACACCAAACAGTCTTAAAGTCAAACTTTAAGTATTTACAAACATGAGAATCCAGGGGGTTCAAACCAAGTACTTTCGAATCTCTCCATCAAGAAACACAAATCAGAAAGATTATAAAATAAGAAGTGTGCCTTATCAGTGAGGTACCCAGAAGCCTAAACTTATTTAGCTTTATGATAAATCTGATTCTGCACATCAACCATGCATGGAATGTTATGTGAGAGGTGTAGGTTCCATAGAGACCTCATTGTCTAGTTCTCCCTCTCGGAGAACTTGGCAAGCTACTGAGAGTTTCCTGCCCACATGGAAGAGCTTGGAAAGCTCCCCATGGCATATTCGATATGCCAAAAACAGTAACAATGATGGGTCTCATTCCCCTGACCCTGAAGAGCCTCTAATGCAGCACCATTGGGAAGGACGAGTAAAGAGAGGCTGCTAAAATCTCAGGGCTAGGACGAATGGAAACTTTACTGTCACCTGCACAAGCAAATCAATGAACAACGGGATGACAGTGATACAGTGATACAGTGATTTATAAAGACATATAACATCTTTCTTGTTGATAATGTTGGGTTTGAACTTACCTTACTTGAAGACTCTGCCTGTAGACCATGGCAAGGTATTGGCCCAAACTGGTAGGAGCTGGAGAGTTTCTGTTCGACAGTTTTGTGTTTCTGTGTCTCTGAAGCAACTGGAAATACAGATTCAGGCTTTAGAAGCTGTGAATCATCGCAGCAATTCAGGATGATTCTTGCTCTTTCTCCTGTTTCATGCCTTTCCAAAGTGCCTGGAAAAATGAGATTAAAATTAAAAACTGTGAAAAACATTAACCTCAAATGAATAAAAAGAATAAAACACCTGAACAGAAAATCACAATTCTTGAAGTAAGACAGCCTTACATCTTATTGAAACCAGAAATCAGATTGGGCCCTTTTTCTAGAGTATTCAAATTCCTGTCTGCAAAAGGCCGAAATTATTGGTTTGTAATGTGCATTTTCCACTTTGTGCTTTTCATCCACTGAAATCAAAAGGATATGCAATAGTTTTTAACAATAAAATCTCTTACTTAATTTACAGCATTGCAACTGATCAATAACAACTAACTCTGGAATATTTTAATGCTGTCCCCTAGTGTTTCAACTCACAAACAACAGAAAATCCATAGTGTTTTGCTTGGGTTCCCACACTGAAATTGTTTCCCTTGTCAGTAGATTATTTAGGTGAATCACAGTCTAAGAAAGAAGACTGATATTTTGTGTTACTAGCACAGTGGGTAGGGCGTTTGCCTTTCATGTGTCCATCCCAGGTTTGATTCCTCTGTCTCTCTCCAAGAGCCCGGCAAGCTACTGAGAGCATCCTGCCCGCATTGCAGAGCCTGGCAAGCTCCCTGTGGCATATTCGATATGCCAAAAATAGTAATAAGTCTCACAATAGAGATGTTACTGGTGCCCACTTGAGCAAATTGATGAACAACGGGACGACAGTGCTACAGTGCTACCATCATCACCCATCGAGTGCCCTGTCTGACTCAAGAAAGCAGGCTACTTCTACTGTTGCTATAACTCTGGTATTGTTATAGTTAGACCGTATATCCACTGGCTTTCATTTACTCTGTTACTGTGGGGGTGGCACTTTACTTTCTTTTGTCATTCTTTCATATCTTTAAGGTGTTTGACAAGTTCAATTTAAAGTTAAAATAAGGGACTGGAGCGATAGCACAGCGGATAGTGCATTTGCCTTGCACGAGGCCGACCCGGGTTCTAATCCCAGCATCCCATATGGTCCCCTCAGCACTGCCAGGGGTAATTCCTGAGTGAAGAGCCAGGAGTAACCGCTGGGCATTGCCGGGTGTGACCCAAAAACCAAAAAAAAATAATAATAATAAAGTTAAAATAAGTATAAAACAGTTCAGAACTATAAAACAATAACCAAGAGTTCGTGTTCTAAAAAAAAAAATCCTAATATGAAGTGAAATCTCAATAAATACAGATTAGCTGCAGAAAACCCAGGTATTCAGGTCTTGTGACTGAAAACTCTGAGTTCAATGGAACTGGGATGGGTAACCTCAGCTCATGTCCCCCAAGTTTCCAGCTACTTGGCAATCACACCCACAAGCCAAGTGGCACTAATCTTATCAATGTCCAAGTTGCAGAGACTCATTGTCCTGCTCTCTCAGAAGACAGCATAAAACGACACTGCCATAGCCATACTGACAGACCCCATACCAGGCTGTTTCATTCAGGGCACCCCAGAGGGGGACGGGTGAGTCCCCTTCCCACCCCAAAGGACCCAGTCCCAGCAGCCGAAAACCTCCAGAACTCAACAGCTGCCATGCTCACGCCCACTCTCCACACACTTGGGCTGAGCCTTACCCACGAGTGAATCCACAGAAAACCCAGGCATGCGGGACTTGTGACTGAAAACTCCAGGTTCAATGGAACCGGGAATAGGTCACCTTCACCCATGTCTCCCCATGTTTCCAGCAACTCCGAAGGCATACCCATAAGCCACCCAGCACCAGATAATCTCATTAACAGCCACGATCCAGAGACTCATTGTCCTTCTCACTCAGAAGAAAGCACAAAATGACACTGCCAGAGTCATGCCTCCAGACCCCACTCCAGGCTGTTTCATTTGGGGCACCCCAGAGGGCAGGTGGGTGAGGCCCCTCTCTGCCCCAGGGGTCCAACTGCTGCATCTGTGGCCAAGCCTTACACACATATAAACCTCTCCCCGGACTGAGAGGCTGCATTTGAGGCACGCAACTCACACCACTCATACTCCAAAAGTAGTGCACCCCATTTGATGGGGTTTGAAGTAGAAGGCAACCAACTTAGAGGGAAATATATTTTTACCGATAAGCACACAAGGCTCAACCTTAACAAATTGGTAATCTCTTATCAAAGGACTTGGTGACCCTTGGGTGAAATACAACAATCTTCACACACTCTCCTCTACGGAAAGTTTTTTGAAGCATTTTCAGTGGTTTATTCATAACAAACAACAGAAAGTAAATTATTTTGGTTCTGCTTTGGGGCGGGGGTTGGGGTTCTGGAGGAAAACATGCATAGCGGGAAGTTGTAATGGTGGTGGAATTGGTGTTTGAATATTAAATGTAACCAAATATTGCAAACTACCTCATAAAAATAAAATAAACGAATAAATAAATACAGATTAGGCACAACCACTGTTTCCTTTATTGTGAGTTCATTTAAATTACTCAAATTTTCTTAAATACATAGCCTTCATCCTAAGATGAAATGGGCAATTAACTAGACACAAAATCTAAAAACAGACTTGATTCACTACTTGCTAAGAAGTAAAAAGATAGTTCCTATTGATACTGTCAGGAAAATATCATTTAGGGACCAGAGTGATAGTACAGAAGATAGGGCACTTGCCTTGCCTGTGACCAAACCCAGGTTGGGGTCCTGGCACCCAATAAGATATCCCAAGTCCCACCAGGAGCGATTCCTGAATGCAGAGCCAGGAGTAAATCCTGAGTACTGCAGGGTGTGGCCCAAAAATTTTAAAAAAGGAAAAGGAAAAACATTGAAATACATCATTTAAGGTAACTGCAATAGGACTGTCATGGATTCTATCTTGGTACTGTCCTGGGTACACTGTCCAGGAGTGTTCTGGGTACCTCCTGGAATGGCCCCCGAGCAGAGAGCCAGGAGTAAACCCTGAGCACCACATATGCAGCCCTAAAACCTATATAGTTTTAATATACACAGTTTCTAGGGCCTCACCCTTGCATTACATGTGGCTGACCAGGGTTCAATACCAGCACCACATGCGGTCCCCTGACCACTGCCAGGAGGAGTGTCCCTGAGCATCACCAAGTGTGGCCTGAAAAAGCAAAAAGTAAAGAAAAATAGAAACTTAGTGTCTGGTCTGTTAACAACTATTTTTTTTTCCACTGTAACATTTCTGCTTTAATGGGTGAGAGTATAAGAGGCAGGACACTGGCCTTGCACATGGCTGACACGGGTTAGAGTCCCAGCACCACCTAAGGATCGTAAGCCTCTCCACAAGCACAATAGTGTGGCCCAAAAACCAACTAAAAAAATCTCAACCGAACAAAAAATTTCTACATTCACAAATTAGCATGATTAACATATAAAATCTTTCTCTAAATTCTCCCTCTTCATCAAAATGAATATATCTCCAACAGATGAAGCCGGCAGCAATACCAATAATTATAATAAAAGGAACCTCTCAAACCAAACTAGTTAATACTTCCTGAAGATGACTATTTCCCAGAATTTATGATTGTAAAAGTGTAAAATTTATAGGTTTCTCTGTAAAACATTTTCTTCTCATGAGTTTTCTGTGCCTACACAATTATGATATTTTAAAACCCTATATTTTAAAATAATCATAATTCTTGGGGAGCACCTAATTTTCTAATTTGCCTTGCAACATTTTGTTTATAAATATTTTATGTTGATTACATCTTAGGCAAATATATCTACTGCTTGTATTTCTTGTCATTTTTTGTAGTGAAATAACTTATCTGCAAACTTGATCAGCTGTCATCCGTTTTCACTCATGCACAAATAATTAATCAGCTTAGCATATACTATGTGCCCTTCACTGTGCTTTATGCTGGCAATGTAACAGGAAACAAGGACTATTACAACTTGCACCCTAAAAGCTACTTAAAATCTCTGAGAAAACATTAGGAAATAAATTATTGTAATATTAAAAGCATTAAGGAAACTTTCCACTTTAAACAAAAATACCTCCCATTCTAACAAAATATTGACCTTTGTAGACAAGAGTTCCTATCATAATTCATTATCAAATACTTGAAAAATACCTAGGGTGTTTTATTTCAAAAAATTGGATCACATGTGTTAAAAAAGAATCTGGGTAGAGGAGTCCTTAAAAACAGGCAAGTAACATAGTCAAAGCCAAACAGTAATTCTATAGTAAGCTCAGGACAGTAACCCCTCAAAGCCGGTGGCCCAAACCCTGAAAGACTGGGATTCCCAGATTTGCTACTGAGTAATTTAGCACTGTAGCACTGTATCACTGTTATCCCATTGCTCATTGATTTGCTTGAGCGGGGACCAACAACGTCTCCATGGTGAGACTTGTTGTTACTGTTTTTGGCATATTGAGTACGCCACGGGTGGCTTGCCAGGTTCTGCCGTGCGGGCGGGATACTCTCGGTAGTTTGCCGGTCTCTCCGAGAGGAATGGAGGAATTGAACCCGGGTCGGCCACATGCAAGGCAAACACCCTACCCGCTGTACTATTTCAGAGTCTCTTGATTCCAAACTGACCCCTCAGTGAAAATGGACCCGGGCTCTTTAAGTAACCCCTTCCACAGCTGGTGCAAAGCTAACCACTGTAGCTAAGAGATTCTGGAAATTCCTGTTGAAAGAGTGTTTGTTCCTGTCAGTTCTGGTCCTGGTATGATCTGTTTCAGCTGTACCAGTCTCCTGCCATGTATGAACACTCGCAGCTTCACTGGCACATTCTTTGAACAGTTTTGAAAGAAAGTGCCCGGAGCAAGTCCTTTTCTGTGACCAGCTCTGTGACAAACCCTTGGGGGCATATTTGTAGCACTTTCCATCATACCACACAGCATCATGAGACGTTTACCATCGAGCAGTAAACGGAGGTGACTTCCTCCGCAGAGTCAGAGCACTGAGCCTCCCTCAGTTCTTGGGGCAGGAACTCTTTCTGAAATCTGCTGGCCTTAGAGTCATTTTTTGTTTGTTTATTTTGTACTGGAGCGATAGCACAGTGGGTAGGGTGTTTGCCTTGCACGCAGCTCACCCGGGTTCAATTCCTCTGCCCCTCTAAAAGAGCCCGGCAAGCTACCTAGAGTATCCCACCCGCACGGCAGAGCCTGGCAAGCTCCCCGTGGCATATTCAATATGCCAAAAACAGTAACAACAAGTCTCACAATGGAGACATTACTGGCACCCGCTCGAGCAAATCGATGAACAACAGGACGACAGTGCTACAGTGCTTTCTGAATTTTAGGGTTTTTTGGTTTGTTTTTTCTGTTTGCTTTTGGGTCATACCCGGCGGTGCTCAGGGATCATATGGGATGCCAGGGATTGAACCTGGGTCCTCTGTGTGCAAGGCAAATACCTTAACTGCTATGTTATTGTTCTGGCCCTTAGTTTTCTACTGCTCCAACTAAATCAGTCCCTCATACTCAAATGATTAGATTTATATTTTTTAATATTTTCTTTAGGCTCTACTATTCAAGTCTTTATATTCAATTTATGTCAAGTATTTAGACCAAATTATTGGGGCTGGAGAAATAGCACGGCAGGTAGGGCATTTGCCTTGCCCGCAGCCACCTCGGGTTCGATTCCCAGCATCCCATATGGTCCCCTGAGCACTGCCAGGGGGTAATTCCTGAGTGCAGAGCCAGGAGTAACCCCTGTGCATCACTGGGTGTGACCCCAAAAGAAAAAATTATAGACCAAATAATTATTACTAATGATAAGTTATCACTTACATTGAGATAATAATTCCATCTATTAAGCTTTACCTATTTAACTGTGTTTCATTTCTATTTCTTAATTAGATCCTTATTTTAAAACTGTGATAAGTACTTGTAGAATATTTTTATTGACGTACCAGGATTTATGATGCTTTTAAGGCATACATTTCATGCACATATCATTCCAGACCACACCCATCACCAGAGAGCCTGCTTTCCTTCACAAGTGTCTCAAGGAACCTTTTAACACTAACATCCCCATGAAAGCTCAGTTCTATTTTGCTCGTTTTTGTTTTGTTTTGTTCCCTGGGCCACACCCAGCAGAACTCAGGAGTTACTAAAGAATCTGTGCTCAGGGATTTCTCCTGGTGAACTCAGGTACCAGGGATCAAACCTGAGTCAGTCGTGTGCAAGGGAAGCATTCTATCGACTGTACTATTGCTCTGGCCCCATGAGCTCTGTTCTATAGCACTGTAGCATTGTCGCCCTGTTGTTCATCGATTTGCTTGAGCGGGCACCAGTAACGTCTCCACTGTGAGACTTAAATAAAAACTTGAATTCGATTACTTTGACTATTTGTTGCTCTTTTACTATGTTTCCTTTTTTATCCCACATAGGGGAGAGATCTATAATTTTTTTTTATTATTGGAGGTAGTAACAAATACATACATATGGATAAATAGAACAAAGCTCCTGAAATTCTATGAAATTGTAAGTCAATGATAAGCTAAGTAAAATTTCATATAAAAACTCCTTTATCCTCCTATTATATCACATTATATTCCACAAATGAGTGCAGTCATTCTATGTCTGTCCCTCTCTTTCTGACTCATTTCAATGAGAATGATACTCTCCATATCCATCTACTTATATGCAAATTTCATGATTTAATCTCTTCTAAGAGTTGCATAATATCCCATTCTATAGATGTAACAGAGTTTCTTTAACCAGTTGTCTGTTCGTGGGCACTCAGGTTTTTTCCAGATTCTTGCTATTTAAACAGTGCTGCAATAAACACGTAAGTGCAGATGTCATTTCTACTGCACTTTTTTGCATGCACTGGGATATATTCCTAGAAATGGTATTGCAGGGTCACATGGGAGCTCAACTGAAGGAATATCCATATTGCTTTCCAAAAAGGCTGGACCAGTCAGCACTCCCATCATTAGTGAATGATTTCCTTTCTCCCCGCATCCACACCAGCACTGGTTGTTCTTGTTCTTTTTAATGTATGCCAGTTTCTGTGGTGTAAAATGACATCTCACTATTGTTTTTATTTGCATCCCCCAATGATTAGAGCATCTTTTCATGTGTCTTTTGGTGATTTGAATTTTTTGAGGAGGTTTCTGTTCATTTCTCCTCTCCATTTTTTTATAGGATTGGAGGGTTTGTTTCTTGTAAAATCCTACCAGTGTCTTGTATATCCTGGATATTAAGCCCCTGATGGATATTGGGTAAATAATTTTTCTCATTCCGTGGGCTCCTTCTGTATTTTGATCACTGTTTCTTTAGAGATGCAGAAGCTTCTTAGTTTAATATAGTCCCATTTCTTTCCATTTGTTTCCATTTGCTTGGTCACTGATGTTTCATCCTTGAAAATAAAGTAACATAATAGGAGACTAACACCTAAACATAGCAGAGATAAGGGCCAGGAGAATTGCATCACGGCTTGGAAGCTAGCCTCACATTCTGGGCGGAAAGGCAGTTGGAATAGAGAAGAGACCACTAAGTCAATGATGATTGGAGGCATCACTCGGGATGGGAGATTTGTGTTGAAAATAGACTATGGACCAAACATGATATCCTCTTAGTATGTTTACTGCAAACCATAACATCCAAAAGGAGAGAGAGAGTAAGAGGGAATGTGCCTGCCACAGAAGCAGGGGCTGGGAAGGGGTGGGGGTGGCGGGAGGGATACAGCGAACATTGGTGGTGGAGAATGGGCACTGGTGGAGGGATGGGTCTTCAATCACTGTATGACTGAAACATAATTATGAAAGTTTATAAGTCTGTTACTGTATCTCAGGGTGACTGAATAAAAAAAACCTGACATTTGAAGAATTGAAATTGAAGATGCTAGATAGGAACTTGCATAAATGTTGTAAGTTTCAGTTCTTCCTAGAAACTCAATGTCCAGTTCCACCTGGAAGAAAAATTTGCTAAGACCTTCTAAAAATAAACTGTTGAAGATCTCTCCTTTGGAAACTGGAAATATTTGTAACTTCAGAAATATGCCAATATTCTAGCACAGTACTCACCACAAAAAGGGTATCATTAACTATTCCCCGATTATGTTTCTCTAATAAACTATCTTTGGTAGGACACAGAACAGTCACTACCCTAAGAGGAAATACCAGAATGTTCAGTTTGAATGTTTACAAACTTTAACTTCCAATAATAAGAGAATGTTTGCTTTTCCTATTAATTCAGTGATCACCAGATTTTGTTTTGTCCTTTTGCAATGTGCTATAATGAAAATAGGAGCTAAAGCACATTCCTCAGATAAATCAATCTGAACATGGTAAAGAAAGATTTAGAGATTTACAAGAGTTAAATATTATTGAGAATGATAAAGCCATCTCTTCCCTCAAAGAAGATATATATATATATACATATATATGCATATATATGTAAGCTTATACACACATACACACATGCACACATACTAAAACACATAAGGAAGCATAGTTAAGGGATAATAAATGACCAAATACAACATCCCTGGGAACTGGTCTATAGAACTGAGCTTCCTATGGTGGGGAGTTAGGGGAAGAGTAACTTGAGGAGGGCAAAGGAGACACTTAGCAAATGGAGAAAGGAAGGGAATGTTCTGAAGGAGGGTGAAGTATTGAAACATTGCATGTATGAAACTCTATCGTTAATAGTACTGGAAATAGCAGTAACTAAAATTGTCACTGTCACTGTCACTGTCACCCCATTGCTCATCAATTTGCTCGAGCAGGCACCAGTAACGTCTCCATTGTTAGACTTGTTACAGTTTTTGGCACATCGAATATGCCACGGGGAGCTTGCCAGGCTCTGCCATGCGGGTGGGATACACTTGGTAGCTTGGCAGGCTCTCCAAGAGGGGCGAAGGAATCGAACCCAGGTCTGCCATGTGCAAGACAAACACTTTACCTGCTGTGCTATTGCTCCACTGCAAAAATACTACTAGGGTCCTAAAATTATTTTTGTGGGGCCATGCCCATGCTCAGGGCTTACTCTGAGTCCCACTAGAAGTGTTCCCTGAGCACAAAGTTAGGAGTAAGTTCTAAGCACCAGTGGTGTGCCCCCTACCCCCAAAATGAAGAGAAGAGAAAGTGGGAATTTTTAAGAAACTGTTATGGATCAGTCGGTTGCACATCTTAAATGCATTCAGTTTATCAACATTTATATGGCACCACACTTTGTGTGTGTGTTTGTGTGTGTTGTTTTAACAGTGTGCGAATAATCATTTTGATTGCCTATTATAGTATTGGGCTAACTTCAAGCAAGACTTGTATACCACGAAGAATCCTGCTTGCCACTGGTAGAACTAAGCAGGGAACATGGGACATTTTTGGTGATTAAAATGTAATGCAATGTAACAGACTTAAGTAACTACATGAAGCAAGGGTAGATAGTAAAACTCTTCACTTCACGGGCTGGTGAGATAGCACAGCAAGTAGGGTATTCACCTTGCACATGGCTGGTGTTAGTTTAATCCCTGGCACCGCATACGGTCCCCTGAGCCCTACAGGAAGGAACCCTGAGAGCAAACCCAGAGCCAGTCCTGAGCATGGCCAGGTGTGGCCCCAAAACACAAAACAAAACAGAACAAAACAAAACAATCTGCACTTTAATTCTTTCCCAAGCACTCAGAAGATGCTCTCTTGATTTATCCCCATCCTGATTTTTTTAAATTTTATTTTTATAAAGTTGTTCACAATAATTGATTATATTCAATATTCCAACACCAATCCTACCAATATTACACCTTCCCAATGCCATATTTCAAATTATTCTACCCTGCTCCCCTAAGCCTGTCCCCAAAAAGCAGAACATAACAATTTATTTTGTATTGTTTGTTATGAATAACCCAAAAGATTATTGGATCAATCCTAAACATGATCCAAAAAAGTTTCCTCAGAGGAAAGTGTGTGAAGATTGGTGTATCACTCTGGAGCCATTAAGCCCGTATAGAGTATGAGATGTCACTCTAGGAATTCTACGGTTTTAAATAGTGTGATATAGTTAGGATTAAATTTTTAACTGTATGGTGACTGTGGGATCCAGAAACATCTCTGTGGCATATTGCTCTCTTCCTCTTCCAAGCTTTATTTGTGATCTGGATTTATCCGGATCAAGTGATCCAGTTTTATCTGGATCACAGCCATTGATTAGCTTGAATGGCAGTGGTATCAGAGCTAGATCGTTGGTGTGTCTGCCAGGCTACGGGAAGTGCAGGGAGATGGGGGGAGGTCACCCATTCCTGACTCCAGGAGAGCCTAGAGATGTCAGTCACAAGTCCTGCATACCTGGGTTTTTCAGTAGATTCCTTCATGAATGAGACTCATCCAAGTCTGTGGAGATTGGTCGTGAGCATGGAGGCGATTGAGTTCTGGAGGCTTTTGACTGTCGAGGCTCTTTTGTAGTGGGTGGTGGGGCTTGCCCACCCCTCTCTGAGTTACCCCTGATAAGGCAGCCTGGTGCATCTTCCTTCTTACTTGCCCATATTTTTAGGGTTTGCAAAACATTCCAAATCCAAATGTGTTTTAATACCTACCAATATTTTCTCTCCAAAAGCAAAATATAAATAGACGATTACTATTGCTATGTTAAATATCATAAACTACCAGTACGTGAGTAATCTCAAATTGCATATTTAAACACCTGTCAAATTCTCTTACAGCTTTAGAACTAGGTCCACTTAGACTGGAAAAGAAAAATGACTGCTTTCCAAAAAAGGAATGAAACTGGTTAAAAAAGAAGTCATAGTCACTGAATGAATTTATCTGCACATTAGAAGTAAATTAAGATTTAAACCCAACCTCAATGGATTAACATTTTATTATATTGCATTTTATTCACTTGAAGATCACACATATATAAATTTAAGACAGTAATTGAAACTGAAACCCAGGGTATTTTTCTTCAGAGAAATATTGCAGAAATCTTGCCATACCACTGAAACATAAAGACTTCCCAGCTAACTGAAATCAAATATATTGTTAAACAAGAATTTTAAACCATTTCTTAATTTAAAAAAATCAGTTAAATATTCTGATAATGGGACACAAAAAAACTGGATGTTTAGAAATAATTACTATTACATAATTACTAAGAATATAAATTAAATTTACATAACTGAAGCTTAACCACAAAATTAGGTCTTATCTACATCAGGACAGTATTTTCTTTTTACTGAATCTACCATGATATTGGACAAAGAGTCAAAGACTGGTAGTATTCCAAAGTATTCTCTCATTTTTTTTCTCCAAAAAAAGGCCCCACTAACAAATCTAGCAGGTAGACATATAAAATCAGGTTTCAACAAAAGCGGCTGGCCAATAACAATCATTAATTCAAAGAAGTGATCACTGGATCTGTGTATGATCCGTCATTTTTCTTCAGTTACACACTGGGTTCACTACCTTGTTTACAGGAGCATATGAAGGTCGCCTTGGTGGCACCTTCCTAGCAAAACTATTCCACAGTGCACAGTATTCTGAAAAATGTACAACAGATTGATTGGGGTTCTGCCCAGAAACACAGTGTCCTAGAGGGATCAGAGTTAGCACACTAGAAAATAATGAAAGGGTAGGGAAAGGGGTGAGTTTAAGCATCAGGGCACTTCATTCCTAGATATATTTAAATTCAATAAATTCGGCAAGCAATAAGATAGACTCTCAAGGACATAACTTATTTTATTCTAAGTAAAGATCCTAATATGACAACAAGCTCTGATGGTAGATCAACTGTCTATGGCTTACGCGGATAGAGGATATGTTTTCACAAAGTCTCTGACCACAGTGACCTTCAACCCAGCTCTGCCTCAGCCTCTAGCACTAGAGCAACACTGGAAGTTAGCAAGTGGGCTACACACAACTCTCACAGCTCCTTCACATCACTGACCTCCAGAAAATCATAATGGAAGAGCAGGGGAGAAAGGGAGAGGGGAAAGGACTGACACACATAGAGGTTTAAACCAACTGATATGTGTATCACTGTATCACTGTCATCCCACTGTTCATCGATTTACTCAAGCGGGCACCAGTAACATCTCCATTCATTCCAGCCCTGAGATGTTAGCAGTCTCTCCTGACTCGTCTTTCCCAAAGATTGGAGGCTCTTTCAGGGTCAGGGGAATGAGACCTGTTATTGTTCTATTTCCTAATATTTACCATTCTGTATGGACACAGGAATAGATGCTTTTAGGCTTATAGGGTGACTCTCCTGGGGACATCTCACCACAGACTCAGACTACAATGCTCAGGCCAGATCAATCATTCCTAACTCCAGCAGGGTCCAAATCTAGTTATTGCTTTTGGATCAGGACAGAATTTGTCCATGACCAAACTCTTAACTTATAATTAAGCACTAAGGCACTTTGGCCAGGCCCATTTTGATGCCAGGGTAGCTCATAGCTCACCGCTTGCCCTGGGTCCATCCAGTCTCTTGCTTTTGGGGATGTAGGAAGTAAGGGCAACTGAGGCTTAAGTCCAGAGAGCAGATGTCTAGGAGGTAATATTGTCTGGAGTTAATCAACTCCCAAGACATAGGCTTGTCTTTTTAACTGTCTTCCTGTGTCCAAACAAAAAGCAATTGCTCTGAAATAACTAACCATGCAGAGGACAGTAAGGAGAAGAGAAAGACAATGTTTACAAGTCAGAGTCTGATCAGGAGACAGTGGTATTTGACAGGTTGGGGGGCAATCAACAAACACAAGCTCCCAGTGGCCAGGGAGGAAGGCAAACAGTTATCCTACAGTTATCCTATGCCTGAGCACAGACCAAGAGCCCAGGAGTAAGCTCTGAGCACAGCTGGATGTGACAAATGTAGCACTCTCTGTAGCACTGTCATCCCATTGTTCATCAACTGCTCGAGTGGGTACCAGTAACGTCTCCACTGTGAGACTTATTGTTAACTGTTTTTGGCATATCGAGTACAGCACAGGTAGCTTGCCAGGCTCTGCCATGAAGGCAGGATACTCTCAGTAGCTTGCCAGGCTCTCTGAGAGGGGCGGAGGAATCAAACCCAGGTTGGCCGGGTGCAAGGCAAACTCCCTACTCACTGTGCTATCGCTCCAGTCCAAATATAAAAGTAAATTGGCAAGTTTTACTACAGTTCTTTTTCCTGGAACCTTAACCCTCACATTTCAAATTTTAGTAGAATCCATTTAACTAAATTTATTTATTTAACTAAAGTCATGAAAACAACTCTTTGTTAACTCAAATAATGCAGTATATCCACCATGTTGTACCCTGTACTACAAAAATTCCAGTCTTTCCAGTAGCACAAAGATGCCCCTTGTGTTCTCAGCAACTGCTATAGATCACAGTGGAATCTTCCTGCACTTCAACATGGACAGGATGTAGGTAAATAGAGGGTAAATCCATGCCCAGAGCTTTCTGCCAAGACTGAGATTCACAACCATTACTTTTTGGTAGCGCACAAGATAAGACGTGACAACATGCCTCACAGTCAAATTCTCAGCTCACCACCTCCGAGTCCAGGACTTGACCCTTGAATTCGTTTTCACCTGACTCTTCCCTACAAAGAAAAAGACTATTCCTCTCAAAGGCTAACAAGTAATGAGCGGCTGGAGTTGGATATTATTGATACCCTCAGATGAAACAAGTGCATCCAATATCCTTTATCTCTCAGCCAAATCAGACAACCTGCATTCCCCAAGAATAACAATCATTACAGTCCACTGAATCTTGCTTTCTGATCATTTCTGTGGCAGCTGGCTACTGGCTATTTGCTAGGGAATTGAAAGGAGGCAGCACGGGGAGGGGCAGATGGCTCCTTTGGGTTTATTTCACCCAACGTGGCAGTTGTGAAACTCACTAAAGTTCCAAGGGCCAATATAAAACGCTCACAGAAGGGCTAAACTAAGGAGAGATCACAGAGCAAACAAGAGGATGCTTCTGCCGCTGTAGAATAGCCCTAAAGGACAGTCAACACAGACAGGTCACAAATAAACCAGCTAGCACTTGATCCACAGTGTAACAATCGACGGAAATTGATTAGTGACAGCATTCTCTTTCTTAAAGGAAAACCCAGGAATAAAGCAATTGCCAAGGGAAATAATAAAAGGGGTGTGTGTGTTTGGGAGGGGTGGCGGAGAAGACTTTGTTGGTAAAAGTAATTTCACAAAAGAAAATATTTACCTGCATCAGTCAATGAAATTGATTTTATTTTCATATTTGTCTGAGTATAAGAAATGTCTCAAAGATATACTCTAAATACTAAAAAAATAATTGTATCCAACAAATGCTCAGATGCAAGGACCCCCCTCCAAACAGTGGCATTGAATGGTTGAAAGTGCACAGAGACATATTCGCAAATACGAATGCCTGTGTGCTTCTCCAGTATTTAATAATTGTCCACATGCTTCTAAGTAATAAGGATTGACAGAGCAGCAGATCTAGCCCCGTGATGAGAGAAACGTGCATGCTTATTTTGAGCAACCTTCCAAGGAAAGCCTGCACGTTCTTTAATTTTTTTCTTTTTTAACTCTGCCCTTTAAAGAACACCAGAGAACAGCAGGAACAAAGCAGATCATTATTTTCTCAGATTTTCCTACTGCATTCATGGCACTTCCTCACCTTGAAACTCACGTCGAAACCCTAAGACCAAACTAGCACTTATATCATTTCACCAAAGTAAAGGGTCGTGTTCACTAGGTAGCAGTATTAACTGCTGGATTTCAGTTGGTTAAACTCCTCCGAAGGTACTTTTCTCTGGTCTTATAAATAAAGAAATCCTCAGAAGGCAAACGGAAGCAGCGTGCCAAGTGAAAAAGCAAATAATATCGACCTGCGCTCCCCAACTGTGTTGCTACCATTGAGTAATTATAATGCGTTCCACATTAAAAATAATTCAGATCAACAGAGTTCTTACCCTTTACATCTTGCCATCAGCACACCCAGCAGACTAGAGAGACCAATGAACCCTCTGCACAATGATAGTTTTTAATGTTGGCATTAAAACATCGGATTGCAAAGGATTGCAATGATATCAAAAGACAGTCATCACAATACTGAAAGAACCACACTTAATGTTTTTTTATTAATGACTAAATGGCTAGAGCAAGCAGAGTGCCTAACAATTCATGTTGGAAATTATCTTATAATACTGCTACGAAGAATTTCCTATAGGCACTCTCACACACACCCACCCACCCACACACACACACACACACACACACACACACACACACACACACACACACACTTTACAGGCTTATTTAAGACATATATTAAGGGGGTTGGAGCGATAGCACAGTGGGTAGGGCGTTTGCCTTGCACACGGCCGACCCGGGTTCGATTCCCAGCATCCCATATGGTCCCCTGAGCACCGCCAGGGGTGATTCCTGAGTGCATGAGACAGGAGTGACCCCTGTGCATTGCCGGGTGTGACCCCCCCCAAAAAAAGACATATATTAAGGCGCCAGGCTGTTTTCACTTGGGGTGCCCCAGAGTGGGGCGGGTGAAAACCCTCCCCACTGCCCACCCCAAGGGACTCAGACCCAGCAGCCAACCTCCACTACCCAACCACCACCACATTCTAGGCCACTGAGCAGCCTCTCGACACATAATATGACTTCCTACACATTTTCCATAATTACCACACCATATTTGAGACAACAAATCATCCGGCAAGCTACCAAGAGTATCCTGCTCACACGAGCAGAGCCTGGCAAGCTCCCCATGGAGTATTCGATATGCCAAAAACATTAACGATAGGTCTCATTCCCCTGAACCTGAAAGAGCCTCCATTCATTGGGAAAGACGAGTAAGGAGAGGCTGCTAAAATCTCAGGGCTGGGAGGAATAGAGACGTTACTGGTGCCCACTCGAGTAAATCAACAAACAACGGGATGACTGATACAGTCATATTTAAGGCTTATATATAATAATATATATATTATATAAATGACAGATTGAAGCTGTACTTCCCAGTTTTTTACATTAACAGTTAATATAGTAAACTAAACTAATATCTTCTTACTTTTCTTTTTTTTTTTCTTTTTTGGGCTGTTGGTGTGGTTGTTGTTTTTAACTTGGGGGCCATACTCAGTGGAGCTCAGAGCTTGCTCCTGGCTGGCTTTGAGCTGAAGGAGCACTCCTGTTTGGCTCAGGAGATCAAATGGGGCATTGAGGATCAAACCCAGTTTGGCCACATGCAAGGTAAATGCCCTGCCAGCTGTACTATTGTTCTGGCACCAAACAAGTATCTCCTAAAAGCCTTTCAGGGTCTAAAAGTAAATATCAGGCTGCGGAACAAGTACAAGAGTTAAGGGGCTTATCTTGCATGCTGCAAACCTGCTTCAATCCCCAACATCACTTAGAGAACCCTGACTATGGCTAAGAGTGACTCCTGAGCACAGAATTAGGAGTAAGCCCTGCGCACAACTGGTGTGAACCACCCAAATAAATAAATAAATATGCCAGGGGTGTGGCCATGTACCCAACCCAGAAGTCATTACACTACATTACTCTCTGGGCACTGCCAGGGTAGTGTCTGGCTATACACCTCACAGCCAAAGCACCTCATAGCCAGTGGTCTTTGAATGGAGCCATGGGTCCTGCTGGCCAAGTATTACTCTGGGCAGTCCCCAGGCCAACTGTGCAATAATTGGGTAGCTAAACCACAGACACATGCAGTTCAAACAGACAAGTGTGCCCACATGAATTTTCACTTGCACATAAACACACACCATACTACATGAATCAACGTCTCAAATTCTAGTGTAGAGTAGCTACGTAACTATGGCCAAGGAGAAAGAAAGATTCCCCCAAACCGGCTATGAGCTATAAATACATCTTGAGTAATGTCATCAGTTATATTATAATAAAAAAGAAAGGGGCTTGAAAAAGTTGACATGGGGGTAGTGTAAGAATACTACTGGGTGCTTTAATGTATCCTATTTTTCTTTTCTGGACTGGAGCGATAGCGAAGCGGGTAGGGCGTTTGCCTTGCACACTGCCAACCTGGGTTCGATTCCTCCGTCCCTCTCAGAGAGCTTGGCAAGCTACTGAGAGTATCCTGCCTGCACGGCAGAGCCTGGCAAGCTACCTGTGGCATATTTGACATGGCAAATACAGTAAAAAGTCTCACAATGGAGACGTGACTGGTGCCCGCTTGAGCAAATCGATGAACAACGGGAGACGACAATACTACAGTGCTAATTTCCTTTTCTAAAAACAATCATCTCCAGAGTTCCATCTGTAATCTACCACCACAAAATCATGTGACTGTGAGAAAAGGACAAGCTGGAAAGACTGTGATCCCCTGAACACTCCCCACCCCAAACCTGCCTTACGTGAGCAGATCAGGAAAACCAGACAAAACTCCTTGTACTGATGCCACAGTTGACAACCTTGCATCAACCAGTAAGGGCACCCTGATGAAAAAACTAAGCAACACTGCCCCTCTGAATAATGTAGTTGGTAACTGGGGGACTTGAGAATTTGTATGTGTAACAATACTGGACAAGAGAGTCTAAAGAAGGTGACCCAGTAAAATGTGTGGACAGGAAAAACATACTTCTCCATTGCTGTGACCTTGTATAATATTTTAGCATGGTAAAGTGAGAATTTAACCACACAGTTCTCTTCTATTGGGAAAATATGATTCCATATTTCTGGGAACTGCCAGGCATACACCTTCTCTAAATAATTAAAACCAATATAGAATCAGATCTATAGAAGATTGAACACGATATTTTCTTAAAATGTGGCCTATCAGCTATTCATTGACAAACCTTTCCTTTCTTAATAGTCCTTTTAAATTTTCTTTTTAGGACTATGTGTTTTTGAAAACCACCGAATGACTAATGCTTTCATTTCTACGCTCTAGGTGCCACTGTGAATTGGATCCTATTCCCTCTAACTGCCACTAATTTCAAGAGAAAGAAATTGCCAGAGAAAATTTAACACCTGTGGTGAAAAATCACTCTGAAATGTTTTATCTTCTTCCTTACTTCCTTCATTGTATATGCATGGGCTTTATTCCAACAGTCTGTTTTTTGGTGTTTTTTTTTTTTTTAAGATGTTTGTTTTACAGCTCAAAGCATTTTCCCACAGAAACCAGGTCATAATTAGAGGTTGGGTCCTGGGGCTGGGCTACAGGAGGAAAGCTTCCTGCTCAAGGTCACAGGGCTCACATTACCTGGACAGGAACAGGAAGGAATTAACAAAAATAGACTTGCACAAACTCTGAGTTCTCTCCCTGTTCTGGCTAAAGACCAGCAACAATAAACTCCAGGCTGCAAGCTGCCCCTGAGACTTTCTTAGTTCTGGAACCCACCATTGGTATAAAACCTTTCAATATGTCTCCAGAGCCAGACAGAGCTGGGAAGGAGGATAGCCACAACCCTAGGGGTCCTGAGAGCTGCCCAGCAGCTGCCCAGCAGCTGCCCAGAACCTGCACAGGTGGGTGGAGGAGTTTCCTAAACAGGAGAGACAATGGTTGAGGCAATGGTCTTCCCAGGGGCACACAGAGCCTTTGACCGGAGTCATGATACCAAATTTTGTGTCTCTTCCCTACCACCTGTCCCTTTCGCTATCCCAGTGTCTGCGACTATCAGCCTCCCACCAAGAATCTGCTGTCTGTCATCTGTCATCTGAGACATCAGGCGCCCAGAGCTGTTTGAACTGTGGGTACACAAACAGCCAAGCTCTGACATAGCTAGAGACCCTCTCTCCTTTGGGACGGTCTCTGACAGGTTTCCTGGGAGCCTTTCAATCCTTCTGAGAGCTTGTGAAAATCATTTATAGTCTGAGTGCCTGCTTGACAGTCTCCAAACACTGACTTCTGTCGTCAAGAGGTGTTCCTGTTGTATTATACAGGAAGGAAGGAAGGAAGGAAGGAAGGAAGGAAGGAAGGAAGGAAGGAAGGAAGGAAGGAAGGAAGGAAGGAAGGAAGGAAGGAAGGAAGGGAGGGAGGGAGGGAGGGAGGGAGGGAGGGAGGGAGGGAGGGAGGGAGGGAGGGAGGGAAGGGAGAGAGGGAGGGAGGGAAGGAAGGGTGGGAGGGAGGAGGGAGAGGGAGGGAGGGAGAAAGGAGGGAGGAAGGGAGGAAGGGAGGGGAGAGAGAAAAGAAATCAAGAAAGAAAGAAAGCAAATTCCTAGTCCAAGGATCCACAGGATATCTCTTCTATTTCATTTCCTCATTAATAAAGCTGATATGTATCACTGTATCACATTGTTATCCGGTTGTTCATCGATTTACTCAAGCGGGCGCCAGTAATGTCTCCATTCGTCCCAAACCTGAGATTTTAGCAGCCTCTCCTTACTCATCTTTCCCAATGATTGGAGGCTCTTTCAGGGTCAGGGGAATGAGACCTGTTATTGTTAGTGTTTTTGGCATATAGAATGTGCCACGGGGAGCTTGCCAATCTCTGCTGCAGCTTGCTGGGCTCTCAGTAGCTTGCTGGGCTCACTGAGAGGCATATATATATATATATATATATATATATATATATGTATATATATATATTTACCTTTATGATTTTATGGAAAATGGGTAGGGAGAGTCTTATGATGTGTCATGTGTATACACACACACACACACACACACACACACATCAGTGAGGTATTTAGCAATGGAAAAATATCTTTTGAAAGACCTACCATCCTTCTTAGTAATCTATAAACTAAAACTACAGGGAAAACCCAACTAGCTACTTGAATTTTTTTGGTTTGCTTTGAGGTTACACCCAGCACTGCTACAAACTCTCTCCTACCTCTGCAGTCAGAAATCACTCCTGGCAGGGATTGAGGGACCATATATGTTACCAGGGATCAAACCCAGGTCAGCTGCAGTCAAGGCAAACACCCTACTTGCTATAGTATCATTCTGGTACCTGCTTCTTGCATTTGTAAATAAACTTTTATTGGAATACAATCTCAACTGCATTTTGTGTATGCTCTGCAATCCCTTTTAGGCATTGAAGCACAGGGTTGGTGCTTGTACCAACTACTATATACCCCTACAAAGTTGAAAATTATACTCTAGCTCCTTACCAAAAAAAAAAAAAAATGTTTTCTATTCTGCCTTACCAAGAATGTTTTTAAGCAAATAAGGTTTTATTTTCCAATTAAAAAATACCCAGCTGCTTCTTCTGGCAGGCCTCATAGTACAATACCTAAGTTTCACGAAAAATTTCAATAATGACAATGTCATATTAATAACACAAAGAATTCGTTACACTAGCTTCTACCATGTAAATCCATTACTGCAAATGAAGAAAAAGGTCCTAAGAATATTTTAAACTCAATTCTTTCAAGAGGAGTGAGCTCAGCATGGAAATTTCTTTCTGGTGCGTATAGGGGGGTGGCTGGCCATCAGTATTACATTATCCCAGGAGTGTTCCTTAACAAGAAGGGAGGGAAGACTGCTTAGGATTGTCAGTGCCAGGTATACTGTGGGAGCTTGAATATTCATCAAATTGGCATCTCCAATGTTTCCCTTTCCTAACCAGGTCCCAACATTACTCGACATCTGGTAAATCAATAAGGAACACGAGGTGCCCTCATGAGTGGCATTTTACGGGGGCAGAAGTGAAGTGAGAGCCCCCTGCTTCAGAACCCCTCCTCTGCTTCAGCTGTTTAATGCCTCTGCCATGAGTAGAGGGGGCACGAATGTGAACCCTGACCCTTAGCCTAAGATATCCCCAAGGGAAACAGTAAGAGGTGTGAGGGCATCTAGAAAATACTTGTAAATTCTACCAAAGAAACTGGCATTGACTGAGAGCAGGCCTTTTGCAAGTGTGCGTGCAAATTGGGGAGAAAATGCAGGTATTCTTGCACACCTAGGAGAAGGTCACACAGAATCACACCTCTCCTGGCTCCTCCCCTTCTACCAGGCCATTCTTTTACACAACTGTGAATGAATTACTGAGGTGGCTTCAAGACCCATCCTCTGCCTTATAATTTAAGGCCTCTCTCCCACTTGACAACTCCTATTTTTTTTTTTTTTTAGCTTTTTGGGTCACACCCGGCGATGCTCAGGGGTTACTCCTGGCTCATGCACTCAGGAACTACTCCTGGCGGTGCTGGGGAGACCATATGGGATGCCGGGGATCGAACCCAGATTGACCACGTGCAAAGCAAATGCCTTACCCGCTGTGCTATCGCTCCGGCCCCCAACTCCTATTTTCTTACAATTAATTTTGGAGTTACTCTCATAAGTGAAAAATTCATCAAATGTCTTCGTGTCAATTTGCACCCCTTCCAGACATTTCTGGGAGACATGATGAAGCACACAAAGTGCAAAGAGTAAATCTATCCCATGGAGCATTTGCTCCACGCTCACACAGGGAGCAAAGTCTGAAGGCTTTTGAATGAATCAAAATGGCAAAGACTTTTTTGGTTTTTGGGAAAAACCAACAGGTGTAGAAAAAATGGGCTTAGCTCATGAGGAAGTGAAAACACTTCCTACTAATTTCAAAAGTTCTACAGAAGACTTGAAAAGAAGCTAAGGACACACCTACAGTAGAGAAGACATGAACCATAATCAACCACAATGGACCAGTGTCGAGGTCATAAATTTGTTCTCAAGCCACTGAGGCCTGGGAGCATTTGGCTTAACTTGTTTGTTCATTCCTATTCCAAAAACATCAGTGAAAGCATTATATAGCCACATAGACCTCTTTTCAGCCTAACTGTTTTGCTCTCCGCTGATGGTTCTTCCATACCTTTATGAAACTATAAATATATGTGCTCCAGACATAATTTTTCCATCTGTGCATAAAGAAGATGAAAGAGAAATTACACACAGAAATTGTAGAAGCATTGTAGAAGCATCTCTGTCTGCTGAACTCTAACTTGAGAAAAAAAAGGAATCTATTCAATGGGAACAAATATCGGGATTGTAGAAGTTAAAGACAACCCAAAATAAGGTCAAGACCAAAGGGAATAAAATGTAATTGAGAAGGAATGAGTGTCATTCCTTTTCAGTGAGTGTATTGGTGGGGCTGGAGCGAAAGTACAGCAGGTAGAGCACTTGTGTTCACAAGGTCAACCCCAATTCAATCCCGGGCACCCCATATGGAGTGATTCCCAAGTCCACCAAGAGTGATTTCTGAGCACAGAGCCAGAAGTAATCTCTGAGCACCACTGAGTGTGGCCAAAAAAACAGAGACAAACAAAGCAAAAATAATCAATGACTGTTTAGCAACCTCCATGTTAATGATGAAGGCGCAAGTAAGACTGTCAAGAGGAATGTACTTGGAAAGGGGAAAAGTCATATCACAAATGTGCGCAGAACTAATAGAAGTACAATAATATTTTCACCATTGATAAGCTCTACCATCACTGTCACTGTCACTGTCATCCCATTGCTCATCGATTTGTTCGAGTGGGCACCAGTAACGTCTCTCATTGTAAGACTTATTGTTACTGTCTTTGGCATATCCAATACACACGGGGAGCTTGCCAGGCTCTGGCATGCGGGCAGGATCCTCTCAGTAGCTTGCCAGGCTCTCCGAGAGGAGCAGAGGAATCGAACCCGGGTCAGCCACATGAAAGGCGAATGCCCAACTGCTGTGCTATGGCTCCATCCCAAGCTCTACCATAGATTCAATTAATGTTATTTATAGACTATTAGTATAATACAAACAAGGAAGAAATGGTTCAATAGTATCACTTGAGACAAATATTCTATGGATTAATTTGGCTCAAATATATATATATATATATATAATACCTACTATGTCAATCTTCTAAAAACCTTTTCATAGGAAACAATAAATAATCAACTACCGTGAGGATTCCTGAGTTAAAATAAGGTATGCCCATAAATATCACCATACTCACGACTGTGCCCACCCCATCCTTTCCCTACCCTTCTATGTCAGGCTCTGTGACCCTGACTGCTACCTACAACTGAACACTTAATCCTCTCTGACTCCCAGTTTGATTAAACTGGTGGAAGCAAATGTAGGAGAAAGAAGAGCGAATTGTTTCCAACTCTCTACCTATGTTTCCAACTCTCTACTGTATCTTTGTACTGCATTCTCTTCCACTAAGAGCATCGAGCCCATTCACCTTCAGCTGCCGCTGGTGTCCAGCAGCACTATCTTCTCTGCGGCGTTAGGTAAGAGATAGCTTAGACTGCCAGAGTCTGGGTGCTCAGGCCATCACTAAGGCATCCTCAACTCTTTCCCAATGTTCACACACCTATAAATAGTCCTTTCAGTAATGCTTCTTCTTTTAACCATTGGGTAGAATTTAATATCATGGCAGGATCCTGAGTGAACTTAGTGGTGACATAGAGACACACCTAACAGAGAGTAGATCAAAGTATTGAGAGTAGTGATAGTCTGGGAGGTGAGACAGAATAACCATTTTGCTATATGTCTCTGTTTTACAAATGCTATATAGAGTTTTGTTGCAAAGCGACCGCGCGAGATCTAATAAGCCTTGTTCTCCCTCTTGGAGAACCTGACAAGCTACCAAGAGTCTATTGCCCCACGGGAGAGCCTTGCAAGCTCCCCATGGCATATTCATATCCCAAATACAGTAAAAGATATATACGTACCTCTCAGACAGTCCGGCAAGCTACCAAGAGTATCCCGCCTGCATGGCAGAGCCTGGCAAGCTACCCATGGCATATTCAATATGCCAAAAACAGTAATGAAAGGTCTCATTCCCCTGACCCTGAAAGAGCCTTCAATTGTTTTGAAAGACGAGTAAGAAGAAGCTGCTAAAATCTCAGGGCTGAGTATAATAGATGTTACTGGTGCCCGCTAGAGTAAATCAATGAACAATAGGATGACAGTGATACAGCGACAGTAACATAGAATTTAATAACTTATTTGCAGAGTTTAACTAGAAATAGTAAAACTATGTGAGAATAATGATGGTCTCTGGAAGTGCTAGTGTCTTGGCTTCCTCCTTTACTTCCCATCTCACCCCACTTTTATCCCCCCCCACACACACACACAAAAAAAACCTTGCATAGTGTGTTGGGGCCAGCAAGATAGTACAGCAGGGTAGGGTGTTGGCCTTGCATGCAGCTGACCCAGGTTCAGTCTCTGACATCACATATGATCTGAGCACCACCAGAAGTGATCGGAATACTAAGTCCAGAGCCAGGAGTAAGCTTAGAGCATGAATGGGTGTGGTCAAAAACAAACCAATCAAAATAAAGTAGTGCTCTTAGACACATTTGTAAATACACATGTGTTCAAGCTCAGATTTCATAAGCAGAAGTGAATTCTTTGATAATAATGAGCAGACTATTACTATTAACTTATTACTTTGAGGTGTCGTTAAAAGCACGATGGCTATTATTAGTTCATTTCATCCTAATACATATGCAACATTATTAGTCCCATTTAACAATGAGAAAACTTGTTATAAAGACAAATAACTTGAAATAGTCATGGAGTCATGATTGGCAGATCCCAGAGACAATTCCACTTTTTAGAGTCTATTTTGTCCATTATACACAACTATAACTCAGGCTGAAAGACTATCAACTAATTCAAAATTAGACTGATTTTATATATATCATGCAACCAATAATAATGACCCTCAAATTGATTCTCAACTTAATTATTTTTGTTTTGGAGCCAGATCCAACTATGAGCAGGGGTTACTCCTGGCACTGCACCCAGGAATTACTCCTGGCAGTGCTTGGGGGCCTATATGGGATGCCAAGAATTGAACCCAGGTCGGCCACATGTAAAGCAAGTATCCTACCAGCTCTATTATCTCTCAGGCCCCAATTCACCCCTTAGTGAACTGTGAAATCTTGCACATTGATAAACCAGTACTGCAATGTGGAATTGTCATTTTAAGCCATCCAAAAATTCGTCATCATCCAATAGGAACAAAGTCTAAAAGCAACCAATGCTATAAAGCAAAATACACGTAAGGCAGTATAATGCTGCATTCTCTCCACACCACTTGATTAGTAAACATCATAACACAGGCAAGTCAAATGGAAAGAAAATAAGCATCATGGAGCTGGAGCAATAGTACAGTGGGTAGGGCGTCTTGCCTTACATTTGACTAATACAGATTTGATACCCAGCAATACTCCTGGTTCCCTAAGCCTTGGCAGAAGTGATCCCTGAACACAATTTAAGGCATTGATGTCAGGGCCTGGACCACACCCTGAACACCATTGGACATGATCCAGCACACCCCCCACCCAATACCAAACAAAAGAAAGAAAGAAAACAGGCATTTTAGTCAAGTATGACCCAGTATATTAATAACACCCAAATAAAACCAATACTGATAAATCAATAAAAGTCATTTAATGGATTTTATGAAATGTACTGTCAAGTGCCTTCTTCCTGACTAGTATTCATTAATCACATTATCTTATCTGACATATTCTCAGCACTGGTCTGAAATGAACGTGTTATTCAGCAAAATGTCTTAAGAAACTCAAAAATTCCAACTATGCATTCTCTTTGTTATAATATCAAGAGTTCAACGGAACCACTCCGTCTTCAGTTTCCCTGACTCAACTTTTTTGGAATTTTGTAATTAATTATATTCCATTATTACTGATCATCAATTAGTTCAAAATCTTGCTGAGATGGTGAGTATGCTGAAGAAGGCAGGATTTAATGATAATTTGAGACTGGTAGGACACTAAATTTTTCTCTTGTTAATAATTAAAGTAGATAACTTATGTTTTTATTTATAGCTTCCAGAAATATCCGGCGCGTTCCCGTGCACTGCCTTGTCAGCTAATCATCATTGGGTTAGGATATGAATTGAGCTGAATTTTCTATAGGTACCTTCAATCCCAGCCATGAAGCACAGCCCAATCAAAGGTAAGAACAAGGCCAACGATTAGTCTTTTCTAGAACACCTTGCCCAGCCACATAGTTGATGCCAGAAATACAGAAAAAAAAATGAAAAGAGTAAAATTTGAATATACCTGTTTCAATTTCCCAGATGTAGACAGAGTCATCGGCACATCCAACAATCAAGAAGTTCTCAACCGGGTGCCATTTTATTTTCGTAACAGGGAAAATATGTTTCCGGGCACTCAGCAGACAGCGTTTCTCCTCCAGATGGAGAAGGGCCACGGAATGGTCACTGCACACACAGCAGACCACCTGCTCACCTCTCAGCTGTAAGATACACAGTAATCCTGTGTCAATACACAATCACTCTCTCCTTAACAGCTAAATCTGATTTTCTCCTACCACGATGATTTTGTTACAAGCCCACCTCCCAAACATTTCCATAGCACCATGCAACAGTCTACTGGCAACAACCGACTGGACGCATTAAACAATCTCAGGAAGGTCAAGAGATGCAAATCAGAAGAATTCCAGGCCAGATCTACTTATGTGATAAAAGAAGGACTTGACCATCACTCAGCAAATTCAGGCAGTGAGGCAGACATCGGAAATAATGCAGAATACAATAAACCCCAGAACTAATTTGGTACCATAAAAAGAAGCTATTAGTAGACACAAGCTTAGGCCCAAGGGTATCATGAGCTGATATTTTCCACTGAGAACCTCAAAATGTGATTTGGTGCTGTTCCCAGAACTATACTGATTCTAATTCAAACAGGAAACTCAGTGTAGACACAGTCTAAAAGAGGTAAGCATTAAATAGTATCAATTGAATATACAGCTTCAAAGACACAAGGGCCAAAAATAGGCTCACAGGACAAAAGATTAAGATGCTTTTGTAAAAGTCAGCATGCACTCACTTTGGACACAGTTTAAGCCGAAGGCCACCAAAACGTGATGTTGTTCAGGCTAGTCTAGGGGGTTACTGTGATTTACTTCTAGGACATTAATTTAGTCATCTCATGAATGGGAGTTTGGCCTGGGAAAGTAGTTGGGGCTCAAACAGTGGGAAGGCAAGTAACATTTCTCTTCTCTACCATCTTCGGGGGTGCTTTCTCCTACTTCACCAGCACACTGGACAGTGCTTCAGTTGCTGTGTTCAAGTACCAGTGAGGGTCCCTGCAGGCCCCAGTGAGCAAGGGATCACGTTATGTTCCGTACATCTTTCAAAGGAGGCCACACAAACACTGGGATTGCAAACCACAAAATAGCAAATGTGACAGCCTGGGGGCCCTGCCTCGTACAGAAAGAGGCAGACGACAGGGCCATGGTGATAGTACAGCAAGTAGGGCATTTGCTTGCGCATGGCTGACCCGGGTTCGGTCTTCGGCATCCCATCTGGCTCCCTGAACCTGCAAGGAATGATCCCTGAATACAGAGCAAGAGCAAGCCCTGAGCACTGTTGGATGTGTCCCCTAAACAAACAAAGTTAAAAGAAAGAGGCAGATGATAGTCCTCCTGATTCTAGTATGGATGGCACAGTGTTCTCCTGGACACTTACCTAATTATAAAACATGTGAGCCCATGGGGTTGGAGCGATAGCACAGCGGGTAGGGCGTTTGCCTTGCACTTAGCCAACCCGGGTATGATTCCTCCACCCCTCTCGAAGAGCCCGGCAAGCTACCGAGAGTATCCTGCCCGCATGGCAGAGCCTGGCAAGCTCCCCGTGGCGTATTCGATATGCCCAAAACAGTAACAAGCCTCCCAATGGAGACGTTACTGGTGCCGCTCGAGCAAATCGATGAGCAACACAATGACAGTGACAGTGAACCCATGGACCAACACACATGTTAGGAGCAGACACCCTCTATACCAATGTGATTCTCTTCACTGCACTGCACTGTAGCACTGTCGCCCCATTGTTTATAAATTTGCTCAAGCGGGCACCAGTAATGTCTCCATTGTGAAGCTTGTTGTTACTGTTTTTGGCATATTGAATACGCCCCAGGGAGCTTGCCAGGCTCTGCCATGTGGGCGGGATACTCTCGGTAGCTCACTGGGCTCTCCAAGAGGGACAGAGGAATCGAACCCGGGTTGGCCTTGTGCAAGGCAAACACTCTACCCACTGTGCTATTGCTCCAGCGATTCTCTTTACTAGGCATTCAAAAGTAGACAAAGAAGTCATAGGGATAAGCTATACAAAGGCGCAATCACAGGGAAGCCAAACAAATAGTCTTTAAGGAAAAGAAAAGCAAGAAGGAGGAACTAGAAGGGCTCAGTGAACAGTTCTGGTTTCTGAATGTCTGTCACGTTCCATTGGGCCCTGACTGCAGTGTGTCGTCTTGGATGTCGAAAGGATTGTCTCTCACATCCTGTCAATAACTCGCTTTTTATTTGACTGCATTTAATGGGCCCTAAGCCTCAGACATAAATCAGTTATGACTGAGATAGAAGTAAAAGGAATCAGAAGGGGACATCAAGAATGAACACCGCAGCATCCAATTTACTATTTTGTTTAATTATTTAGCTAAAACATTGCTTTGATTACGTCTTATTATAATTTATGATTTTTCTGCGTTTACTTTGGAGGTCATTTTTTTAATAATATTAGTATAAAGAAATAACTTACAAGCCACTAATATAACTTGCAAAATAAAGCTGCTTTAAAGTTTTTTTCCATTTTAATAGAAATATCAAATCCAAAGAAAGTTAAATTTAAATTTACATTTCATAAAAAAATTATATATGAAAGTATTTCCTTTTTCCCAGCAGAAGGTAGATGCTCATAAATTTATTGAAACTCATTATTTATTAAATATAATATCAAATAAAGCCTCACCTAAGGAACAGTACAGTTAGAAAAAACTATATCATATTATTATAAATTGTTAGACAAAAAAAGTTAAATTCTGATTTACATATCTTTACAGCATTTGAAATACTTTTGCTTTTAGAGTTTATTGCTCTAATTTAAAGACTTTGTTTTATTAAAATTTAAGATATGGAACCGGGGGGGGGGGGAAATGTATAACTACTTAAAAGATAATTAAGTGACATTTGTAAGGTCAACAGTTGACAAAATATTTGCTTTATAACTAAATTACCCGTAAAATTTGAGCTCTCATAATAATAACAATGATCTAGAAAGGCGATTAAAAGCATAAAGTTGTGTTATGGCACATAAAACTTTTATTCTACAGAAATACAATCATTGTGTTTACTTTTATAAAACTTTATTTTATGCAATTTAATTTTTATATTTTACACTTCATCCCTTAACTTACTTTGAAATTCTCTGGTGACATCAGAAGATTTGTTACTGGACCAGCTTCCAAAAAGAATTGATGCAAGATTTCTTCAGTAAAAATGTCCCACAAGATGACACATGAGTCTCGGTCCCCAGACACCATCCAGCTTTGGTCCAGCTTTGAGGAAAGACCATGTGGATAAAGCAATGAAGTAACACTCTGGTGATGGCCTTTTAGAACTTTATGAGAAAGGGAATCTAGAAAACAACCAAATGCCAAGGGGGGGTAAAAGTTATTGTTGCTCAATAAATTTTCTGAAGATTTTCTTTTACAATTTTTGTTTCGTTTTGCTTTGATGGTGCTCAGGGGCCCATAAGGGTGCTGGGGATCAAAGCAGGGTTACTACAATACAAGGCAAAACCCCTACCTTCTATAATACCTGCAAAGAAAAGACCCTAACTGCTCTAGTCTCTTTTATTTACAAATTTTTAATATAAAAAAATTTCATACAATTAAAGTTACGCAAGGCTAAGAAAATTACCCAATAGTTGTGGTCCACCAACATGTGAATGCCAGTGTGTATCACCTGAGACTCACATGCAGATGTTGTTTAACACTAATTGCAGCACCAATGTCAAGTTAAGAGGCAAGCCCCATTTTAAGACAGGTTGTGGTTTTGATGAAGCCCTGATGTTGTTTCTCCAAAATCTATTAAGTCTTCAAGGACACTAGCAAACTACCAACTCTAGTGCTGTAAATTAGCAAACATTCTTCTAAAAGGATGAACACTTTATCTCTTCAGAAATAATCTCCAGGTAGTAATGTTGCCCTTAAAATTATCATTAAAGTCAAGATAAAGGAAAAGCAAAGTTTCACTGAACACTATTGCTTAAAAAAAAAAATCTCATTTTACAGATAAAGTAGCTGAAGTTCAGAGAAGTCAAAGGCGTTCATACAAGAAGGGGAAAAGCAGAGTGTGTTTAAGAGTCTAGACTTCCTGCTAAAAATATGTCTTTGTTGGTGTGATATTTAACAAGATAGATCACCGTGGGCAAGTCGTTGTTGCCACTGGTACTTCCTCTGGAAAAGAACCAGAATAACTAGAGCATTTGCATCACATGGGACTGTTTTGTGGAATAAGCAAGATGAGACTGGGATGCTTTCAAGGGGCTAGAACAGAAGCCTAACTTACTCAACCCCCATCACCGCATGAGCCCTAAGCACCACCACCTGAGACTTTCATGGCCCATACTAATTCAAAGGGAGTAGTACCCATGTCCCCAAGCATCACTGAAGAGTCCCTCATATGCTGAAGATGATGTCTATGATTTCTTTGCATTGTGTCAAGGACTTGGGTCTAACAGGGCTACTTCCATGCAGGCATGACAAGCTTCCCCACAACACCACTTGCTAATTCTAAACCAAAACACAGTCTGCATAGGGCCAGAGACCAAAGGTGGCCATTATTTAAGCTGAAAGTAAATCCCAAATAATCATTACTACTGCCTGTGAAGAATCATTAGTAACGTCTATTCCACGAGGTGGTACACCTCCACTTTATAACTGCTAGAAAACCAAAATGCATATAAATTAAAATAGAAGTCAAACATATTAATAGTACTCTAATATATATGTATATATATATATAATATGCACATACATACATATCCTAGATTTCTTTTTTGAAGTTTCAAGCTAAGGTCTTTAACATTTTCACGAACTTCTTGGTTGAATACTAACCATCGAACTGTACAACCGGCCACTACTTCTCCTCAGTCCATTACTAGTGACCTCTACACTTCTGCCAACCACTGAGTCGCAAGTTAGTAACGTTTTAGTAGGTAGCCAAAGTGAACCAAGAACTATAGCAACAATACAAAAAAAAATCTTTAAATTGAGACTGAGTCTTTAATCTCAAAGACCTTGTTGTCTACTAGGACCCATAGAATGTTACAGCTGTGTTTTCACATCACCACATTTTCAGGTCCCATTTTCATTCATTTTTGAAACTTTATTAAGCTGTAAAAATGGGCATTTTTACTAATTTTTGGAAATGCATACATGTGGAAACACATTGTATCAACAGATAAAAAATTGAGGCAAGAAATATAATTTTCTATTGATTTTCAGACATTAAAAAAACTTCTAGCAGTATCCAAAGTTGGTCAGAGGCAAAAGCATTTTCATCGGTTATTAGTGGACACACTACTGATAGATCTTGATAGAAAACATTTTAGTTGTATTTTCAAAATCCACAATACACATTGATATTGATTCAGTAATTCTATTCCTGGGAATTAAAACTACAGATCTGCTTTTGACCCTAAGCAGATATATATATATATATATATATATATATATATGCAAAGATAGTTCATTCTATATTAATAGGGTTTTTTTCTAATTAGAAAGTTAGAAATCATTAGAAATGATTAAATAATCATTTTCAAATATACTCATATTAACATGTTCCTCAACTAATTTATTAAGATTAGTTAAAGGCATTTCAGTAAACTGAGAGCGTGCTGCTATTTGTGTAATATAATAAAAAAATAAATAAAATAGTACATAGTGTCATACTGGTATATACATCACAGAAAAAAATGAAAATGGTATAAGGAAACTTAGCAGCTGCCTTTAATAAAGGGTATTGAAGAATTCTTTGAAAAAAGGACCAAAAAATACATTTTTATTGTATAATCTACCTGACTTTTAAAAAATACTATATTTTAACATTAAAATATAAACAAAGTTATCAGTAAATGCCAGCCCTTTCCTCACCCCCAAGCTTTTCCAATCCTCACAGTAAAGCGTATTAAAGTTGAAGTTTTGGTAAAATTAATAAATAGGGTCAAATAAAGTCCAATGACCTTTTAATAAAGAACCACCTTCCAGCAGTCCTGCTATTGCAGCATTCAAAGCCTTAGTAATGAAAATTGTCCCATCTTCACAGCCACATATTAGTTTATCAAGATTTGGAATATACTCTGAAGATGTGACTGCCACAATTCCAGCCTCATCTTTAAATCCTGAGATGTGATCAATAATACTTTGTGACATAGTTTGATGCTTATCAAAATTATCTTGAAGGGTCCAGGTGGTAGTTATTGGTATATCTAAAAGGAAAAACAAAGATTAAAAAAAAAAAAGAAAAAATTACTTTAGAAATTCAACACAGTTGGGGAAAATAGTATTCAAGTATCAACTCTTGGGCTATATAAAGATTGACTCTTAGTCATCCTATGACTGGACAAGGTTTCCTGTCACTCATTGTCTTGACTCAAAATGTTATTGTATTTGTTCTCTGTCCTTCAAGGAGCCTTAGAAGTGTAGATGTGCATTAGCAGATTCATTTTAGACTCAGAGCCACTAAAAAGATTTCAGAAGCTCTTGTACAAACATTGTGAACCAATCTCTCTATTTTAATGATTTAAGAAGGGGCTGGAGCGATAGTACAGTAAGTAGAGCATTCGCCTTTCATGCGGTCGACCCGTGTTCGATTCCTCCACCCCTCTCAGAGAGCCCGGCAAGCTACCGAGAGTATCCCGCCCGCACGGCAGAGCCTGGCAAGCTACCCGTGTCGTATCCAGATGTTACTGGTACCCACTCAAGCAAATCGATGAACTATGGGACAACAGTGCTACAGTGCTAATTTGGAAATGAGGTAGACTCAAAGGTATACTAGTGAATGTGATGACTAATTAAAATGAGAGCAGGGCCTGACCCATGAGTGAATCTGCTGAAAAACCCAGGTATGAGGGACTTGTGACTGAAATCTCCAGGTTCGCAAGGTGTCGGGTATGGGCGATCAACCCCCATGTCTCCCTGTGTAGCCTGGCAGTCACGCCCAGGATCTGCCCCTGGCACCATTTAACGACCACGGTCCAGACACTCAGAAATAAATCTCTCAGAAGAGAGCAATACAGAACAATACACCATAAAGATGCCTCTGGACCCCAAAGTCACCACCTAGTTAAAAAAAAAATTAATTAAATTAACTTCAGCTGTCAACTTTTGGCTAAGATCAAGTGTAACCATTTTTAAAATTTTAGAATCCCTGGAGCATGCAGCCATATTCATGACCCCACAACAATTCCTTATACAAGGGCTTTTGGTTCCAGGGTGAAATACAACAACCTTCGCATACTTTCCTCTAAGGACATTTTTTTGGACCATCTTTAGTGGATTATTTATAACAAGCAATACAAAATAAATTATTTAGGTCCTGCTTTGGGGCAGGGTTTGGGATCTGGGGTGGAAACATTCCAAATATGGTGGTGGGTAGGTGTAATAATGGTGGTGGATTGGTGTTGGGTTATTAAATGCAACAAATTATTGTAAAAAACTTTATAGAAATAAAATTAATTTTTTAAAAAAAATGAGAGCAGAGAAATGCAGTTATTGCTGGTGCTGGAGCGAAGTATAGGAGGCAGGACACTAGGCTTACACCATCCTGTTTTTCATCCTCGACATTCCATATGATCCCCTGAGCACCGGCAGGAGTGATCCCTATGCAGAGTCAGGAGTTACCCTTGAGTATTGTAGGGTCTGGCCCAAAAAAGCAAAAAAAGAGGAGAAAGAAAAAGAAAATAAAATGAAAAGAAAAAGAAGTGCAACTCTAGTGCTGTACTAGAGAAGAGAGTTGACAAAGATAAGCACTGATTTGGGAATCAGGAGACATCGTTATTCACATGAACCACATTAGCCACGGCTCCCAGTTTGTAACACAGGGCCTCAGTGTGAAAGTTCTCCACGATAATGTTTACTTGGATGATTTCTGTTTGATCTTCTAAGAAAAATGAAAATAAGCAAATTATAAAGTATCTAGTAACTCAAACTGTCAAATGTTTTAGTTGCCAGATGGCACAGGCCTTACAGATACAAGGCCCCGAGACACCAAATGCAGACCATGGTCCCTGGGCACTGCCAGGCCTGAGCGCAGTCCCCATTCCCAGCCCGGCACCAGGCTGAGTATCACCAAGAGTATTTCTAAGCCCCATATCCACACTTTAAAAAAATTAGTAAACAATTTTATTCTTACTGGAAGTTCAAGGTTCCAGGCACCTGTAATAATCTCAATAGAGAAATTAGTTGAAGAAGAATTCAGGATATGGGTACAAAATTTTTTAAAAAAATAAATAGGGTACTTCAACTTATCCATATCCATGTTCCTAGCAATCATTTCATTCCCTCCCTTACCCTTTGTGGGGGGTTGGGAAGAGACCTAGCTATGCTCAGGGCTTACTGCTGGCTCTGCACTCAGAGATCAATCCTGGTGGGGCCCGGGGTGCTGGGGACTGAACACAATTTAGTCGCCCACAATACAAGCACCCTGCACTCTGTAGTCTCTCTCCAGCCCCCAAGTTCACCACTTACAAAGTGCAATACTCATATAGGTACTACAGAACCACATGAACACATAGAGTAAAGAGACCAACCTTCCATTGTATCACCAGTTTCCAAATAGGATACATACACCAACCAGATATTCAACTAATTAAAACAGATACTACCCTTGACCTTAGCAAAAAAATATATATATATACATATATATATATATCAAGAAGGGATCAGCATTCGTTTTATTTTAATAAAACATTACACACGAAAATGATCCCAATGATTCTAATTTGAATTATATCGATTTCGTTGTTGTATAAGACTTATTAGCATCAAAGTCATACCTAAATTTTCAATGGATGTGTACAGTGGACAACAGACAATCATACAGAAAATTGTTCCCGTTTGCTGTCCATTGTTATCCAGCTGAATAGAACACTGAATCGATTACAAACTAATTCCTAGAAGACACATGAATAGAAATGAAAATGATCTTACCTCCAGGAGAGCCATCAAACTTAGAGACGGGAACATCAGGGATATGCCACAAAGTAATTCTTCCTGATACTTCTCCAGAGAAAAGTACCTTATAAAAAGGCTCTTTCCTTTCATTCATGTAGCCCATAACAAAGGGAAGACTCTGATTTGGGAATAAGTTCAAACAAAACAATCAGTTGGTTTTTTATGGAGGGATAGCCCCTATTTTGACATGCAAACAAGGTCACAGAGTTAAACTAGGAAATTCCCATCTATCTGCCAGTGCTTCAAATTTTAAGTAAATTAAACATCTATTAAGACCAAAAACGTGTTTATAAAAGGAGGCAATATGACTAGCATTAATGAGATTATCTAATCCTTAGAACGTGTTCTGTATATTTCATTTATTGCGGGACTTTCCAGCTATTCAGTCAAATAATCCTCTCGATAATCCTGTGAAGTCGCTACTCCTAGTGTTCTCATTGCCCTGATGAGTAGCCTTCAAGTAAAGAGACTGAAAGCCACAGACTCTGGGGCCCGTAATTATGACAAAAGATCTCCTACTTGGATGGAAACACTAATGGACACCAAGGAGTCCTGAATTCTTTACGAACCCTTCATTTTTCAATTCTCAGTTAAAACAGCAACAAGAATATTTGCATGGTGGCTTTGTCTATTCGTGTAATCCTTCTTTTCTGTTGACAACTTTTTTCTTGATTTTTTAATATACTTGACCTCAAATTTCCCAAGTGGCTACAAAGGAAAAATGAGCCACAGACACCGGGCACCTCAGTTATACGTGGCTAAAAAAGATACAAAACAAGGAAACTGATGGCATTTAATGACAAGTCTTGGAGTTTTGAGTGAATTTAGAACTGATGTTACCGAGTGTTGGTGGGGAAGGCAGAAAAGGCAGACTAGGGATGACACTAGGACTCTTGACCTCTCTAGAATGGTGGAGGGACAGTAATTTCATATACTATAAGCATGAATGCAAAAACTACTGTGAAACTCAGTTGCAGAGAACATTGCTTAAACAAAAGAAATAATAACAGCGAGAGCACAGCAAGTACTGGGTGTTTGCCTTCCATGCAGACGACTCTCCTTCAATCAGTGGCATCCCACAGGGTCCCCTGAATACCACCAGGATTAATTCCTGTGTGCAAAGTCAGAGGTAATCCCTGAACATTGCCAGGTGCAGACTCCACCCGCCCAACAAATATTTTTTAAAAAGAAAAGACAAATTGGTCCCTGGCTCATATATTTCACGTTTAGTATCTATTATAAGACGTGCATATCTAAAATTATTAAGTACACATGGTATATGTTATAAATATATATAAGCATATAGATCACATCATTTTACTGAGATCATTAACCCTGGGCATGAGTATATTGGAGATAGTTTTCATTTGTGAATGACTCTAGATTCTTCCTGGTACCAGAGTGCAAGCAATAGCACAGCAGGTAGGGCGTTTGCCTTGCACATAGCCGACCCAGGTTTGATTCCTCCTCTTCTCTCGAAGAGAGAGCCTGGCAAGCTATTGAGAGTATCTCGCCTGTTCGGCAGACCCTGGCAAGTTACCCGTGGCATATTCGACATGCCAAAAAACAGTAACAAGTTTCACAATGGAGACATTACTGGTGCCTGCTTGAGCAAATCAATGAGCAAAGGGATGACAGTGATACAGTGATAGAGTGATCAGAGTGCAATTCCTGAGGCAGAATCGATACATAAGGAATCAACACAATTCCGTGTGGAAGAGCAAAAATCAAGCATATTTAGATGACATACAAAATCATATCGGGGACAAAAGAGAGAGTATAGATGGTAAGGTGCTGGCTTGCATGCAGCCCACAAGAATTCTATACCTGGCACTCCATGTGTTTCCTCTGGAATGACCCCTGAGCAGAAATAGGAGTAAACCCTGAGCTCAACTAGATGTGGCCCCAAAACAAAACAAAAACAAAAATATCATGCTAAGAAGAAAGCCAGGTGTGGGTGCTAGAATTAAAGAAACCAAGGCCTCCACCTCCAGTGATCGCTGGGCAAAGACTGAGTTCAGCAACCCAGGTTCGATCCCCAGCATCCCACATGCTTCCCTGGATACCACCAGACATTCCTGAGTAGAGAGCCAGGAGTAAGCCCTGAGTACTACTGGGTGTGACCTGCAAAACAAATGTAAATACCTAGATAAATAAACAGAGAGGAGGGGAGAGGAGGAGGGAAGAGGAGACAAAAGGAGGGGAGGGGATGGAGGGAGAGCACTGCAGTAGTGAAAATGACACGAGAGCCAATGTTTTTATGGATGTCAGAAATGATACTGATAAAATGGGGTGAAATTAGTTCCCATTCTCTCAGCTTTTGGTGAGTTAATAATTAACCTGTTTGTCACTGTCATCCTGATGCTCATTGATTTGCTCGAGCGGGCACCAGAAACGTCTCCATTGTGAGACTTGTTGTGACTGTTTTTGGCATATCAAATACGCCACGGGGAGCTTGCCAGGCACTGCCATGTGGGCGAGATACTCTTGGTAGCTTACCGTGCTCTCTGAGAGGGGCGGAGGAATCGAAGCCAGGTCGGTGGCGTGAAAGGTGAACGCCCTCCCCGCTGTGCTATCGCTCCAGCCCTAACCTGTTTGATTCCTTCGAAATGTGGGTTTGGAACGGACCGTCCAGAGCGGGGTGAGTTGATGCAGGTGTCTCCTCCTCTAGGTCAGGGCATGGCCTCCACTGTCTGGGGTCCTGTTGCTTCACCCTCTGTCCTCACCTTCTTTTCTGCTCCCCCTTCTGCATTCAGACTCGTTTACTAAAAAGATCTTGAATCCCCGCAATCCCCTCTCAAGGAGTTCTGCCATTCGCCTGTAAATCCCTGATGGTTCTGAGTTGTTTTATTCGTTTTTGTTTTGTTTTGCTTGGGGGCTACACCCAGAGGTGTTCAGAGCTCACTCCTGGCTCTGTACTCAAGGATCACTCCTGGGGGTGCTCGGGAATAATTCAGGAATAATTCCTGCTCAGGCAGGGCTTAGGGATCGCAAGGGGTGCCCGGGTCAAATCCAGGTAGACCAGTTGCAATTCAAGCATCCTACACTCTGGACTATTTGAGTCCTTTTTTTTTTTTTTTTTTTTTTATCATAGAACCCAGTGCCCATCACAGGGAGTATATTTCCAAGAGATAATAAAATGGTCAATAAGAGTGAATTCCCTTGAGCTAACTTCCTGGATTCAAATCCTGGTTTCAGCACATATTAACTCTATTAAAAGAACCAATTACTTGATTTAGGCAATTTACTTTACTTCTTTGTGTCTCATTTTCCCTAACTGAAAGAAGGCTAATCACAGCAACTACTCTAAGGGATTACTGTCAGGATTAATGAGTTGATGAAGGTAACTGATTAGAATGGTGCCAAGCTCTTGGTCCATGTTCAATAAATATTAGCCACTCCCATTATTTTCTTCTCAGAACAACTGAGACGTTCACTCTAAAGATCCATTCTCAGACACCGGGGTCACACTGACTGGATTCAAATCCTGGACGTTATTCTCCCTAAATATTAGTTTCAAAATAGAATTACTGGTGATGGAGGGCATCATGCAAATAAGTCAATAAATGTTTGACAATTAGAAGAATTCGAGAAAAATGAACATATTATCATCGCTTTCAGCTCTGCACCAAGTTTCTCATCCTTAATGCTCAGGCTGTTCCTAGCATAGTCCTGTAGTTTCACCGGGGCCATGGGAAACCCAGTTCCTCACCTTGACAGAAAGCACATGGGCCTCTACCCATCAGCTGTGATATACAAGCTACAGAGTCTCACAGAGCTTCTGGAAAAGGAAGTGGGAATCCTCCTAATAGCTTGTTCTCAGCATGGTAAATGGTAACTCTGAGAACATGATAGTATCAAGCTGTAGCAATGCACTGTCGTTCTGTTGATCATTGATTTTGCTCGAGTGGGCACCAGTAACGTCTCCATTGTGAAACCTATTGTGACTGCTTTTGGCATATCGAATCTGCCACGGGTAACTTGCCAGGTTCTGCCGTGCGGGCAGGATACTCTCGGTAGCTTGCCAGGCTCTCCGAGAGGGAAGCAGGAATCAAACCCAGGTTGGCCGTGTGCAAGGCAAACACCCTACCTGCTGTACTATTGCTCCAGTCCTATCACAAACTGATATTTAATTCTATGCTCTCATTCTTTAAGAAATGAGTCCAGTCAATACCTGGGGTTTCCAGAGCAGCCTTCTCTAAGCTCACTGTGTCTATCAAATGCAGCCTGACATATCAGTCTACCTTCCTTACTGCTTCAGGGCAAGACAGATGGACGAGTCCTACGTGTTGTAGAGATAGTGGCGACGCTCTGAATATAAAGAATAACGTCTCTCTTTAATTTCTTGGCTGAAAGGCAACTGGGTAGGCCAATAGTTTTTCAGTTTTAGATTATTTCATTCTGACTTCACAATCTGATTTCACAAAGTGCTGCTCACCATTAATGTATAGAAACAATCATGGTTGTCAAAATAAGAATTACTGACCAAAGAACTATACATCAATGACTTCACCTTTTGAAGAGTAAAGCAAGGTAGCTGCTGATACAACTAGCAATTTTAAGATTATTTTAAATTGTTGTACCTTTTCTTATTAGTTAAGTTACAGCATTCATATTTTCAGTAGAATAGTAGCTTCTAAAAATCATTATTTATATTCAGCTTTTAGGGCAAACTGTGCTTTATAAAAATGCATTCTTGGGGCTGGAGCGATAGCACAGGGGGTAGGGCGTTTGCCTTGCACGAGGCCGACCCCGGTTCTAATCCCAGCATCCCATATGGTCCCCTGAGCACTGCCAGGGGTAATTCCTGAGTGAAGAGCCAGGAGTAACCCCTGTGCATCACCAGGTGTGACCCCCCAAAAAAAAAATAAAAAAATATATATATATATAAATGCATTCTGGTTCAAAAAAGGAAATTTTTGTTTGTTTGTTTGTTTTTGCTTTTTGCGTCATACCCAGTGATGTTCAGGGGTTACTCTTGGCTCTGCACCCAGGAATTACTCCTGGCAGTGCTTGGGGAACCATATGGGATGCTGAGGATAGAACCTGGGTCAGCCACATGCAAGGCAAACGCCCTGCCCACTGTACTATCATTCTGGTCCCCCAAAAGAAAATATCTATTATAAAAAAACAACTAAAAATGCCCCAGTATACCAAAATATTGATTTTATCATCCAGGCTCTATTAGTGCCCACATAAAACTTTAGAAAAAGTGTTCAATGCCATAATTCTAAAGTGTACCTCCAAATTTTACAAATATGCTAAAGGAAAATTGCCAAACTACAGTATGTCCTGTCAGACAATAGAATTAAGCAAACTACCATTGCAGTGTTAAATCTGTAAAAAAGTAGCATGCTTCTTTGACTGACTCCTTAACAATTCAAACCTCCATTCATCATGAACTAAGTTTTTGATAATCAGGTGATTTAATATCTTGGATTTAGTACTCCAAGAGATTAAAGGACACACTTTGGCTAAAACTACTAAAATAAAATAATTTCTTGAATTTCCAGACTTCACACCACATCAAAGACAATAATTCAGTTTAGCAAAGGCTCACAATAATTTCCCCACTCTCTTCCAGAAATCAGTCATATTAATTTTAACAAAGAATATGTTCAGAAGAATAGCTAGGTCAATAGGAAAATTATCTGGATTATGATTCAGTTTTTTAAACAACAGAATATAAATTCTTTTATAAAAGTTCAAGAAGATGAAATATATATGTCAAAATGTTAATATTACTATATCAAACTACCAAAAGGTGATGTATGTATGTGTGTGTAAGATAGAATGTATATGTTGTGTAAGATAGAAAGGGAAAAAAACAGTAAATTTCTGACATTTGATGGAGCTAAGAGTATATAGTGACCACTGTACTATTTTCACAACTTTTCAAATACTTATAAAATTCCCCATTAGAATGAGTAAACACCTAACATCCAAAGTATTCATGATGAGGCTTTATTGTGGTAAAACTGGAAATGTTCATTCCCCCTTGTTTGACTTGTATCCTTTTAGAAGAACAAACATGTATTGTTTAATTACCCATACTTTATAAAATAAGAGTTTTTTTTTAAAGAAAAACTTTGTGTTTAGTCTCCATAAACAATTAGATTTGATTTTCCCGTTATCCAATTGATGTGATCCAGTTGTTCCATTTTTTTGAAGTCTGTCTCTGCTACAGACAAAGCAACACTTATCTGAGAAATGGAGTGAAACAGCTTTGAGGCAGTCACTCCGTTCTGGCATTACCTTATTTTCCTGCACAGAAGTAGAGCACAGTAAATGAGGATAAATGGTCTCCGTGGCCACTCTTCCATCAGCAGGGTATATGCTTTTTGAAAGCCCACTGCGTGGCAAAAAAAATAAAAAGCCAAGTTTAGAACTTTGAATTTCTTTATTCACGTTTCCTCCCTCTCCCTTTCAAAAGCCGCGTGGTACCATTCAAGTTTCTCAACTCGGGCTAGAAATTGTTGGGTTAATAATTACAAGTGACTTTTTGAAAACCCAACACCAGCTGTACAAGTTATACATGGTTAATCTCATTCCTCCATCCCCTGCTGGTTTATACAAAGGCCCGAGCCTAGCAAGCCCCGAGTAAATCTTCCAGTGCCAAAGTTGTTTTGTTCTGGTTTTTGATCATGGGCCGCATGCAGGGATTTTTCCATAATAAACCTCCCAAAGTTCATTTTCTACCTGAGTGTTTTGTACGCTGCTCCCATCTGAGCCCACCTGTTCAGCAGCTGATAGATATGACTCTGGCCGTCTTCTGTCCAGATGATGATTCTGTGAGCCGCAAGCACCTCGCCACCAGCGAAGAACTGTCCACTTCTGCTAACCTCAGTCCACAGAAGGGTAAAATCACAATAATCATAAACCTAAAATACAAAATGAATGACACATGTTAACAAGAACGTACAGTATATCAACACGGTGAGAGGTACATTATGCTTACTGAGAATGTTTAGAAAATAGTACAAATGCAATAAAATAATAGGTCTTTATAACCAGCCCCCCCCAAATTCAGTATCAACATAATGTTTAACTAGTACTGAGCTTTCTATTTGTTCTAGGGAGAATTTCAGTGAATAACTCCTTATCATTCCAGAATGTGTCCAAGGAAACAAAGAAAATGAGAAATCCCCTAAATCTCTCTTTTTTTCTATTCATACGGACAGTTCCACAGTTCCACTTAACATTTTGTAATATAATTTGTAATATAATATAATTTGTAATATAATCATTCAGCAGAGCCTGGCGAAGCTACCCATGGTGTATTTGATATGCCAAAAACAGTAACAAGTCTCACTATCGGAGACGTTACTGGTGCCCGCTGGAGAAAAATCAATGAGCAACAGAATGATAGTGATAGTGAATATAATTATTACAATTATGTAATATAGTTATGTGCATATATGTATACATTATAATTAATATTATTCTGTAATATAATCCTGTAACATCATGTAAGACATTACATGAAGTTTATACAGCAGAAGTCTGTTCTTAGGTCATAAATTTTTACCTTTGAAAATATATCAATGACCTATAAATAAGACAATATGTACTTTTGTTAAGTGAGACAGGTATATAAAGAATCAAAAGGGTGCTACCAACTGATGCAAACACAGCTTTTTCCTCCTTGCACATGTCCATAGAGTCACAAGAAAAACAATATTTACTAAAAAGTAACAAAACAGAAAAAAGAAACCTCAGAAAGGACCACTGTTAATCTGAACAAGGAAACAAATCAAAAACACCAAAGCAGATGCAGAAGACTCATACTCAGTGCTATTTTTGTAATACCTTCCAACACTTAGAAAATACCACCAACAGAAGTCTCTCTGTGTATGTGCAAAATCGTATTGTCCGGCAGTTCTGGGCGTCAAGAAACTTGGATTCCTTTTCATAGACATCTTGCTTTTCCTTCAAAAGGAATGAAGTATTTTAATACCAGCCGTGAGTGGTTTGTATACCGCTCTCTGAGAAGACTTATTCCTAGCACATCTGAAGTAAACCACGTTGTTCATATAAAGAGACCAACCGCCTCAGTTTCCCTTTAAGTTTTCTGAACTAAGATGATACTTGTCCAAAGAAAAAGTGAACAGATATTCATTTGGATTCATGATATAAAATCACTCAAGATGAGTCTGGGGGTACTACGCTGGGCACTCCGAGGAAAGACAGAAACCAATGAATGACTGATTCTCAAATGTGACAGAAAGATTTTTTTAAAAAAGGAAAGGACTTTTTACAAGCTGATATAACTGAAAGATTTTAATAGCAGAAAGAAAGAAACAAAATACTTTGAAAAGATATGAGTGCCCATCCCCCCTACCCCACTCCCACCCCCACCCCCCCCCAAAAAAAAAAACATACAAAATCTTGTATCTCAGTTACTTTCTGATAAGGCTGGGAGTGTTTTCCTCGGACCAAACCTCTCCCTCAGGAGGTCTCAGAGCACCCTGGGGCAGCCGAAACAATGTTGTTATCAGCACAAACACAATGGCAGCTCTCTGGACGGCCTTCTCATGCTAAGTAGCAGGACATCTGTCCCCCAGCTGCCCGAGTTATCTCCCTCCCACCACACACACCCCAGAACAGAGGGACTGATAGGTCTTCTCTAATTTTTGCTTTAACTTAAGAATGTCACCAGGTTAGACGTCAAGGTGCTTGCCTTCCATGCAACTGACCCAGGTTCGACTCCCAGCACAGGACATCTATGTTTAGAGAAGGTGCAAAAAATTTTTTAATTAATTTTTTTTTCTATATGCACAGGAAGGATGAACTGGAGCGATACCACAGCCAGGAGGGCGTTTGCCTTGCACGAAGCCGACCTGGGTTTGATTCCTCTGTCCTTCTCGGAGATCCTGGCAAGCTACCGAGAGTATCCCACCCACACAGCAGAGCTTGGCAAGCTCCCCAGGACATATTCGAGATACCAAAAACAGTCACAACAAGTCTCACAATGGAGACGTTACTGGTGCCCACTCGAGCAAATCGGTAAGCAACAGGACGACGACAGTGCTACAGACAGTGCTACAGTGCACAGGAAAAATATAATTCAAGTCCAATACATGGCTACCACTAGGAAGGAGGCTGAGAGAAGTACAGGATGAAATACAATCTATACATCTGTATTATTTTTTATTTTCTTTTTCTTTTTATTTATTTTTTTTTTTGGTGAAGTGTGTGATGGGGAATACCCAGCAGTGCTCAGGGTTTATTCCTGGCTCTGTGCTCAGGAGTTACTCCCAGTGGTGCTTGAGGTCAGGTTATCAGCTGAGCTGGCTGCAGGCACGGCAAGTACCTCACCTGTGCACGATCTCTCCAGCCCAATATTTGTTCTTGCACCAGTGGGCATGCAATGCCCTTCTAATTTAACCAGTTTCAACAAACACGCTTGAACCTGGAGGGACAACAGATTAGGACCTCAACAACCAACCTGAATGCTGTTGATAGAGGAGGAGAGGTCCCAGGCCTTGAGTTCACCAGCGACGGAGACCACCAGCAGAGAATCCTCTGCAGAAACAACAGAATGCACAGGTCAGCAGACCACTCCCATGAGTGAGAAAAAAAAAATCATTTCATAATTATTCAAGGACGTTGCAGGGTCATGGAGGTTGAAAAGTCACACTTCTTAAATGAACACTTTATGTTTTAGATGATGTTATATGTTGCTTTAAAATTCTAACATCATCTGCAGGCCAAAGGGGAGTGCCACGAGCACCGCCATCCCATTGCCACTGGCGATCCTGCTTCTTTTGAGTTTCAGAGAAATGTTCATAGTCATTACATTACATTCTGTACCCAGTCCAGAAACTGAATTATCTTATTCCTCCATCCAAAAGACATAGCTGTGAGAGTCCTGCTGCTTGAAAACAAATGCCTGCTGCTTGCCGTGCTTAAAACGGCCTGAGCAAAAGTAGGTCATGGGGATGCAGCTTCCTTCATCCTCTTCATCTTAATCTCTCACTCACTACCCAAGGATCTGAAGCATTCACCTGGATACCCTCACTAATTCCTGATTTGACTTTTTAAAAAAAGAGGTAGCACTGTCCTCCCGTTGTTCATGGATTTGCTCAAGCAGGCACCAGTAACGTCTCCATGGCGAGATTTGTCATTACTGTCTTTGGCATATCGAATACACCACGGGGAGCTTGCCAGGCTCTGCCGTGCAGGCGGGATACTCTCGGTAGCTTGCTGGGCTCTCCAAGAGGGGTGGAGGAATCGAACCTGGGTGGGCCACATGCAATGCCCTACCCACTGTTGCTATCGCTCCAGCCCCCAAAAGAGGCATATGTAAAGAAGCATTCTGAACCCTAGCCTAATAATTTAACCAACAGTGCAAAGTGATATTTTGATAGGCAATCTCTTGGTGCTATAATACAGCCAAGGATTACCTTGAATTCTCATGGAGTGAACAATGCACATGCAGCTGATCCAATCTGAAGACTGAGATGATGTGAAATTGTGAACAACCGCTAAGGTTTTGGCATCAATGATAAGAACATCTTGATACTCTCCACAACAGAGAAGCCAGCCTTCTCCCGTCATCCGGAAAGAGCAGTGGTAATACTATGCAAGTAGAATGAAAAGCAAAAATTAATCGTCTCCAGCAAGTAACATAATTTTTACTATAAATGAAGCCTTCTCTGTTTTTTAATTTATCTTCCATTCAATTAAGATATTTTACTGAAAACCTACTAACATTTATTTCAGTTCAATTATGCCATACTTCTAATGTATTGTTTTTTTTTTGGGGGGGGGGTCACACCTGGCGATGCACAGGGGTTACTCCTGGCTCTACACTCAGGAATTACTCCTGGCGGTGCTCAGGGGACCATATGGGATGCTGGGATTTGAACCCGGGTCGGCCGCGTGCAAGGCAAACGCCCTACCCACTATGCTATCACTCCAGCCCCTAATGTATTGGTTTTTGCACTTCATTTGTATTTGATCAGAAAGAAATCTCTTTTGGAGAAAACATTTTATTACAAATCATGAAAGGCTCCAAGTATATTATTATGGAAGTGTTATGTTAAATTCAATTAAAACAAAAAAAATAAAAATCCAGGTTCCTTTTCCTAGAAATACTTCTCAGGTTAAGATAAAATAAAAGTGTTTTAAGAAATATTTGAAGAATTCTTGGGCCAAGGACATTTGAGATTAGCTTCAACTAAAGATTAATTAATATATCATACTCTTGGTGAGTTCTCTCACCATACTGGTTCTGGTCCCAGAAAGCAGACAGTGAATGCTTCAATGCAAGTCATCAATGCTAAAAGCCATTAGTGAACTCTAACTTATCTGCCAGTCCCACTGGAATCATGCCACTAGCCCACATAGATACTTAAAGCCATTGTACCAGAAATTAAGATCCGCTTTGCAATATTGGGAAATGATTTCAATGGCTCTAGCTATGTCTTTTACTCTTTTCATAAATAAGAAATGCAGAACTTAAGAGTAGAATCATCCAAAAAAATGTTAAAGTTGAAAACAATTTTATAAAACAGCACGTCACTAAAATTGAGTCTGAGTATATTTATAAGTGCAACAAAGGAATAATAAAAGGCCCGTCTTTCAGAGCCTATCTTTCTAAGATAGATGCAGAGCGGAATGAATCAGGATAAATATGGTTGAATAATAACTTTTTTTAAAAAGAACACTGCCAAGGTATGGAATATCTGATGTAGCTCTAATTGATTTAAAAAATAATAATAATTTCAGGGGAAAGAAAAATTCACCAAAGACATTTCTTGAAATGTATAGCATAGAAAATCCTACAGAAAAAAACACCAGAATTCAGAATGTTTTTCAGGCAGTGAAGATACTCACACAGATTGCAGAATGCCTATAAGGAAGTGTGGTTTTGTCCACACACCATCCATTGGTGACATTCCAAACACACATCTCCCTAGAAGACATAACTTTGTATTAGTCTCTGTCATTTCCACTCAGTTGACTGGAATAATTTTTGTGCCACCAAGTTTC